>NC_140970.1:107555376-107570376 GCF_056783735.1 Eptatretus burgeri
CTAAAACGTCAAGGTGTGACAGCGGCTTCACACTTCGATATCTAGTGCGGTTATGATTTGAATCGTTGAGCCGCAGCCTATTAATAGCCTACGCCACGTGATCGTCCGCGATACGCTGCCGCGTGCTATGCATAAGTTAGACTATCGTTGGGCATATGTTGTGAACGCCGACAACACGCTCAGCATTCGTTGGTATAAGTTATCTATATGTGATTAAAACGTTCTGTGTACGTTACTAATACGTTATGCATACATCCGACACGTTATTATATGCCCAAAACTTAAAGAAAACATCAATACTTCAGCGTACGCCAGCGTTTTACATACATTCTGAGACCTTGCCATGTGCTGGCTAAAACGTCAAGGTGTGACAGCCCCTTAAGTCTTGGTAGTTCCGAAAACGCTTGAGAATAAAAGTTATGGCTTTAAATACTTATGACCACTCTTTAGGAGTTCATGAGCATGTAGTTGTGTACACTTTTGAATGGGTGGCCATTTTTTCCCCAGTATCATCCCTCTGTATGGAGTACTCCCATACTCCATGATAATCAGTTATTTTGTTGTCCCTTCCAGTAATCTTTTAAATCAACACGAATATCTGGATGAATGTGGATTTAATACTGATCCTCATGGACTAACACAATTTGAAATAGCATTTTGCCCTCGTTTTAGACAAATTGAACCTCCGCCACCTGATGTTGCATTACCATTTTGTGGTGGGGAGTTGAAGTTGCTCAGAGCTTTTGCTCTGAGTGAAACCTGGAGTGCAATACAATTATCCTTTGAAAAGTCCATGAAATAATATAAATTGATAGATTAACTTTAACTTTTCCCATCATTGGCGATGGCAACTTTTGCTCGTACTATTATAATACTGTAAACTGCTGTGACTTGCAATACACTCTTCCACCGGGAACAACACTACACAATACAGATTTACACAAAGATTTTGCATCATTTCCCATCTCCCAAACATCCGTGACTATGAATCCCCCACACGTTTCAGTGTGGTTAAGGACTAACTTGGACATGTGGCTATTCCGTCATGTTTCGTAAATTTCCACCCTGAGCAGCCATGGGAATCGAACCCATTCCAGTGAGGGCAATGCATCATTCCACTCCACCACCATCCACTCTTTGGAGTCATTGTCTGTGCTCATGCTCTGTGGAGATCACACATTTCTTCTCAAAGGACTGAGTTGTTTGTGACCTTACTATGCCTTACTTTACAGATTTTCAGGCTTTTTCATTTTTAGATTTTTAGGCAAGCAGGAATTTTCTTTAATGATGTTCAGAAATCTTTGCCTTTTGCATCATTGAAAAAAATCACATTTCAACTTGAATCACAGACATTTGCTACAAATGCAATATATCTCTGCCCCTCCAACCACTTTGACCTCTGTAAACTGAGAAGGAAAACACTGGACCAATGTCAACCTATTTTAGTCTAAAGGGACTGTGGCAAGATATGTTTGTGCTAAGTTTTGTCTGGATTGGTTAAATATAAAGGCTCAGCAGGCCAAAACCCTTAATATCATGAGCAATACTGACCTTTGACCACTGTGAAATTGAAAGGAAGATTCCAGACCAATATCTGCCTGTTTTAATACATAGGGAATGTGGCAAGACATAATTGTGTGAGATCTTGTCAGTATTGGCTAAAAAAAAAGAAAGACTTCCATGCCAGAAACCTTAATTTTGTAACCAATTTTGAACTTTGACCCCTGTATAATCCCGAAATGACTCAAATCCAATTTTTCCTCAACACCCACTCTGGGGGCTGTTTTAAAGCACTTTTAAAAACCAAATATCTCTATTGATTCAAATACAAGGGAATAGCTTGGTAAAATGTGACTTTTTATTGTTTCAACTTCGACCACTTCAATGACAACAGGGCCTGAATAAAAAAAAATAGAGGCAATGTCCCTCCGCTAACCTGGTAGAACCAGGGAACCACTGATTGGCGTGGATGACCCACATAATATGTAAATTAGCTCATGGTTTGAACAAACTTGTGAAAGCACAATGCAGTGATGATTCCTAAAGGTTATGTTTAAATTGGGTGAATACTTTTTGAGATTAAGTCAAAAGTAGCAATCCCAGAATGGTAATGACATTTGACCTTTAAATTGACCGACTTTATGTGCAATATTTGATTGGATTTGTAAGGCATCAGGAGGTCTTGGTCCTCAGAAGTTCTACAAAGTTTGGTGAAAATTGGACTATTAGTTTTAGCATCACAGGTGTTGAAGGTTGTGGTCAAGTTTCATCGAAATTGTGTGTTGTTTCAGAGAAGAAAGCAATTACCTATTTTTGGGGATCAAACCTGGACCTATTTTAACTCCCTCTTCCCCCCTGAGATCCCATTAGATCCTGATTTTTAGCTAACCTGGAATGTATTTCCGGGGAGCTTATGGTATGGCGCGTTGTGCGTCTGTCCACAAATACTTTCAACTTCTTCTCTGAAACTACACATAGTATTTTGTTGAAACTTTACCAAACATTCATCACTGTGTATGAACCAAAGTTTGTTCATGGCATTACAATATTGGTCACAAAGGGTGTCTATGGGGGTTGCCTCCCAAAATTGGTATTTGATTTCTTCTCAGAAACTACACATGGAATTCTGATGAAACTTAAACAAATCTTCATCACCTGTGATGTACCAACATTTGTTCAGGGCACTAAAGAAGAAGGGGTCTGAGGGGGTCTACAGATGGAGTTTCTTGGGGGGTTGCAGCCCCCCTCCCCAAAGAGATATTTGCTTTCTTCTCAGAAATGACACACGATTCTAATGAAACTTTACCACAACCTTCATCATCAATGGTGTACCAAATTTGTTCATGACATTAGAAAATGGCTCCAAGAGGGTGTAAGGGGGGGGTGGGGGTGTCCTGCAAAATATGTATTTGCTTTCTTCTCTGAAACGACGCACACAATTTTGATGAAACTTGACCACAACTTTCATCACCTGTGATGTACCAAAGTTTGTTCATGCAATTAAAAAAATTCGGGGTCAACGGAGTCTATGGGGGGGGGGTTGCCCCCCCAAAAGATATTTGCTTTCTTTTCAGAAACTACAACCACAATTCTGATGAAACTTGACTTCAACCTTCATCACCCATGATGTACCAAAGATTGTTCATGGCATTAAAAATAACATTGGTGTCTCCAAGGGGGTCTAAGGGGTGGGGGGGGGGGGAATTGCTATTGGGTGAGGTTCTTTTTATGGGGGAGGTTATAATCCATATGCACTTACTTTCTTCTCCATTACATATTTTGTGGGTCATCCATGCCTACCTGTGGTTCCCTGGTTATTTTATACAGCCGCTACCAGGTGAGTGCCCAGAGGTATTGCCCCTATGTTTTTTAATGCTGTGGACAAACCTTGGTGTCATGAATAATGAAACTTGTGATCAAGTTTAATCAAAATCATGTGTGTAGTTTCGGAGAAGAAGATCTGAGTGTTTACATACTAACTGACTAACAGAGACACCACACGATGCTAATACCTTTCCTGATTATGTTCCCTGTGAGCTAAAATGGACCAAGGTATGTGGATGCCCAATTTGAAAAGGATTTGTTCTAAAATGAAGAAGTGGTGTGCGATTGTAATTTGCTGGAAATAATTAATCAAGCTAAATTACACAGGCAAAAAAGGAAAGAGTTTAAAAGAAAGAAAGGGAAATAAAAGGCCGGGTGGGTTTGTGGATGGTTGGGGGTGGGAGGGGTGGAGGAAGGGAGAAAAGTAAAAAGAAAGAAAGAAAAGGAGAAAAAGAAACAAATCAGAAAGGAATATACAAAAATAATTTCTCCCCTTTAAGATGGGAAACACATAATGAAAACGTAAACCAAAATGAGAGCAGTATCCAGGATATCGGTACAGAACATATTTTTTTTCCTCCAGTAATGAATTCCATTGTCGTTGAACTTCCAAGATCGAGCCAAAAGTTTATAGTCCACTCCTTTGTTCCTCTTTTCTTGCATTTGTGGAAATTCCATTTTTCCCTCCAGGACTTCAGGTGATGCACCACCATTTAATGTCATCCTCTATCGTTACCCTAAAAAAAATTATACCCCCATTAACCCTACTAAACAGAAACCTCTTACTCGTGGATTACTCTCTCTCTCTCTCTCTCTCTCTCTCTCTCTCTCTCTCTCTCTCTCTCTCTCTCTCTCTCTCTCTCTCTCTCTCTCTCTCTCTCTCTCTCTCTCTCTCACTCCTCTCTCTCTCTCTCTCTCACTCACTCACTCACTCACTCACTCACTCACTCACTCACTCACTCACTCACTCACTCACTCACTCACTCACTCACTCACTCACTCACTCACTCACTCACTCACTCACTCACTCACTCACAGTGTCTATAGAAAGTCTACACCCCCTTTCAAATTAGCTGAGGTGTAACCAATAACTTTCAAAATCATACACCAAGTTAATTGACCTCCAACTGTGTTAAATTGTAGTCATTCTGATTATTTCAGAATAAAATCTGACCATGATCTTTTCTCTGACATGACATTAAAATATGACCATGATCAAAATTAACCATGATCTTTTCCACCACAACTAATCCACCCCAAACCCACCTCTTTCAAATTCCCTGCCTTCCTTCGTGAAAGTCCCTGTCGTGTCCATCTTGTTTACCCCATGTACCCCACCCCATCCCTCTTCCTTCCACAGATCTCATGTGTCTTCCGCACTGGTTTGTGCTTCCCTCTCCCATCCCTCTTGTCTACTGCTCCCCTTGTTATATGTTCTGTGTGTTAGCTCTTATACCAGCCTTGATATTGTAGATATAAAAATACAAATAAATTGTTTTTTCCCTCTGTTGGGTAGTGCATTTCACAGCAAAGACTCAACAATGAGAACCAATGAGCTTTCAAAAGTCCTCCAGGATAAAGTTGTGGAAATGCACAGATCAGGGGATGGGTATAAAAATATTTCAAAGGCTTCGAATATCCCTCGAAACACAGTCAAGACAATCACTAAGAAGTGGAAGGCATATGGTACCACCAGGACACTGCCATGATCAGGCCATCCCTCCAAACTGGATGACCAACCAAGGAGGAGACTGATCAGACGGGCCACCAAGAGGCCAATAGCAACTTTAAAAGAGCTACATGCCTTTATGGCAAAGACTGGTCACTGTGTGCATGTGACAACAATATCCTAAGCAGTTCACAAGTCTGGCCTGGACAGTAGGGTGGCAAGAAGGAAGCCATTACTCAAAAAAGCCAACCTTGAGACCCATTTGAGGTATGCAAAAAACAACTCCAGAGATTTTAAAGCCATGTGGCGAAAAGTTTTGTGGTCTGACGAAACCCAGACGGAACTTTTTGGCCGAAATGCAAAACGTTACTTTTGGCGCAATCCCAACACAGCAGATCACCCAAAGAACACCATCCCTACTGTGAAGCATGGTGGTGACAGCATCATGTTATGGGAATGTTTTTCATCAGCAAGGACTGGGGCACTTGTCAGGATAGAAGGGACTTTTGTCAAAGTGTGAAAATGGATGGATCAAAATACAGAAAAATCTTAGAGGAATACTTGCTGCGCCCTCTGCAATAAAGCTGAAATTGGGACGGAGGTTCATCTTTCAGCATGACAATGACCCGAAGCACACAGCCAAAGCCACACTGGAGTAGCTAAGAAACAAAAAGATAAATGTCCGTGAGTGGCCCAGTCAGAGCTCCGACCTAAATGCAATCGTAAATCTGTGGCATGACTTGAAGATTGCTGTCCATCAACGCTCCCCACACATCTTGAATGAACTTGAACAGTTTTCTACAGAAGAATGGGCAAATATTGTCCAATCAAGGTTTGCAAAGTTGGTAGAGACCTATCCCGACAGAGTTACAGCTGTAATTGCTGTTAAAGGTGCTTCCACCAAGTATCAGCTCAGGGGCTGGACACTTATCCAACCAAGATATTCTAGTTTTGTATGTTTAATTAATTATCTGAAAATTGTAGAATTTGTTTTTCATTTGGAAGTTCTGGGATACGATGGGAAAATAAAAGTGGAAAAAAGTCTGATTTATTGCAATGTAATTCCAGGCTGTAGGGCAACAAAAGGTGAACATTTTGAAAGGGGGTGTAGACTTTCTAGAGGCACTGCATTTTCCTGTTCTTCATTCCCTTCTTTGTTGTGTTCAACTATGACTCCACTGTCATTTCACTGACTTTTTATCCCCCTTGTTACTCCACTCTTCCAGGAGCCACAATCTTGTATCCAAAGTGATAAATAAATAAATATGGATACAAAAATGTTTATTTAAAGACTGCTCTTGATTTTGCTCGAACTTTTCCCTTTCGCTATCCATTCATTGCTCATTCACTGTTCAGCGACCATGTCCATGCAGACTGCAGCCAACATCAGAAAAAAAAAATACAGAAAAAGTTCCCGGAATTGGAGAATTTCCTGTCACCCTGGTTTGATATATTAAACCAGCAAAGAAAGTCTGTCACACTGATATATATATATATATATATATATATATATATATATATATATATATATATATATATATATGTATGAGAGCGAGGAATTGATTGCTCAGTTGAAAAGCTTAAAAACTGTGGGAATGAGGGAAACAAACAAAAATAAAATCACTTTGTCAGTCATTCATTTCCTTTAAATGGTGTGACACAAACTCATTCATCACCAATTATTTGTTTTGTTCATTAGGCTTTTTCTCTGTCATGAACTCGATTACTAGTTCCACTGTTTTTGTTGTCATACCTTGCCCTGTAATGCGTTTAATTATTACTCGAAAGCGTTCATACTTCAATTCATGCGTGAGCCCAGAAGTTGATTACATGCTCATAACAGGCAATTAAAGGCGTTCTCTATGGATGTAATGGAAAGCGATTTGGAAGTGTTTACTGCGACGAGGCGGATGGACAGTGGACACGCGTCTCTATTAAGCCGCTAACTGAGGCATGACGCGTCTGGAAAGTCTTGCCTAACTCAGGGCCACAAGCCTGCTCTCGGTGTATGTCGATTTCTAAAAGGCGATGACCCGCTGGGCCTCTGGTAAGCATGTCCGACCAATTAGTTTTACGGCCTTTTACAAGGAGATTTCTCACCAGTTTCCGACTGAACAATTTCGCACTTTCCTTACTAAGATGTTGCAATTGCCATCTTCTATTTAATGCTTCCAAGTCTCATCCACACTAACATTCATAACTGACAAAGGGTCAGGTGCCACAGTGGCCAGGCCGCATCATCTTTTTTCTTTCAGTTTCAGTCTGGCTTTTTGTATTATGTTATTGCATGACAGCTTGTCAAGTCCAAAATAAATTCAAAAAGATGTGATATTGGGTATAATTATAGCACTTGCGATGTGGTGAATAAATGACAATGGTAAAATAATAATCAAAAAAAAATACAGACTGCAAGGGGCACTTAAAGGAAAAATATCTTTCAGGAATTTCACCTGGAAAAGTCCACAAAGAGTCCGTTAACTAAATATGAGAATGTTTCCTGAAATGTGTGATTCTCTTTTTGAAAAGGTGAAACGCATGACTTTATCCAATATACACATTAATTATCATTGACCATTTCAGTTTAACAGTCATTAATTGTCGTCTGCGTGAAGCGTTACACTTGGGAGTCATGTGACTGCAAAAATGAGTTCAGCAGCCAATTAATGCATCTCAAGAATTTGAAAATGGGTTCCGGTACATAATTAACAAGCACAAATGATAACATGCACCACTCAGTCCAGTAAGTATTACAACGTATTTATATTGTTGAACAATACTATTAAACGGCTGGTTAAACCATTTGTTTCTGCTGCCAGTAATTGCAATTAGGTTCCAATTAATCACCGTTTTGTCAACAGATGTAAAGAGCCTTTTCCTTTTCTCTGGATATTGATTTCCCCGATTCTCAAATTGGCCCCTTCTGCAGACTCCAAGCTCTGGACAATGGAATTAGATGCTATTGGAGGGTGGTCGATGTGAAGTAAAAAAGGTTCCTGCTTTAAGAAATTATGACTATATGTACCCTACAAAATGAACTGTAGAAATTTCTTGTGCAGGGGTCAGCCGCTGGAGATAGATTGACCCAAATATTTCTAAGAACCATGTGGTCAGGCCTGACATTCGACGAGCTAATTTGGCATGAATTTGGAATTTATTTCGGGTGCCGGGGATAACTCACCTACTCTTAACAAAACACATCACGATATCTTTATTGTCGACTAGGTAATGCAAACAGATGGCCTCGCCAGCTCAAAGGTGAGTGTACTTCTGCTGTGCACCATCGTGTCAGACAACAGCAGGGATGGGTGAGATACATCACAATGTCATTTCACAACAATTTAATCTTTCAGTCAAAAAATCCATCCTTATTTTATTTTCAGACTTCCATATTATATGCTACTAAATTATTGATAAGTCCTCCTGTATTCATACATTGTGGTCTTCGAGAGTTGTATCGCTGGATAAACTCACCAAATATAAAAACAAAAGTCTCAAGGCCAAATAAGAATAATTTATTTCTTCAGAAAAAATATTATATTATGACATATTTGTGCAATGACGTATCAAAGCTGCAAAAGGTTCAGTGTTAAAGGGAGAGTGTGGGGTGGGGGTGAGCGGGGGGGGGGTTGAGGGGAGAGCAAAGTGGTTAGTGTTGATGACCTCATTGAGATATTCAAATGTGAGCACTAATTTGTTGAAAGTTCACAAAGCATCATTGCATCGTTTCATTATTTTGCCATTGAGGTTAAACGGGAAAATGTGCATAAATTGTTTTTGATTACTTATTGCCGAGGAGTATGGATGTTTGAGTGTGAGGCCAGTCTCTAATTATGTGTGGTGTATTTCACTCGTCGAAAGCTAAATGGTCCCTCCATTTTATTGGTACAGGGTGTGTGGAGCAAATTATAAATACACGCAATTTGTTTTCAGTCAAAAGAATAGTGAATACCATTTTGTAATGTATTTATTATTCAGGGTGTTTATAAAGTCCTTGTGCAACTATAAACTTCAATAATATTGCATGTACACCAGATAGATAGAAGCAAACTGTAAATGGCATGTGAAACCATAATTACCTCCACCACCAAGGGTGAAGGAGGTTATGTTTTCACACCTTTCTGTCTGTTTGTGTGCAGGATATCTCAAAAAGATGTCCGGATGAAATTTTGTTGGCAAGTTGGGTGTGTAACAACGAGTTGATTAGATTTTGGTGAAGATCCAGATCCGAATCCGGCCACTGGAATTTTACGTGATTCTTCACCATTGAGAGTTTGGGCTAAACTAATATATAACACGATAGCCCAAAAAGTTGTGCACGGATTTGGATGAAACTTGGTGAACATGTTGGTGTGTGACAAGGAAGAATTGATTCCATTTTGGTGAAGATCCGAATCCAGATCCAGATCTGATAATTTTTAAATCATTTTTCACCATTGAGAGATTGGGCCCAAACGATATATTGCATGATATTTCAAAAAATGTATTGGGCCCAATATTTTCTCATGCATCAGGCATTACGTAGTGGAGGTATGCACTCTCCCGAGTGCTCTTCTAATTCATAAAGTTTTTTCATCAATTTTTTTTTCTTTATGGATTATTTAAAACCGAGCTTTACGTATAATTTAAAAACAAGCTTTATGTATAATTTTAAAACAAACGTTATGTTGTTTTTTTTTTTTTTAAAAAGAACAAACCTTCCGTGTTGATTAAAAACAAGTTTTATGAACAGACCTTATGTATTTTAAAAAGACAAATCTGATGTATTTTTTTACAAACAAGCTTTATGTATATTTTAAAAACAAACTTTATGTATGCAATAGCTAACTTTATGTATTGTTTAAAAACAAGCTTTATGCATAGCTTAAAAACAAACCTTATGTATTGTTTCAAAAGATGCTTTATGTATTGTTTAAAAACAAACCTTATGCATTGTTTAAAGACAAGCTTTATGTACTGTTTAACAACAAGCTTTATGAATAATTTAAAAACAAACCTTAGGAATTGTTTAAAAACAAACTTTATGTATAATTTAAAAAGAAACCTTATGTATTGTTCTCAAATGAGCTTTACATATTGTTTAAAAACAAACTTTATGTTTTTTTAAAAAAAGAACATCTTCCATGTTGTTTAAAAACAATTTTTTGAACAGACCTTATGTATTTTTAATGAACAAACCTGATGTAGTTTTTAAAAAAGAGGCTTTATGTATTTTTTTAAAAACAAACTTAATGTATTTAAAAGCTAACTGTAGGTATTGTTTAAAAACAAGCTTTATGCATAGTTGAAAAACAAACCTTATGTATTGTTTAAAAACAAACTTTATGTTTTATATAAAAACAAACCTTATGTATTGTTTAAAAATGAGCTTTACGTATTGTTTAAAAACAAACCTTGTGTATTGTTTAAAAACAAGCTTTATGTACTGTTTAAAAACAAGCTTTATGCATAATTTTAAAACAAACCTTATGTATTGTTTAAAAACAAACCCTATGTATTGTTTTCAAACAAAGTTTACGTATAACTTAAAACAAACCTCACATATTGTTTAAAAACAAACCTTTTGTCTTGTTTTAAAACAAACCTTATGTATTGTTTAAAAACAAGCTTTATGTAGTTTTTTTAAAACAAGCTTTTTTGCATAATTTTAAAACAAACCTTATGTATTGTTTAAAAACAACCCTTATGTATTGTTTACAAACACACTTTATGTATTGTTTAAAAACAAGCTTTATGCATAATTTAAAAACGAACCTCATGTATTGTTGATAAACAAACCTTATTTATTGTTTAAAAACACACTTTATGTATTGTTTAAAAACAAATCTTTTGTATTCTTTAAAAACAAGCTTGATGCATTTTTTTTAAAAACAACCCTTACGTATGGCTTAAAAACAAACCTTTTGTCTTGTTTTAAAACAAACCTTATGTATTGTTTAAAAACAAGCTTTATGTAGTTTTTTTAAAACAAGCTTTTTTGCATAATTTTAAAACAAACCTTATGTATTGTTTAAAAACAACCCTTATGTATTGTTTACAAACACACTTTATGTATTGTTTAAAAACAAATCTTATGTATTGTTTAAAAACAAGCTTTATGCATAATTTAAAAACAAACCTCATTTATTGTTTTAAAACAAACTTTATGTATAATTTAAAAACAAACCTTATCTCCTCTTCTTCTTCTTTCGGCTGCTCCCGTTAGGGGTCGCCACAGCGGATCATCGGATCATCCGTATGATCCGCATAGTGATTTGGCACATGTTTTACACCGGATGCCATTCCTGATGCAACCCTGGTCGCCTCTTACGACACAGGGATATGGTACACCTATTTTAACCGGGGTATGCACCAGGCCCAGTATACTGGTACTCATTTCGCCGACCTCGGAAGGATGACAGGCTGAGTCAACCCCCTGGTTAATTAATTCAGTGGCCCAACGGGGCTTGAACTCAGGACCTTTTGGATCCCAATCCACTGCCCGAACCACTGCGCCAACACCAGGTTCCAAAAAAACAAACCTTATGTATTGTTTAAAAACAAAGCTTAGGTATTGTTTAAAAACAAACCTTATATATTGTTTAAAAATAAACCGTATGTATTGTTTAAAAACAAACCTTATGTATTGTTAAAAAACACAAGCTTTATGTATTTTTTTTAAAAACAAGCTTTATGGATAATTTAAAAAGAAACCTCATGTATTGTTTTAAAACAAACCTTATGTATTGTTTTAAAACAAACCTTATGTATTGTTTAAAAACAAACCTTATGTATTGTTTAAAAACAAACCGTATGTATTTTTTAAAAACAAACCTTACGTATTGTTTAAAAAGAAACCTTATGTATTGTTTAAAAACAAGCTTAATGTATTTTTTTAAAAAAAACAAGCTTTATGCATAATTTAAAAAGAAACCTCATGTATTGTTTTAAAACAAACTTATGTTTAATTTAAAAACAAACCTTATGTATTGTTTACAAACAAACCTTATGTATTGTTTTAAAACAAACCTTATGGATTGTTTAAAAACAAACCTTATGGATTGTTTAAAAACAAACCTTATGTATTGTTTAAAAACAAACCTTATGTATTGTTTAAAAACAAACCTTATGTATTGTTTAAAAACAAGCTTTATGTATTTTTTAAAAAACAAGCTTTATGCATAATTGAAAAACAAACCTTATGTATTGTGTAAAAACAAGCTTTATGGATTGTTTAAAAACAAGCTTTATGCATAATTTAAAAACAAACCTCATGTATTGTTTTAAAACAAACTTTATGTATAATTTAAAAACAAACCTTATGTATTGTTTAAAAACAAACCTAATGTGTTGTTTAAAAACAAGCTTTATTATACACGAAAACAAACACAACATATCAACCAAAGTTTTTCGTGCTGTACTTCTCAATGTTGAATCACACCAAGAGAACCAGGAAGAGAGACAGCGTGCATATACAGTATAAGCTTGTCTATGTAAGATCGACACTGATTGGTTCTTCATTTATGATGTCAATGGTAATTTGAGCCCCCATTGGTTTGCCCACAGTCATCAGTATCTCTTTCTCCGATTGGCTTAATCGGAGTATAGGACGGTGACTCACCATTCACACCAACGACTTGGAGGAATGGGGGATGTGACGCCCCTAAGGCTGATGACTCACCATTTGCATGCGTACCTTGGACAGCGGTCAGAGCAACAGCTTTGATGTCTCCATGTCGAAAACGAATGAGAGAATGTACAAATTCCTTTTGACGACATAACAAAGGGTCCATGGAAAGGATGAAGTTTCTGGGTTTCATGATGAAAGATTGTTTTACATTTGCAGAAGCAATTTGTGCTGCAACACTGACAAGTGCGGACAACATAATCACCTTGTTTGATAATAAAGGCTTGTTGGAACAACCACAGATCTCTGAACAAGTGTTTGTGTAGTTAATGAACACAGCAGCAAGTCAGGCTGAATTTAGCTTCAACAATATTATGTATGTCCAAACTGATGGTGTGGCCATGGGTTCTCCATTCGGTCGTTCTTGCGAATATCCTAGTGGGTTTTTTATGAAATGCAGAAACGTGCTGGTCGGTAAGGTGTGGATTCTCCCATCCTGCACTATTGGTATGTTGCTGATACTTTTTGCTTTGTTTGAGTCCCATGTGGCATGTGATAACTTCTTGACACGGCTTAATACTCGCCCTCCAGCGCTTAAGTTTACCTGTGAGCTGGAATCTTCAAACACTTTACCATTTTTGGACGTTTTGGTCAAAAGATCTGCACATGGTTTCACAACATCCATCTACCGGAAGCCTACTTTCACTGGGCAGTGCACTCGTTGGGATTCCTACAGCTCCACAAGATACAGATTTGTTTTGATCAACATCCTTGTGAACAAGGCTCAGAGGATTTACTCACCTTGTAATCTTCCTGTTGAAATGGAGAACATAATGAATATACTCTGTGAAAATGGTCACCTGGAGTATATAATTAAAAGATATGTGCACAAGTTTGTAAATACGACAAAGGAAAACAAGCTTAGTCCTCACAACTGTCAAGTCTTTGTCAGGATGCCATGGAAAGGACGATCATCAAGAAGCTTTGAAGAACAAATGAAACATACGATATCAAACACCTACCTGGCTGTAAAACCTCGAGTTATCTTTTCCTCTCGCTGTTTGCTTATGTTAGTTAACAAGGATGCTCTGCCCACCTCAGAAATCAGCAATGAGTTTAAGTGCCGATGTGAAGCTCAGTACGTGGGCCGTACAACCCAAAGGTTGGCTGATCATATCAAACAGCATGTCCCTCTGCCTCTGGCGATTTGAGAAGAGAACTTGAGAGTTGGGGCACAAACTGTGTGAGCATGTAGGAATGTTCAAGGACCGACGGTCATTTCTTGTTCTTCTGCCATTGCACGGCACTAAGTTGCCAACACCGTCTGTGCAGACCAGTACAATGCAGATATGTTTAAGATATTGAGTCGAGGTCGGGGAGTTTCACATCTCGATATGTTGAAAGCAACCTTCATCCTTTCCACAGACCCTGTGTTATGTCATCAAAAGGAATTTGTACATTCTCTCATTCCCTTTCCACATGGAAACATCAACGCTGTTGATCTGACTGCTGTCCAAAGTATGCATGCAAATGGTGAATCATCGGCCTGTACTCCACTCCAGCCAATCGGAGCCAGAGATACTGATGACTGTGGGCTAACCAATGGGGGCTCAGATTACTGGTGACATCATAACTGATGAACCAATCA
Source organism: Eptatretus burgeri (assembly GCF_056783735.1). Lineage (NCBI taxonomy): Eukaryota > Metazoa > Chordata > Myxini > Myxiniformes > Myxinidae > Eptatretus > Eptatretus burgeri. The sequence continues at coordinate 107,569,621 of NC_140970.1, forward strand.
ATGTCGATCTTACATAAACAAACTTATATCTGCACACTCTCTCACTTCCTGGTTCTCTTGCTATCATTCAACCTTGAGGAGGACAGCACGAAAACTTTGGTTAATACAGTATGTCGTGTTTGTTTTCTTGTATTTTAAACGTCCCATGACACCCAAAACTACTGAAGTTGCATATATATGTATATAAATATATATATATATATATATATATATACTATATATATATATATATATATATATATATATATATATATATATATATATATATATATATACTATATATATATATACTATATATATATATATATATATATACTATATATATATATATATATATACTATATATATATATATATATATATATATATACTATATATATATATATATATATATATATATATATATATACTATATATATATATATATATATATATATATATATATACTATATATATATATATATATATATATATATATATATATATATATATATATATATATATATATATATATATATATATATATATATATATATATATATATATATATACTATATACTATATATATATATATATATATATATATACTATATATATATATATATATATATATATATATATATATATATATATATACTATATATATATATATATATATACTATATATATATATACTATATATATATATATAATATATATACTATATATATATATATACTATATATATATACATATATACAATATATATATACTATAT
>NC_140970.1:107575376-107680376 GCF_056783735.1 Eptatretus burgeri
AGACAGTTGGTCCGCTGTGGCGACCCCTAGCGGGAGCAAGCCGAAAGAGGAAGAAGAAGATATATATATATATATATATATATATATATATATATATATATATATACAATATATATATATATAATATATATATATATATACAATATATATAAATATATATATATATATATATATATATATATATATATATACAATATATATATATATATATAATTATGTCCTATAGGAGTTTTTCATTGTGATTTCAGATCTGACAATGTTTTTTCACAATACTCGTTCTGTAAAATTAAAAACACAAACCTCTTCGGGAAGCCCCTAAAAATTCTGCCGAAATCTACTGAAAGGGGCGTAAACCACATGACGTCATCTCCAGAATGACAAATGCAGCACGTAAATTACTCGGGTTGGTGATCTACGTGATTCTATTGGCTTCCTGTGTGTTTCCACATTTGATTGGTCGACTTAAACACTTCGTTAATTTCTGCTTTAAAAAAATCAAACATTTGGTTTTGAATAATGGATGGTATGGACTTTGATTTGTCTGGTAGCGACAGTGAGTGTGAGAGAAATGAAGGATTTTGGTCTGAATCAGATGGAGAATTGTCGGATAACATAGTCGCGGGAGGTGAAGTTCAGGCAGCTGGAAATGGAATACAGCCTTAGCAGTTCGAGCCCGAAGCAAGACAAGCAGAGGAAAATGGCGATGAAATTCCCGGCATTCATGATGATCGGGAGGAGATCGAAGGAAGACTTGGCAATAACAACTGGTTAGACAAAATCCTATTCGTAATTTAATAATGTAAATTCGACTTGCATACTGCTCGATATCAGAAATAGTTTAGTGAGGTGACGTGACCAGCGCAGCGGACATGTTGCACCGCGGCGAATGAATCGCAAGCAAGGCCAGCCCATGTCATCGGCCTTGTCTCTCTGCGCATAAAACAAAGCAATCTCGCTGTCCGGATACGATGAAAACTTGTGTGCAGAACACACCTTGTGACACAATTGTCTAGAGTAGTCCAATAAATCTGACGTTCTGTTGCATTTTTATTTATTTTATTCCTACTGTCGTCATGTAGCGCCAGGAGAAAACAATGAAGAAAAGAGAATAATAAAAGAAGGCTACAGCACGTCAGATTTATTGGACAGTCGGACGGACGACGGATTTATTGGATGAGTCTCGACTCTAGAGTTGACAAGTAACTATTCTATTCACTATTCTATTCACTAGTCTACTCTTTCGAGAAAGCATGAATAAACTAATGCACATGCACCGTACCAAGCGCACGCACGCATTTTCAATATGGCGGAGACACTGAGTCCCAAATCGTGAAAGACGATGGTAAAATTCAACATTTCGACTTTGAGGAATTAATTTAACAAATAACATCAAGCATCGGAAAGAGTAAGTTTCAAAAACGTGCATTATGCCATTTCCAAACCCGAGTTTGACAAACTTCTTAGCTCAGAAATAGGCATTTCCAACATCCACCTCGGCCTCGGGCACCTATGTAGGTGATACCAGACGTTTGAATGGAGGCATATCTTGGGTAACGTACACATTTAATGTCAAAAGTGATAAAATGAAAACATATAGATCTAGATAGGTCTAGATCTATCTAGATTTTAATTTTCTAGATCTAGACTGAGGATTTGTTTCTCGAGTATTCTTAGATGAATCTATAACCAAAATTACCTTAAATGTCTAACTTTTAATGAGGTCTTTGACTTAGGCTTAGTCATTAGTGCCAGTGGCATTGCGTGCCATCGTTGTGGCGATAAACAACAATAGCTCCGATCCCGCAATACAACCCACGCATCCGCGACAGGACCATATCATGATCACGTATTCTGCGCCAGTAGCCACAGACGGTAACGTGCGCTGGGGCCTGGCCATTTGGGCACTGGTATGATATCGGACTTCGAAATGACTTACCCTTATTTTCTTCCGCTTCTCAGCAGCTGTCCTCACACCCCTTTTTTTCTCGGCATGAGGAACGACATTGTTTTTGATGATGGGTACTGCATCAGGTTTCAGCCTCCTCAACTTCTTCAAACTGAACAGCGAATAGAGCCCGTGATCAAAGTCACTGTCTTCGAAGTGGGCGCTGCAAATGACGCTCGTGTCACTGGGGCTTTTCCAGTTTCCCCTCGTCAGCTTCACTTTAGATGTCCATATTCTCCGAAGATTCGGGAATACATGAAGGCTTACACCGTCTCTGGTTGTATTGCTGCTTCCTGCTACGATACATCTTGCAGGCATTTTTGAAAGTAAGGCTAAAACTTTAAAACTTTCGCGAAACAATCACAGGAATTAAGACGATCAGTGAGAAAGCAAACACATGTGCACAATGCATTTGTACGTAGTCTATACGGGGCGCGACATCTAATCAATCCACTCTGTGTGAGTCGCGTTCTGGAGATGACGTGAACGGTCACGTGACCTGCTGTTCGCTGAAGTCAACTTTTTTGAGGGGCGGGGCATATCAAGTTGTGAAAAGCACTACAAATGTTCGAAATATTGGTCTAATTATCCCATTTTTGATTTAAAAAAAGAAACATGGGTGATTTCTTCACAAGGAAGGTCAAATTAATATATAGATAACCAGAAAGTTTTGAGTGTCATGGGACCTTTAAAGTTCTGTAGTACCAAACATCTGTTCACCAAGCTTTATGTATAACTTAAAAACAAACCTTATGTATTGTTTCAAAACAAGCTTTATGTTTTGTTTTAAAACTGTATGAATAATGCTTTCACATGCCATTTACAGTTTGCTTCTGTAAATCTTGTTTTCTAATTTCTGCACTTCAAAATAACTGCCATTTTTTGTAATAATCTTGCAATCTGATTTTCCAGCCTGGCAAGATGGCCTGGAGGTATGCACATTCGCCTCTAAGCTGTCTAGCCAGGATCCCAGGGTTTGAATCCGACCCAGCTTTCAACTGTCATTGCAGTGTTTCACAGGCAGGGTGATTCATCAAAGTTTGTGCCGTCCTTCAGATGGATGATGAACTGGGCGTCACATCTGCTGGCATGAGTTGGTGGAAGTTAAATATATCATGCTGTCCTTCACGAAGAGTAGGCGAGCTATTGCCGGCACCATGGACAATTCCCATATTCCTGTTCTAACCTTATAGAGGGAATTACATCAGCAGCACAGCCATGCACCCATCATTGATGCAACCAGCAGCCACAGGCTGCATACACAATTAATATAATGATCAGATTTTCCATCTCGTTGAAAATATTCTCCATTTCCTGCTGAGTACTATAATTAATTGCATTTGTGATCTGAGTCCGAAGTTCATCCAAAGAAAGTGGTTTTGATGAGTAAACAACAGTTTTAACATTGTCCCATAAAGAGTAGTCTAATGGGGACAGGTCAGACCAATTCTGTATCCATTTGTCTTGGAAAGTGTCATTGATGTACTGTCACATATAAAGCAGAGTGGTGGGGAGCACCGTCTTGCTGGAAGAAGATGTTATCAGAAGAAGATTTATTGTTGTAGTTCAGGAATATAGAAATTCTGCACCATTTCAAAGGAACATTCACCATTGACTGTGGTTTCTTCTAAAAAAACAAAAACAAAAAAAACAAAACAAAACAAAACAAGGACAAATGAAGCGTAACAGAGAAACTGCATCAGACATTGATTTTGGAGAGTCTCTTTTATGCCATTGGACATCTGGAGGTTTTTCTGTTGCCAAATTTGGCAATTGTGGTGGTTGACTTTGCTACTTATGTGGAAGTTGCCTCATCAGAAAATATTAACTCGTCAAGAAACCATGTGTGTGGATCGATATTAAAAAGTGGGTGGACATGCAAGCGCATAGCACAAAGCCAATACGGCTTGGGGCTATGAGAGCCAAAGCCAATACGGCCCTCAGGCAAGCCCCAGGAAATTTAGGATTCTTCATACTCTTTATTGTATTCGAAGCACTTTATTGCTGCTTGTGTGACGTTTTCTGGGAAAATTATTGATGTAAACTTTATGGCATGTTCGCAAAACCATAAAATCTCGTAATATTCAACTCGTTAGCTAAGTAATTAATCGCTCATTCAAACTTTTCATAAAATGTATTAAATCCATTGTAAGGAAAAATGCTTCGTTATATTTTGTCAGTATCCATATTTTTGGTTTATACGTCCAAAAAAAGTGAGGGTGGGGCGGTAGGACAATAGATATGCCTATGTAAGATGGACACTGATTCGACCCCCTCCCTTCTCCAAAAAGTGGAGGTCCTCACCAAGACTGTCCCTCCCGTCCACTGCCGATTGACGACTAAGCAATAAACCCAGGGTATTCGTCAATTTAACAACACTAACATCACAGATAGCATCACAGCACACTGATGTTGGCCCAACGTAATGTTGTCTGTTGGGCCAACATTGGTGCAAGTTAAATGGCTTTTATACCTTTTTCTCTTTCTTCTTCTTTTTCTTCTTCTTTTTCGTTCTATTCTTCTTCTTCTTCTTCTGTTTCTTCTTTTTCTTCTTCTTTTTCTTTTTCTTCTTCTCTTTTTTTTCTATATATTATGTTTGTATGTATCATGTACAGCTCTGAGAGGATTTGACTGAGGAAGCTGAAACTTTCAGGGATTCATGAAGGTACCCTGACATTGTGCTTATGCAAGTTTCATTTGATTCCATCAAATTTTGAAAATAATATTTGTTTCACGCATCTTGGCATTTTCTTCCTTTGGGATGGGGGGTGGGTCAATTTAGTCGGTGCAGAGCTATTCAGCTCTTCAAAATAATTAATTCTCTGGCTGGAATTCCTGGAAAACGAATGAAGAGAAAATGTATTTTGGGAAAATGTATTGTTTGCAGCAAAAAAAAATTACAATTCAAACAAGTGCATCAGGATGCCAAGAAAAAGGCCAAAAGCAGCACGACAAGAAAAAAGATTTGATTCCATTTGTTGGAATGCAAGACATTCCAGCTGTCAGGTGGGTCTTGTATTTGCAAGTGTTGCCGATGTTTGATCAACGTTGGAAAAATCAACGTTGCTTTTACACCATATTGCGAATGTTGAATCGACGTTGGAAATCCGCTTGCGACCGTTCCGACCTTTGCCGATCTTTTTCCAATGTTAGCCCAATGTCGGTGTGTGATCTGGGATAACATTAACAAAACCCTGTGAATTGTGCCCACATACTCTGTTTAGTTTCTTTTAGTCAGGTTCCTTATGTAATATCGTTATAATTTTTGGGAGATTATGAAAACTATATATTTTTGAAAACCTATAGACTAACAAATCAGAAAATGTTTGATTCCATTTTCTCAGATGTCATTAGGGCGGCCATCTTGGATTTTTAAAACTGGCGACCCTCAAACACGAGTTTCTCAATATCTCACCTCCTAGATGACCTAGAAACAAGATTCCAGTGGCCAAAATCGACATTTTTGGGGGCATGGAATCCAATGGTGATAATTACAAATGTCAATGACACATGTAGGGGTGTCTATCTTGCATTTTAATATGCATGGCTGAACAGAACAGAAAAAGACAAAAGATATTCGGAATTTGACACACAAAGTTTACACACAAGCAAACACAAGCAAACTGTCATGTCTGTCTACACATCTCCATCGTCCTCACTATCACCATCACTGTCACTAGCAAATGTGATATCCTGAGAGTCTTCATCATTCTGGCAGTCAGTGCTACACTGACATAGCTCCGTGCAGGGTAGCTCCACTGAATTGCACGAACATCTGTGTGAAGAACAGTCTGCTTTGCATTGACATCTGACCATCTCAATGGTGGCCTCTGGTGCTGGGAGGGACTCAGTTGTCATTGGTTTCAGCTGGCCATCCTTGTCCTTGTCGTAGCTATTCTGTAGTGGGTCAAGGAACTCCTGCTGGGCGATGTCTGCCTGACCCCACACTCTGGCCTGGATATGGGCTCGTAGGACATGCTGCTTGAGAGCACCAAGTTTGGGTGGAAGCTTGTCACTTTCTGCCATGTGCTTGCAGAAAAGATACCATCTCAGTTCAGGGATGTTGTCGATTTGGATCCACTTAGGTAAGTATACAGTGCATACAAACTCAGCCAAAGTAGATAGCAGATCCTCTGTCACTTCACTGGTTTGAGACAGCATGTGCAGAGCCTTGACATGATGATAATCTGCTTTTAGGTAGATGTTCAGCCAGGTAGCTTTGCCTATTCTAGAAAACCGCCCAGTGTTGTCTGCTCCTGTAAATGCATGAAATGCTTGCAAAGCCTTTGCTCGATCTGCACCCAGAGCTTTCCCAAATTGGTTTCACTTCAAAAATCCCAGATGCCATTGAAACACAAGCATTTTTCAGCAGGATTTCATAATTTGCTACAATCAGCACCAGTACATCTATGTCTGGGGAGAAGAACATGAGCTGTGCATCGGATGGCTTGCGACGTGAAGCCAGAACTGCATGGTGGATCAACAAGGTGTCTGCTTCTTCATGGTTGTTACCTTCAAAGTCCAATTGACTGTTGCTCTCGGTGTGTCCTGCAGCAGAAGCAATGACAAGCTTGGGGGATTCTTTGCAGTATTCAACCGTCTTTGATGCCAGTTAATCCGTCAGATCAGCCTGAGTTCAAGAGTACAAGACTGCTGGCTTTCTTCTGTTCTTCTGCAGGACAGACTTCACACTGGGCAGTTCAGTAAGGATCTTCTCCTTCAGCCACCATCTGGTGAATGCCGGGAAATGGTTTTCCATACCGTCTGGTCCAAGCATTCTCGTGTATGCAGTTTCAATGTCATCAATTGAGAGGTAGGCTTGGTTTTGAGTTTGCACATCAACAAGGTTGATCAGCTCAAACAGACATGCATTTTGTAGTGGATGGACTTTTGATGAACTATTTGTGTCACCTTGATCTCGCGTGGCATGGAATACATGTTTTGTCCAACAACATTTGTGATATCTAACATCTACTGCATGGGCATCTGTTGGTGAGATACATGTGTTCAGTCTCGTTTTGAATGCTGGATTTTGGGACTTATCGACAGCTGATTTGAGAGTTTCTCCAGCATTTTGTGTGAAGACTTTCAACAACTGTTCATCAGTGTCTTCTTGACAGAAGAAACACAGATCCTTGACAGTCTTGTGACAGTCCTGACAGCTGATAGACAGGCAGTCTATCAGCGGCACTGTACTTGACCGTGTGAATGGGGAAGACTGACCAGATGGGCTTGGTTCATCCATATCAGTGCCTCCACTGTTCTGTCCACATCTTTTGGCAGGATATGACCCAGTGGATAATGCATGTTTATAGCGGTCTCGGGCTCGCTGAATGTGGTCCTTGTTAGTCGCGACCAGGTAACAGCTGCAATGCCAAAATGCATGCTCTTCACATAGTGTTTCTTTTTTGATGTCCGTGAGCCACTTTTGCATTTCAACATAGTTTCCATCTTTCAAGCTGGCTCTCTCCTTTACTGTATCTAGTATCTTCTGGTAGGAATCTAGTCTCGGATGCAATACCAAGTGTCCTTTACTTTGGTCATCAGAATGACAGAGAATACACAGCTTCCAGTTAATTATTTCCCGACCCTGTCTCTCTGCTCCAAGCTGATGAAGCTGAGACATCTTGCTCATGTTGCTCTAATACAGGTCTGCAAAACGAAAGGTAAACACCACCCATTAACATACTACACATACAATATGTAAAGTATAATGTACATACAAAAAATAGTCAGAGGGGCTTTGCAGTTGACACACCTGGAGACACAGCTAACATGTGCTAACTAGCGTTAACTTGGACATGCTGCATACACACCAGCCGCGTAGAAACAACAACACACCTGGATTCGTCTGAATTATTTTGATGTTCCTCTAATACCCGCAGATACTGACGCAATAACTGCAATTACAATCACCACAGATAAACCTACAAATGCAAGCACTAGATTATGTACCTGTACACTGACTTGTTGCACTAAGTACACGTTTGTTCAGATACCCACTTGGATCAGGTTCCTATGTCACCTCAGAGCCAGGATAAGGAGATAAGCGTAAACTTCAGTTATGCGCATTAAAAATCCAAGATGGTGACCTAAACCTGTGCCATTGATCATCTGTACTGATTTCTAATTATCACCATTGCATTTATTTCCCCCAAAAATGTAGATTTAGCCACTGGAATCATGACGCAAGGTAATCTCGAAGTGAAGATATTGAAAAAATAGTATTGGAAGGTCGCCATTTTAAAAATCCAAGATGGCCGCCATATTGGCTTCTGTGAAAATGTAATCATGCATTTTCTGATTCGTTATTCTATGAAGTTTCCAAAAATGTATAGTTTTCCTAATCTCCAAAAAAATATAACGAACTCATATTTCTGGACATAGTGAACTGGACTATTTCTATCAAGTGTACATAAAAAGCCATTAAAGTTTTGAAAGTTTCAATTTGCACAAGGACTATAAACACCCTTTGTATAAAAATATATCCAAAGTCTGTATTATTGAACTTGTGTATTGTATGAGGGCATGTTTGAAAAGCACAGTAAGATATTCGAATGAAACAAAATGCAGTCTGCACATTAGTTCTTCCCACCAATGGGTGTGAAGTTTTGTGATTCTGACACTAGACGTCTCAGTGCTACATTAGTCAAGATGGCAGAGGGTAGCATGACGTTGTCAGTGCTATGAAGTGCTATATGACTGACTGGGGATGAGATGACTGGAGTTGAGAGTAGGCTGCACTTTTACGACCCTGAGAATAAGAGACGGTCAATGGAGTACCACCACAAGGGATCACCAGCAAGGACTTGGCTCTGTCAAATTTTCATCTGTCCCCCAAACCTAAGGAACACATTCGTAGAGAACATTTTTCTTCCGAAGATGATGTCAAGGCCACTGTGAAGCACTGGATAAGTCAGCAGGACGTATGCAGTTCTATCGTGACGGCATCATGAAATGACTTGAACTTTGGCAAAAATGTGTAAACTGCAGTAGTGATTATGTTGAGAAATTAATACGCACCATGGTAGAATAAAGATTGATGTTAGTATCTTTCTTTGTTTAATTTGTTGTTGCACCAATCATAAAACAAACATTTCCTTTGTTCAAATTTCTTTGTAATGTTGGTGATATTATATTTATTTGGGATTACAAAAAGTTGCAAGTGGTCTAAAGCTCTAAATGGTCAAGGGTCTAAGCTGTCTAATCTGTCTGAAGGGTGTGAGGGGTCTAAATAATGTTAAAGTCAAATGGGTCTCAAGGGACTTAAGGGGTGTAAATGTTTACAGGTTCTCGGGGTCAAGCAGGTATAAAAGGTCGAAAGGGTGAGGGATCTGAAGGTGCCTAAAGTATTGAAAAGGTCTTAAAGGGTCTACAGACTCTTGTGGGTTTTTGGGTTTTTTGGGGATCCTCAGAGATGCTCACCAAACATTGCTATACACTCTGGGAGGAGGGTGGGAGTGAGGAGGATGGGGGAGAGAGGGGGATAGTGGGGAGGGCAAGGGGGTGTTCTGGACATGTTTGATAGGGGGACTTGAGGGAAAGCGGTGGGGGAGGGAGGGGGAGGTTTGGCGGGGGCTAAGGGAGAGATGGTCCCCTTATGCCGGCATTAGTACAGGATTGAACGAAATTGGGTACATTAAAACAGCATGTTCAAACAGGTGATACTAAACAATGCAGGGTGGCAGCATGAGGGGAGGAGAAGGCAGCATGAGGGGAATGAAATGCACCATGAGGGGAGGGGAAGGCAGCATGAGGGGAATGGAATGCACCGTGAGGGGAGGGGAAGGCAGCTTGAGGGGAATGGAATGTGGCATGAGGAGTGAGGAGGGAGGGGTGATTGAGAGGAGGCAGGGGGGTGGAGAGGAGGGAGGGGGGATGGAGAGGAGGGAGGGGCAGGAGGAGAGTTGGGGGAGCGAAGAGGGGTGGGGGAAGTTAGGAGGGGGTGAGGAAGGGGTAAGCTGGGAAGGTTGGCAGAGAGAGGATGCTGGGAGTGTGGTGAGAGGAATCCTTCACCAAATGGCGCTCTACACTCCAGGAGGGGTGTGGGAGTGAGGAGAAGGGGGGAAGCAGGGAGGGGATTTGGGAGGAAGTAAGTGAGAGGGGAGGGTAAGGGAAGGCAGCATGAGGGGAAGGAAATGGAAGGCAGCATGAGGGGAAGGGAATGGAAGGCAGCGTGAGGGGAAGTGAATGTAAGGCAGTGTGAGGGGAAGTGAATGGAAGGCAGCATTAGGGGAAGTCAAAGGAAGGCAGCATGAGGGGTGGGGAAGGAAAGGTAGTGTAAGGGGAGGGGAAAGGAAGGGCAATTAAATGTGCCCAAACAACAAGATTTTCTTTTTAACTGCCGGGTTCCATATAAAACCAGGCAGGAGTATTTAAAACCCATGCTCTCCACCTGGCAAAGGCCTGCCTGCCTGCATGCTTGCCCATGCAGCGAGCTTTGCTCTCCTCCAGTCGGCACACTCCGAATCTGATTCATACATGCTGCACTATGGGGAAGCAGTTTTAAATTCACAACTCAATCGTCACTCATTTACAGAAGTGGAGGGGAATATGTGTGTGTGTGTGTGTGTGTGTGTGTGTGTGTGTGTGTGTGTGTGTGTGTGTGTGTGTGTGTGTGTGTGTGTGTGTGTGTGTGTGTGTGTGTGTGTGTGTGTGTGTGTGAGAGAGAGACACGGAGACACGGAGACACGGAGACACGGAGACACGGAGACACGGAGACACGGAGACACGGAGACACGGAGACACGGAGACACGGAGACACGGAGACACGGAGACACGGAGACACGGAGACACGGAGACACGGAGACACGGAGACACAGAGACACAGAGACACAGAGACACAGAGACACAGAGACACAGAGACACAGAGACACAGAGACACAGAGACACAGAGACACAGAGACACAGAGACACAGAGACACAGAGACACAGAGACACAGAGACACAGAGACACAGAGACACAGAGACACAGAGACACAGAGACACAGAGACACAGAGACACAGAGACACAGAGACACAGAGACACAGAGACACAGAGACACAGAGACACAGAGACACAGAGACACAGAGACACAGAGACACAGAGACACAGAGACACAGAGACACAGAGACACAGAGACACAGAGACACAGAGACACAGAGACACAGAGACACAGAGACACAGAGACACAGAGACACAGAGACACAGAGACACAGAGACACAGAGACACAGAGACACAGAGACACAGAGACACAGAGACACAGAGACACAGAGACACAGAGACACAGAGACACAGAGACACAGAGACACAGAGACACAGAGACACAGAGACACAGAGACACAGAGACACAGAGACACAGAGACACAGAGACACAGAGACACAGAGACACAGAGACACAGAGACACAGAGACACAGAGACACAGAGACACAGAGACACAGAGACACAGAGACACAGAGACACAGAGACACAGAGACACAGAGACACAGAGACACAGAGACACAGAGACACAGAGACACAGAGACACAGAGACACAGAGACACAGAGACACAGAGACACAGAGACACAGAGACACAGAGACACAGAGACACAGAGACACAGAGACACAGAGACACAGAGACACAGAATGACTGAGAGACTGAGATATTATAAAAGTATAAAACATTTTGCCAGGCAAATTTAAACAAAGAAAAATTATTGCAGCACCATTTGCCTGAGGTTCATTAAAGCATCAACACATGACAATCAAGTGCCATTCCTTAAGTATAAGTACTCAAGCTCGGTCAGATAAACAATGAAAGTTCAAGGATCAATAATATTGTTTCAACTTCACAAAGAAATGTGAACTTCATTATCAACACATTTACACAAAACACCACCACTGCACCATAAATCTTCAAACAGGAAGATTACCCATGTTTACATGATATGCATGTTCTAGTTTTATACGAGCAGCCACCATGCCTTTGAAACAAAAAAGTGCATTTTCATTTTTCTTATTCACCAATCTGGCTTTTCTGGTCTTATAAATTGCAAGCTCAGCAATTCCAAGTAAAAAATTCAAAAGCAAAACCACGGATTTGTTTCCAGTGTTGAAAGCGAGCCCATAAAAAAAGATTGGAAAGGAAAAAACTATTTTAAATTTACAAAAAATGCGACTCAGGTACAAAAACAGAGGTGACAACCTCTTGCACTCAATAAATGCATGATTCAGATTTTCGATACTCATACAGAAAAGGGGCATGAATTAGACACAGAGGGGTTAAGCTTCTGTAGTCTAACCTGTGTGGTCAGTGCCTGATGGACCAGTCTCCAATTTAAGTCTCCCGTGCGACCAACGGTCAGAGATCTATACATCACCTTCAAATTGGGAGTAAGGAAAGCTCCAGCAGGTAAAGTCTCTTTCCAATGGTTTCTTAACGGTGCCATACAGCCCGGTAAAAGCACTTCTCGACAAATCCCATATAATGTTTTTTTTTTCCCCATGACGTAGAACACACCAGACTCATCGCTGTTTGAAGAGACCACGTCATGGTGTTTTTGGGCAGTGATTGAAAGTTCAGGAAAAAAATCTGACTACTAGAATTTATTAAATGATTCTTCACCATTGAGAGATCGGGTTAAACTAATATAAAGCATGATATCTCAAAAAGTTGTGGATGGTTTTGGACGAAACTTGTGGATGTGTTGGATGTGTGACAAGGAAGAATTGATTAAATTTTGGTGAAGATCTGAATCCGGATCCAGATCTGATAATTTTTATGTGATTCTTCACCATTGAGAGATAGGGCTAAAATAATATTTAACACGATATCTCAAAAAGTTGTGGATGGTTTCGGACGAAACTTGTGGATGTGTTGGGTGTGTGACAAGGAAGAATTGATTAAATTTTGGTGAAGATCTGAATCCGGATCCAGATCTGATAATTTTTATGTGATTTTTCACCATTGAGAGATAGGGCTAAAATAATATTTAACACGATATCTCAAAAAGTTGTGGACGGATTCGAATGAAATTTGGTGGACAGATTGGGTGTGTGGCAAGGACAAATTACTTCGATTTTGGTGAAGATCCGAATCCGAATCTGGATATCAGAGTTATTTAATTTTTAAAGTGATTCTTCACCATTGAGAGATGGGGCCAAAAAGAATATCGTACTGTATAACATGATATTTCAAAAATGTAATGGGCCTGATATGTTCTCCTGGATCAGGCAATGTGTGCCGGAGGTATGCGCTCTCTCGAGTGCCCTTCTAGTTCCTTATTTTTGGGGGGCATCAATTTCAACTGTTCAAGCATACTTAAAGTCTAAAAAAATTTTATTAATCCTGTACGAATACAATTTATAAAACAACATTAGTAGTTTTTAATAACCTTTTCAACACGACATAATTCTGCAGTAAATCATCCTGATCATTTTTTGTTTTACATTATTTTTGGTATTTCAGGTTGAATTTAATTCTACTGCCTGATAGTAATGTGCAGTCGTGTTTGCATTCCAATTTTTATCTATTTGACAAAAAAAAAACAACCTCTTTGATTTTTTTTTTGTAAAATTATATTTCGGAGGAAATTAAACTTGGTTATTGAGACACCAATTATTAAATATCCAAACAGTAAATGAAAAACAGGATTATTCAAAATTGGCAGCAAATGTAAAATTAAGATTTTAGCATTTTTCTTTTATCATTGTTTTCAATTCCACTGCCTTCAAAATCATTTAATAACATTATATTTGAGCACCTTCATGAATACGAAAACAAACGTCTCACAAGAAACATTCGTTGAATACTTAAATATGAGCATTTATAAAGCATGTTGTTAATAATGTAACTCATTAAAATGTGTTTTTTGAGGTTTCTTTTTGAAAACTCATGCGATGTTGTATATTGCACCATTGAAGTGTTTGCTGTTATAAAATATTCAAAAACCAACCCAAAGTAAATTGTACATCACTTTACATTTCAAGCAGTTTTGCAATATTTAATGAATGCTTTCTTTATTTGTTATGTCTGCACTTATTGGTTAAAACCATGCAATGAACAGCAAGCATATTCCATAATTCTGAAATTATAATTTTCTGCCACTGCACAGCCTAAGGCCCAAGCGACAGCCCCCATGCTTTCCTATATCTTGGACAAGATGTTGTGCTTCTTCCATGTTATTTCCAGCTTTCATTAGATCCTTCTACACTGTTTGCTTCCATCTGATCCTTGGTCTACCCACTGGCCTTTAACAATTCATCTTGTTTTGATGTATTCTTTTCACTTGCCTTTCCTCATCCATTCTTTCAAAATGTCCAAACCTTTAAGCCCAAATTTACGTATTTTCACACTCACGGGATGATGGGGAAAAGGAGACAGAAAATAATAATAATAATAATAATAAAGAAGAATATGATGAAACAGAAAAGCAGACAAGAAATACATGTAGAGAGGCCAATGAAAAGAGGTATTAAGACCACTGCAAGAAAGTAGAATTGGCGAAAAGGCACGATATGAGAGCATTGCGTTAGAAAGCTAAATTTTTGACGGATAGGAGGAAAATAATAATTCCAAATGGAGACAGTATAAGGAGCAAGGACAGTATAAGCAGTCAGGATTCAGACCAAAGAAAGGACCAAGAGAGAGCATCTTTAACCTGAGAGTTGTCATTGTAAGATAGTTGAAGTGGAAAAACCTGTTTATGTGTGCTTTATTGATTACCAGTAAATACAACCTGTTGTTTCGCTGACAGGAAGATTAAGGGCGAAGGGGGGGAGGGAGAGAGAGAGTGAGAGAGTGAGAGAGTGAGAGAGTGAGAGAGTGAGAGAGTGAGAGAGTGAGAGAGAGAGAGAGAGAGAGAGAGAGAGAGAGAGAGAGAGAGAGAGAGAGAGAGAGAGAGAGAGAGAGAGAGAGAGAGAGAGAGAGAGAGAGAGAGAGAGAGAGAGAGAGAGAGAGAGAGAGAGAGAGAGAGAGAGAGAGAGAGAGAGAGAGAGAGAGAGAGAGAGAGAGAGAGAGAGAGAGAGAGAGAGAGAGAGAGAGAGAGAGAGAGAGAGAGGAAGAAGAAGAAGAAAAAAAAAAGATGGGTGAGAGGGAGCGAGGAGGGGTGGGAAAGGGAAGCCACTGTGAGGGGAAGGGAAGGCAGTTTGAGGGGAGGGGAAGGGAAGACAGTGTGAGGGGAAGGGAAGGAGGAGTGTAAGGGAAGGCAGCATGAGTGGAGGGGAAGGAAAGGCAGCATGGGGAGAGGGGAAGGGAATCAAATAACTGACCAAATATGGCACTGGAGTATCAAGAGGAAGCCAAACAGACAAAGATGGAGTCATCACGAGTAACCTGGACAGGATTCAGATTTCAGCTGCTCCTCTTCTACCCTCAAACCCATCCAGGCACAGCCAAGTGAACCTTATTCAAAAGCTATTTGCAAGATTCACCCCACCATTGGCAGAGAAAAATAAAGAAAGAGAGACAGTGGACAAAATATACCATGCACACCAACAGAAAATACCCAGACCACAAACCAACAGAAAGCATGCAAACCACACACCAACAGAAAGCACACACCTCCCACCCTGCTCCCCCCCACACCCACACCCACTCACACTGGAAGTACCTCACCACTTCTTACGTTACCACCACAGAACATTCACAAGAATCCACCAGCACACAAATCAATACACAGGTCTTCTATTTATAATGATCAAAGATCCATTTCTGGTAAACACTGACACACTTCCAGTTTAATTATTTATTGTCATTATTTTTTTGAAATGGGAACAGGCCCAAGTGACAATTGCTCTTCCCCATGGCTCCAAAAAAAACAAGGCAGTGGGAGAGGAAGGGAAGGCAGTGTACCGGGGCATTACCGGGGTGAAATTGCTTTCAATCGTCGATTGCGAAGGAGGACTTGTTGCTTTTGCAGACTTTGGTTTCTTTGAATCCACATTCTCAACCATTACGAATAGGTACTCTCTCTCTCTCTCTCTCTCTCTCTCTCTCTCTCTCTCTCTCTCTCTCGTACACTCTCTCTCTCTCTCTCTCTCTCTCTCTCTCTCTCTCTCTCTCTCTCTCTCTCTCTCTCTCTCTCTCTCTCTCTCTCTCTCTCTCTCTCTCTCTCTCTCTCTCTCTCTCTCTCTCTCTCTCTCTCTCTCTCTCTCTCTCTCTCTCTCTCTCTCTCTCTCTCTCTCTCTCTCTCTCTCTCTCTCTCTCTCTCTCTCTCTCTCTCTCTCTCTCTCTCTCTCTCTCATACTCTCTCTCTCTCTCGTACTCTCTCTCTCTCTCGTACACTCTCTCTCTCTCTCTCTCTCTCTCTCTCTCTCTCTCTCTCTCTCTCTCTCTCTCTCTCTCTCTCTCTCTCTCTCGTACACTCTCTCTCTCGTACTCTCTCTCTCTCTCGTACTCTCTCTCTCTCTCGTACTCTCTCTCTCTCTCGTACTCTCTCTCTCTCTCGTACTCTCTCTCTCTCTCTCGTACTCTCTCTCTCGTACACTCTCTCTCTCTCTCTCTCTGGTGTTTGATTTTCAAATGTTTCACAATATTGGATGTATTGCATTGATGAGCAATATCGATTGAACAAAGTGAGCATGCAACTTTTGGACTGTCTTCTTTAACCATCCTGTAATAGATCCAAACTGCAATTCTGGACCTTTTGAACGACATGCCAAAACCTTAGAAGTCGATGGATTGTGCCTACCCATCCATCAGCAAATCAATCATTACGCTTTACCGGCCAACTCTAAATGTCTTGCGATTTATTGAAAAGGAACACGCCATTGGAGCATGTTTATTTGCCAAGTGACTTGCTTTTGCTGCTATATTGCAAATGGGACACTCCAGGGGCGTGTTCTTTTTCAATTAATACATTACCAGGCCGTGTGTAACCGGAACATGCCCAACAGGGATGAAAAAACAATTCCTCAAAAAAAAAGGCTTATTTCTCTGGAGTTGGAATAACTTGGAATCAATGCCAATTCCGGATCACTTCTCGGTTCTTTTCAACAAAATGATTTGAATGGAGGACTTTGGAATCGATTCCACCTTCCACTATGAACCACCATCAAAGGGTGGAGGAGCTCCTTGTGAGCCAATGGCCATCCATATCTAGTGCCCAACTGTGTCTGCGGATGTCCTCCTGCAGTTGGGTTACTTTTAATTAGGAGGTTGATGGCAGGATTTGCACTCTGGCCACCGTAAAACCTTCATTCCGCAAAACATTTTAGAACCATACCAAAACTGAAAACCCACTCCGTGGGAATACCTCCTGTACAGCTTCCCTTTGCAGGGCAGCTCACCGGATGACGGGATTGGGGCAAAGCCTTCGGGACCCCCAATCTTTGATGATAGGAGGGAAACCATGGTGTAACATTCCCGGGACAGATTGCGTTAGTGTGTCGGGGTGGTGCTGAGGTGTTGTCCACCAGACGGCGATCTCCTTGGGTAAACCTGAGGCAGACCCTTCGGATGGGTGCCTGGAATGTCTTACCCTGAAGAGAGGATGACCACCTGTCTCTGTTATCATCTGAGCTCAAGCATTTGGACATCGGTATTGCAGCACTCTCTGAGGTTTGGAGACCAGATTGCTGCAAGATCATGGCAGGTAGTTACACCTACTATTGGTCTGGTCACTCTGATGGTTACCATGCCCAAGGAGTTGCTGTAGCTGTGTCCAATAAGCTGACTCCAATGATAATTGAGGTAACACCAGTCAACGAGCATATTATGAGACGAAGGATTCATCACAACTTGGGTGTCATTTCCCTGGTCTCTGTATATGTTCTGACTGAGGCGAGTGATCTTACCGTGATGGACGCATTCTATGCCACGCTTGAGTCTGTGGTTGATCACTGCCCCTGGCGAGATACACTTCTGGTCTTGGGGATTTCAATGCGTCGATTGGAACTGAAAGGGATGGTTATGAGACATGTGTTGGTCCCCATGTGTCTGGAACAGTGAACCAGAATAGCACAAAGTTCCTTGACTCTGCAAGAAGTCATGGACTTGGGGTGGCTGGTTCATGGTTTCAGCGCCCACAAGCTCATCGCTGGGCTTGGTATTCCAATGCTGGTGGTGTGGCAAAGGAGATTGACCATGTGCTCGTTAATGGTCGCTGGAGGATGATCCAGAACTGATGATCGATGTAATAAGTAGCAATTCAGTGGTGATAAGTTGTCTAGTAAATGTTCATTTCTTCAAGGGGGAAATGATAATTGTCACGTAATTAGATAGGGACACGGGATAGGGTAAGTGTGTCTGCGTAAACCCCTTTTAGTAGTCCCTGGAGGCTGGCCGTGACGTCACAGGACAGGGCTGCGGATGGCTCCGCCCCGTGATCACGATTGGCGGAAGGCGACGGCGCTGGGCCAATAAAACGGCTCGATTGGAAGTGACGAGGACGTGAGGATAAAAAGGTTCTGTTCGGGGTCAAAAAGGAAGAGGAAGAAGATCGGGACAAAAAGATCGTGTTTTTTTGGTGTGGAGGCTGTTGCGCGGAGAGCGTACTTGTTGTTGTGCTGATTCGATCGTGTTCTTCATCGTGTCTTGGAGCCTTGCTGAGCCTCGTGCCTCACCTTGGTTGGCTCTGGGGTTCTGCTCATTCGGAGTACGGGGTCGAACGGCGGGCGGACCTGCCTCCCTCTCCTGTTCGCAATTTGGTGCCAGAACTGGTTCCCTGGCGGCTGTGAGCGGACTTGGGCCAGGACCAGGAGGTCGACAGCACCACGGTTTCTCCTGCCCCCCCTGACGAGAGCAAGGCCAGCTCGTCCGACGCTGATCCAGGGACAGTTGCGTCCACACCACGGTCCAGCCTGACCACCAGAAGTAGCTACGTTTTGTGTGTGTGTGTGTGTGTGTGTGTGTGTGTGTGTGTGTGTGTGTGTGTGTGTGTGTGTGTGTGTGTGTGTGTGTGTGTGTGTGTGTGTGTGTGTGTGTGTGTGTGTGTGTGTGTGTGTGTGTGTGTGTGTGTGTGTGTGTGTGTGTGTGTGTGTGTGTGTGTGTGTGTGTGTGTGTGTGTGTGTGTGTGTGTGTGTGTGTGTGTGTGTACTTGGCGCCTTAGAGGGTTTGAGATCTGTATATTCATTGGAATTGTCTGTGTTTTCCCCACGCCCGATCCCACACCATCCCGTCGAATCGCCCCGGATCCCTCTTCTTGCCGAGTTTTATTATTTCTGGTTAATAATAAAAACAAATAAACATCATCAACTCAGTGAAAAGTGACTCGTGCCACCTTCCTCGTCCCGTTTGCGGTAGAGCGATTAGAACCGCCATGTTTGGGTTATAAATAAATAAACCGCCTCCATCGTTTCGGCTCATTCTACGTTGGCGGGACTGTTCAAGTCCCGTGGACGTCACAGTATCCTTCCTCTTCGGGTCCTCACCAAACATAGAAAATAATTTTGGCAGGGGCTGTTGATCTCCGCAAAGCTTTTGTTTCAGTGAATCGGGATGTCCTCTGGAGGATTCTCGGTCTTTGTGTAGTGCCACCAAAAATTATGAATCTACCTTCTGAACTATACTCTAGTACTGAGAGTGCTGTGAGATGTGGTGGTACCATCTTTGACTTATTTCCAGGTGTTACTGGAGTTTGTCAGGGGTGTGTACTGGCCCCCCCACTTTTCAGCACTTGTATGGACTGGATTCTGGGGAGGATGTCTGAGAGATCAAGCTGCGGTGTATTGTTTGTGAATGTCACGATCTCTGACCTTGATTTCGCAGAGGATGCAGTCATCTTTGCGGAGATTTTAGAAATCCTTTTGGGGGCCCTCGAGTTGCTGAATGAGGAGTCGGAACCGCTGGGATTACGGGTTTCCTGGGTCAAAACTTAGATCCAGGCTTCAATGACATCTTGGATGCTGCTGTCCTGTCTGTGCCTGTTTGTGGTGAGAATGATGAGGTCGTGGAGAGATTCACTTACCTTGGCAGTGATATTCATGTCTCTGCTGGCTGTGAGTCAGAGGTCAATAGACGTCTGGGTCTGGCCTGGGGAGTCAAGAATTCACTGGATCATGGGGTGTGGCGCTGCCGGTACCTGTGCGGGAGGACGAAAGTCCGAGTCTTAAGGTCATTGCTGCTTCCAGTCTTGCTCTATGGATGTGATACTTGGACTCTGACCAGGGATCTGAGATGGAGAATTAATTCCTTTTTTACCAGATCTCTTCGTAGAATCCTTGGCTATCGCTGGTCGGACTTTGTATCCAACGAGCGGTTGCTGAGAGAGACTCAAATGAGATTTGTTACCTGCATAGTCCATGAGCATCAGCTGCAGCTGTATGAACATGTGGCTTGTTTTCCTGACGCTGATCCGACTCACCAGATTCTCTCAGCGAGGGAGCCTCGTGAGTGGAGGAGGCCAGTGGGCTGTCCACGTGCCTCGTGGTTGCAACAGGTTGATTGGCATCTCAAGGAGATGGGGATGGGCCAGGAATTTGCCTGGGGGATGGCCACTCGGAGGCCCCTGCAGTAACAGTGGAAAGTGGACACAGCGACGTGCTGCTCTGGCACATGCTCTCATTCCTGACCTGACTCTCACCACAGGCAGGTCAGTGGTCTTTTTTGCATTTACCATGTCCTCTCCACCATCACCCCCCTCCTTGCTCTGTCTGTACTGTGTCCCCCCTATATTTCCGCAGGGCACTCAATTTCTGCCAAAAAAAATCCTGCTGGTTATACTACCAAAACAAGAATAACTGTTCACCTTCACTCTTTCATTCCCCCTTTTTGTCCCTGCCTCTGGAACAAACTCCCATACTCTCTTCAATCCCACTCTTCCCTCCACGTCTTCAAAACAACTGCTCACCATCATCTCATGTCTTCCCCCATCCAAAGCCGCAATCTTTTCTCCCCTCGTTAATCTACCCCAAACCCACCTCCTTCAAATTCCCTGTTTTCCTTCCTGAAAGTCCCTGTAGTGTCCATCTTGTTTACCCCATGTACCCTGTCCTATCCCTCTCCCTTCCACAGATCTCATGTTGTCTCTGTTCCCCACTGTTTTGTGCTTTCCTCCCCTGCCCCTCTTGTCCCCTGCTCTGTTATATGTTATCTGTGTTATCTCTTATGAGCCTTGACATGTATATTAAATGGGGTGTTTTAATTAACAAAAACACCCAATTTTCATTCATGCACTCCGTTGGATTTTCTTTAGTATGCATGCAAAGTTTTGGGCCGCGAGGTATCATGGTTTTTGAGTTATAAAGGAGACATTCTCTCACTCTCACTGTCACTGTCACTCTCACTCTCACTCTCACTCTCACTCTCACTCTCACTCTCACTCTCACTCTCACTCTCACTCTCACACACACACACATACTTATTATTATAGATGAGAAGGCATTTGGTGGAATTACCATCAGAAAAATAATTCATTGCTTATACAAACTTGAAATTGACAGAAATAACAAAAGGATAATTCAGAACCTGCACTACAATCAATCGGCAGTGGTGCGACTTGATAATAGGTTTTCAGACAGATTCCTAATCAAAAGTGGAGTGTGCCAGGAATGCGCACTTTCCCCCAAACTGTTCAACCTCTTCATCCTGAAGCTATCTCCAGAGACCGGGAAGATCTACCAGGTTGCAGCATCGGTGGGTTGAACATTATCAACTTGAGATATGCAGATGACTCTTCATTGATTACCGAGTCCGTAGAGGTACTCCAGGAAATTGTAAATAAAGTTTAAGTAAGGAGTAAGGAATATGGATTAAGAATGAATGTGAAGAAGACCAAGACAATGCTAATAAGTAGAGACCTAACCCTGGAAGTGAAAATTGAAATAGCTGGACAAGTCCTGGAACAAGTGAAAAGGTTTACATACCTGGGGCAGATTATCACGGACGTGGGAAATGTGATCGTGAGTGAGATCTGAAGGAGAATTGAGATAGGCAAGACTAGCTTTGTTAGAATAAAGGTTGTATTAACATCAAGGAAGCTGAATCTGACTCTTAGGATAAGAATGTTGAGGTGCTACATTTTGTCATCTTTGTTATATGCATTGGAGAGATGGACAACCAACAAAGACTATTGATAAGCTGAATGCATTTGAGATGTGGACATATCAGAGGATGTTTTGCATATCCTACACAGACAGGAATACTTTGGAGGAAATGCTGGAAATGGCTGGAGAAAAGAGAAAATCAGTGTGTAACGTCAAAGAGAGAAAGATACAATGCTTCGGTCACATAATTAGAGCAAATGGGAGACAGATACAATTATTGGAGTGGAGATCGATGGAAAACGTAGGAGGGAGGAAAGCCGAGGAGAAAATGGATGACAGATATAACGGACTGTATGACAGATACAAGACAATGTGGAATGTGTAAAGACAGCACAGGACAGACCGATATGGAGATCCATGGTTGTCAAACTTTTGGGATGAAGTTAAGAAGATGACACCAACGAAGGAATGAACCCATTTAAAATTATGCCATTTTATTTTCATGTGGGATATTTGTTCTTCTTTTCTGTTCACCATCATGATTTCACTTTTTCTTTGCTAATTGTTAAAACCAAAATATTGGGTTATTTCTTCCATCTTTAATACTGTCAGGTATTTTTTTTATTTTTTTATTTTTAAGTCAGGATCTCTATTATATCTGTAAACAGTACTACTATATAGTATATCATGATTGAAATCCAGATCTTGCACAGTTTCTTCACAAATGTGAAATGAACAGAAAGCGTATTCCATAACTCTGGAATATTATTTGAATTATATTTTCTTAGAATTCAAATAAGAGGCCACACTGTCGAACATCTGCTTCCAAGTTTTTGATAAGTTAGAGAACAGCGATGAGATTCTGTCACGTTTCATAAAGTACATTTATTCCAGAGTTCATTCATATTTTATTTGTCATTCTTACTTGTAATCACACACACATTCCACAAACCATACCATCAGATGAGTAATAGGTTTACACATCGTCGTCACAGCTTTCACTGTCACTGCTTCCACCATCGTTGTCACTTTCTTCGTCTTCATTTTCACAGTCAGCCACGTTCCCTGCTGTAACAAAATAATTATTTTATTCCCAAAAAAGCTTTCATATTTTGGGGAAAAACCAAATTTACCTTTTTCTGTCAACCATTTTCTTAAATGCATTATTAGAAACGAACTGTAATGGACAGACAATGTTTCTTACTTCCTCCATCACTTTCCTCGAAGATGTCATCTTCGCTGCAAACAACATCTAACGATTTTGGAGAAATATCACCATCAAACCATTGCAATCGGTAACATCCATCCTCCTGTTTCCAGCCCAAATCTAGTGGTGATAATGCCGATTGGTTGCATTGTGTAGAAGATAGCTACCGCCGTGCAACGAGATGAGTACGCTTTATCTTCTGCAGTAGTACTCGTGAGCATGGCGGCAGGGCACTGCCATCAAACTTATTTACACACGAGAATCTTTTCTCTCCTTTCTTTGGTTTGTATTTGTCCAAAAATATCTGCAGACGGACTTCATCGACCGATGATATCTTCTTTTTGCTCTACATCTCGCAAACAAACTTTTCTATGTTGACAACTGTGTCCTCGCTGACTTCTGTTTCACGTCCGAGCTGACTGAAAGCTGCCTGTGCATCGTGGTTTTTCTGCAGTAGCTTCAATGGCCTTATTTTGCCTTTTCTGTTGAATGAGGAAGTGTAATCACAACCTGTGAAAGTGTGATATGCTGGGAGAGAGTTGCATAACGTCGCGCCGAGTGCTGCTTGCATCTGATTTATACTGATGTATCTTTGAGTGTTGTTGGTTAGCATTCCTGCTTCTATCCATATCTTCAACGACTGATCAAATAATTGGTAGCAACCGAGTGCAATAATAAGGCAGTCAGTGTCAGATGTGCGAACGACGACGTTGTTTGGAGTTGGTATGTTTGCAGGATGGTAAAACATCCGACTGTCAGCTTCTTCATGATTGTTGCCCAGTGTAGCTTCTACCTGCTTCACTACTTTACCATCGACCACTCTGTAGCTGTAGCATACATCACCAGAATTGGCATAGAGAGTTTTTTTTTGCTGAAACACGTCAGCTAATCCATCATCCTCCCACCTGTTCACAAGGAACTCAATCAATGACTTCTTGAAACTGGCATTTTTGAGAGCTGAAATGCAATTACTTGGTCGTTTCTGAGCTGGACCAATGATCTGGTATGAGACAGATATTGAAGCTCGTGAATCTCTCTCGCAGTCTTTGATGGAAGGAGTCAGCCATTTGTCTGTGAAAAAGTGAATAGCATCACCATGTGCTGAAAGAATCCTCTGGAGAAGAAAGCAAGCTACTGTGCCAAAACTGGATGGAAGAGCAGAGTTCATCTGCGAATGCAGGAAAAATGAAGCGTCAATGATAATGGTATTTATTGACGTCGGAGGGGTTGTTGGAAATTGCGACTCCAGATACTTCATGACTTCAACTTTAGGCGTTTTCTACATTGTTCCGTCTACATGACTAAGCGACAGTGCAACTGGTGTTAGTGGATATTTCAAGACTTCCGCCATATGAACTCGTTGTTGTAGTGAGTGGTAAAGGATACTTCCAAACAGATCGTGAACCAAACATGCTGCCACCACTCTACCATCTGCTCCTTGAAGTTTGTGTTTACTCGCTTCTGATGCAAACGTGTACAAATTCTGCCATTCTATTCGCCTCTCAAACCTGGCTGGGTCTTCAACACACTCCTTAATAAACTTCCTTCTTTTCCAATTTCGACTACATTAAGGGGAACTTCTCTGTGTTGTCTGAGGCAGCTTCACCTGTCCCAATGTTGTAGAGGTGTCCACGATCAAGCTCGCTATTGAACGGATTCATGGTTTCCTTTACCATTGCCATGACGCTCCGGATAGCAGCATTGTCATTCCTGATTCTGTGAGCTTTCAGACTTGCAGTGACATCTTCTTTCTTGCTCATGTTCAGATCTTCAAAGACATGCGAAATCACACTCGATCGAAGAAAGTGGGATTCCGCCCATCGTTGCCTAGCAGGGATGGAGTCTGTGATTGAGGCAATTCCGGTCCGTTGACTTGCTGCGTCAGCATTGATCGTTTGTTCCAATGTAAGACATATGGGACTTCCCGAAAATGGTTTCGTTGTTCTTTTTTATAGAGAACCATCCCTCTGGAACTCAGCAAAAACTTCTGGAGGTGTTTTGTGTATTTTAAGGAGGTTGTCATGGTACTTGACAGTCCAATGCGCATTGTTTCAGGGGTCTGACCACACCTTCCCCTCCTCTGAAATTTGGTCAGTTTTATTATTTTTGTGATCTACTAAAAATTGGTCCATGGAGCTTGTGGGGCATATTTCCACCCAAAGGGGATTATTCTGAGGGGTACCAATTTGCGGGGATCTGACCACACCTTTCCCCTTGAAAATTTTGTCAGTTTTATTATTTTTGTGATCTCCCATCTTTCGTCTTTATTTTGACAAAGTTTAGTCCATGTAACTTATGGGGTAAATGAAAACCCTAAAAGGGTACTTTGTGGGGGTCTGACCACACCTTCCCCTCCTGAAATTTGTTCGGTTTTATTATTTTTGTGATCTAATATCATACTTATTTGTTTTGACAAAAAATGGTCCATGGACCTCGTGGGTTAAATTACCACCCCAAAGGGAGTTTCAAAGGCGGAACCAATTTGGGGGGGGATCTGACCACACCTTCCCCTTGAAAATTTAGTCAGTTTTGTTATTTTTGTGATCTCCCATCTTACGTCTTTACTTTGACAAAGTTTAGTCCATGTAACTTATGAGGTAAATCAAAACCCGAAAAGGGGTACTTTAGGGGGTCTGACCAAACCTTCCCCCCCTGAAGTTTGGTCAGTTTTATTATTTTTGTAATCTACCATCATAATACTTTGTTTTTACAAAGTTTTATCCATGTATTCGATGGGGGTGAATATAACCCCCAAAGGGGTTTTTCAAGGGGGTATTGAGTCCAGACCCACCGACTGGGACGCAGCTGACAAAGTTTTTTGTGAATGACTTAAGTGGCATGA
Source organism: Eptatretus burgeri (assembly GCF_056783735.1). Classification (NCBI taxonomy): domain Eukaryota; kingdom Metazoa; phylum Chordata; class Myxini; order Myxiniformes; family Myxinidae; genus Eptatretus; species Eptatretus burgeri. The sequence goes on from NC_140970.1 coordinate 107,601,256, forward strand.
GTAACTTTGAGGGGTCAAACCTTCTAGGGAAAATAGGGTGAAATCTTCCGTCATGAGCTCTCAGCCTAAAAGTCACTCTTCTGTGACATTCAATGAAATACGTGTGTTGACAAACAGTTTCTCTTCCATGATATGCCATGAAATGCAGGTGTTCACAAAACTACAGGCACTTACTTCCTTGACATTCTGATGACTTCAGAACTCTTTCCTCACGTCAAACCTCCATGATGTGATAAAAGTCACGTCTATTCCATCAATGCGATTTATGTTTCTTCCTATTTGGTTGTCTTCCTATTTGAAGCGATTTATGTTTCTGGACCAGGGTGAACATAATCCTTATGGCCAAAAAATTCTGACATATTTGCAGATGCAATAAATATATTCTCCAAATTGAAAGTTGTAAAGTAAGTGCAGAGGTAGCACACTTGCCGATTAACTTTTTATTCTAGGTTCCATTCCTGAGCCGACTATAAACTGTCACTCTGGTGCTTCAAAAGCAGGGCATTGCATCAATGAACAAATCTTCTGTCGGATGAGATGGGAAGAGAGGGATCTGTCTGCTAACATTGATTTTTGGTACTTATGTCAGTGATCCAAAAGTGTCTTTTACAAAACATAATAGTCCAGCAGCCAACTAGCTTAACCTGGAAGTGGAGTATATACAATGTTTTGGGTTGATTTGGGTCACTGAGTTCATAAATAATAAGAATCCGCTTGATGACACGCTGTCACCTTTGGGCATTTTTTTCTAATTTGCATAAAACCAAGATGGCCCCAAGTGTTCCAATGAATATACTATAATTAAGATATCTCGGCTTTGAGAAGGGATTTTAAAACAATCTAAAATGTTTTAACGGGGCTTTAAGACATTAGGAACCCAATGGAATAACTTTTATTATGATTTGACAACTCCTTCATTTGCATAAATCAAAGATGGCCGCCATCAAACCACTCGGGAGACCGGTTTCATGTCACCACGTTATCTAATTATTATTTTGGGCTCAGTGACCTAAATCAACCAAAAAAAATGTATATACTCCACTTCCAGGTTAAGCTAGTTGAAGTCAGGTCAGGTTCGATCTGTGACCTGCTACAGGTACCATGTAAACCTGTACTAACCTGTTCCATGGTCGGGTTGTCGGCGACTAAACCGTCTCCCCCACCAGGTTTTCTGGTGAGGAGGGTGTTTGGATATGGACACCCAGCAGGATTAAAAAGAAAACCTGTCAAAGGGCGGAGGAGCTCCTTGTGAGCCAACGGCCATCCATATCTAGTGCCCAACTGTGTCTGCGGACGTCCTCCTGCAGTTGGGCTACTTCTTATTAGGAGGTTGGTGGCAGGATTTGCACTCCGGCCACTGTAAAACGCTTCATTCCGCAAAACGCAAAAACGCAAAAAAATCTGAAAACCCACTCCGTGGGAGTACCTCCTGTGCAGCTTCCCTCCGCAGGGCAGCTCACCGGATGACAGGATTGGGGCAAAGCCTTCGGGACCCCCAATCTTTGATAGGAGGGAAACCACGGGGTAACATCCCTGGGTCAGATTGCGGGAGAGTGTGTTTGAGTGGTGCTGAGGTGTCGTCCACCAGACGGCGGTCTCCTTGGGTTAACCTGAGGCGGTCCCTTCGGGTGGGTGCCTGGAATGTCCTATCCCTTAGAGAGGATGATCACCTGTCTCTGTTATCATCTGAGCTCAAGCGTTTGGACATCGGGATTGCAGCTCTCTCTGAGGTTCGGAGACCGGATTGCGGTGAGATAATGGTGGGTGGTTACACCTACTATTGGTCTGGTCGCTCTGATGGTTACCATACCCAAGGAGTTGCTGCAGCTGTGTCCAATAAGCTGACCCCAATGATAATTGAGGTAACACCGGTCAACGAGCGTATTATGAGATTAAGGATTCGCCACTCCTTAGGTGTCATTTCCCTCATCTCTATTTATGCTCCGACTGAGGCGAGTGATCTCACCGTGAAGGACACATTCTACGCCACACTCGAGTCTGTGGTTGATCAGTGCCCCAGACGAGATACACTTCTAGTCTTGGGGGATTTCAATGCATCGACTGGAACTGATAGGGATGGTTATGAGGTGTGTGTTGGTCCCCATGGGTCAGGAACTATGAACCAGAATAGCACTAAGTTCCTTGACTTTGCAAGAAGTCATGGACTTAGGGTGGCTGGTTCATGGTTTCAGCGCCCGCAAGCTCATCGCTGGACTTGGTATTCCAACGCTGGCAGTGTGGCAAAGGAGATTGACCATGTCCTCATTGACGGTCGTTGGAGGATGATCCAGAACTGCAGGGTCTACCGGAGTGCTCAGTTCCTCAATACTGACCCACAGGCTTGTTGTAGCAACTCTAAAGCTGCACCTTAAATCCTGGAGAATGGTACCATCCCAGCCTAGGCTGGATGTTGCCAAGCTCAGGGATGAGAGAGTATCTGAGGAGTTTGCGAACAGGCTGAGTGGACACTTAGGGGGTCTGGGTGCTTTGGGGGGTCCTGAAGAGTTGTGGAGCACCTTCAAGACCACCGTCCTTGATGTTGCTGGTGGATGCCTTGGAGTTCACCGCAGGGCAAAGAAGAATTTTGTCTCTCAAGGGACACTGGATACCATTGACCAGAGTCGCAGGGCCAGGCTGAATGGCAGAGCTGAGCTGTTCAGGGAGCTGAGGCGTAAAACTGCACGTGCACTGAGGGTGGACAAGGAGGCCTATGTGCGAGGAATCTGTGAGGGGGTAGAGCATCACCTGTGGACAGGTGATTCTCGTCCCGCTTACAGGGGAATTCGTGCATTACGTTCATCCAAGCCCATCCCTCGGAGCACTGCAGTTCCAGCAGAGAGTGGTAGGCTCTTGACAGAGGAGTCTGAAGTGAAGGCCCGCTGGGCCGGTTACTTTGAGCGGTTGTACCAGGCTGATCCCCCAGCTGTCGAGTTCGACGTCAAGGGTGTTACAATCCCTGTTGCTGACCCTCGAATCAACTGTGGTCCACCATCGCTTGTGGAAACACGGGCTGCGGTGAACCAGTTGAAACGGGGCAAAGCTCCAGGGATCTGTGGCATCCATGCTGAACTTCTCAAGGCTGGTGGAAATGCTGCACTCGTGTCGTTGCATGCAGTTTTGTGCTCTGCCTGGAACACAGGCATCATCCCAACTGACTGGCAGAGGGGCCTTGTTGTCCCTCTCTGGAAAGGGAAGGGTGATCGCCAAGACTGCAACAACTACCGAGGGGTGACGCTGCTCTCAGTGCCGGGCAAGGTCTTTGCTCGGATAATTCTTGATAGGGTTCGCCACCATCTGCTTGAGCACCAGCGTCCAGAGCAGTCAGGCTTTACACCAAAGAGGTCAACGATTGACCGTATCCTTGCACTTCGTGTCCTCACCGAACGCAGGCGAGAGTTTCGGCAGGGGCTGCTTGCAGCCCATGTTGATCTCTGTAAAGCGTTCGATTCAGTGAATCGGGATGTCCTCTGGAGGATTCTTGGTCTTCGTGGGGTGCCACCGAAACTGATCGATCTGATGTCTGAACTCTACTCTGGTACTGAGAGTGCTGTGAAGTGTGGTGGTACCATCTCTGACTTATTTCCACTTGTTACTGGAGTTCATCAGGGATGTGTACTTGCCCCCACACTTTTCAGCACTTGTATGGACTGGATTTTTGGGAGGATGTCGGAGAGATCAAGTTGCGGTGCATCGTTTGGCAATGTCAAGATCTCGGACCTTGATTTTGCAGATGATGCAGTCATCTTTAAGGAGACTTTAGACATCCTCTTGGGGGGCCCTCGAGGTGCTGAATGAGGAGTCGGAGCCGTTGGGGTTACGGATTTCTTGGGTCAAAACTAAGATCCAGGCTTTCGGTGACATCTTGGATGCTGCTGTCCTGTCTGTGTCTGTTTGTGGTGAGGATGTTGAGGTCGTGGATAGATTCACTTACCTTGGCAGTGATATTCATGTCTCTGCAGGTTGTGAGCCAGAGGTCAATAGACGTCTGGGTCGGGCCTGGGGAGTCATGGATTCACTGGATCATGGGGTGTGGCGCTGCCGGTACCTGTGCGGGAGGACGAAAGTCCGAGTCTTCAGGTCCTTGGTACTTCCAGTCTTGCTCTATGGGTGCGAGACTTGGACTTTGACCAAGGATCTGAGATGGAGACTTAATTCCTTTGGTACCAGGTCTCTTCGAAGAATCCTTGGCTATCGCTGGTCGGATTTTGTGTCCAACGAGCGGTTGCTGAGAGAGACTCGGATGAGATTTGTTACCTGCATAGTCCGTGAGCGTCAGCTGCGGCTGTATGGACATGTGGCTCGTTTTCCTGACGCTGATCCTGCTCACCAGATTCTCTCAGCGAGGGAGTCTCATGAGTGGAGGAGGCCAGTGGGCCGACCACGTGCCTCATGGTTGCAGCAGGTTGACCATCATCTCAAGGAGATGGGGATGGGCCTGGCATCTGCCTGGGGGATGGCCAGACGGAGGCCCCTGGAGTACTGGCGGAAAGTGGACGCAGCGACGCGCTGTTCTGGCACATGCTCCCATACCTGACCCTGACCTAGTTGGCTGCTGGATGTGAATGGGACATTCTGCGACTTTGTTGTGAACTTCAAACAGTACATCCAACATAAACTTACTTCTAGTGATGTCTATCTCGTGTTTGACAGGTACCAGGATTTCAGTACCAAGAGTACGACCAGATGCAATAGAATAACAGAAGCAAGCAGAGTACATTGACTGGCTCTAGTCTAGATACACCTCTACCCCCACAGAAAGTTGTCCTGACAGTGTCAGGAAATAAATCACAGCTGATGGAAATTATCTGTGAAGAGCTGACCAGAGACACTAACTTCCATCGAGACTACACAATGACCCACAAACTTGTCATCACTAGCAGTAACAACACACCTGTTGAAATAAGTTTTGGGGGAGTGGTGATCCACCGGGAAGACATGTCTACATCTCATGAAGAGGTAAACTGCATCATTGTTCAACAAGCAGTAACAGTTGTGACTGAATGCCAAGTAGGCGTGTCAGTGATTGCAGATGACACCGACGTCTTCATCCTTCTGCTTCACCACTACTTTGAGTGACAGTTAACCAGTCACATGATCATGGAATCGCCGATTCATGGTAGAACCGTTATTGACATACAAGCTCCTGTTAAACAACAGCAAGCATAGTAGATGGATTGTTGTCTATGCACGCCCTATTGGGTTGTGATACATGTGCATGCTATTTCGGTATTGGTAAAGTCACAGTACTGAAAGTACTGCGAGAAGGCTGTTCCTTGTCGCTTTTGGGTGACATTCATGCATTGTTACCAGATATAACAAGACAGGCATCCAAGTTTGTGGCCGCATGCTATGGACACAAGGACTGTAGCAGTATGTCTGAGGCAAGGAAGAAGTCATGGGCCACAAAGGTTGGAAAGGGCACCACAGCCATACCAAAGCTGAAGTCTCTACCTTCCACAACAGAAGCATTTCTGGAAAAAGTCAAACGGGCACACCTGCAGGCAGCTGTGTGGAAACACGCTTTGGATCTAGACCCTCCTTCGCTAGATCCAACAGAACATGGATACGTTCGTGACAACAGTTCCAAGACTAAGTTGCCTAAATCGATACATGAAGATGTGTCCCTTGCTCCACAAGAGATTCTGAAACTGATTCGCTGCTCTTGTGAAAGTGAAAGACCTTGCAAATCAGGAAGATGTGGATGTGTGAGCGGTAAACTACCGTGCACTGTATTTTGCGGATGTCATGCTGAGGACTGTCATAACGAACTGACTAAATGTGATGTAGCCTCTGATGCAGATGACGACGATGACAATTAGACATAAAGGTATTAATGTCAACACAGCCAAATGAGAGGAACATCAAGTTGATAACTGTGTACAATCTCATGTACTATAAACTCTAATATCGCAGCAGTTAAAGGAGAAGAAATGTGAACGATTTCTTTATGCGCCATGGCTTGCTCAGCATAGACACTACTAGAACATTATGACTTTTCAGTCACTTTATTCTATATAATGGATATCTGAAATTAGTTTACTTTCTGACCTGGCGTCTGTCAGCTTAAATATATTGTAACGTATACGTCAATGACAAACTACTAATATTATATTGAAGGTGTTCAATGATATTATCACCATTGAGATCAATCAAGCATGTCATTCAAATCATTGAAACAAATAAAATCATTTAAAATGTATCCAAAATTGTATCCAGAATGTGGTGACATGAAACCGGTCTCCCGAGAGGTTTGATGGCGGCCATCTTGCATTTATGCAAATGAAGGAGTTGTCAAATCATAATAAAAGTTATTCCATTGGGTTCCTAATGTCTTAAAGCCACGTTAAAATATTTTAGATTGTTTTAAAATCCCTTCTAGAAGCCGAGATATCTTAATTATAGTATATTCAATGGAACACAAGGGGCCATCTTGGTTTTATGCAAATTAGAAAAAATGCCCAACATTGACAGGGTGTCATCAAGCGGATTGTTAATATTTATGGTCTCAGTGACCCAAATCAATCAAAAAACAATGTATATACTCTACTTCCTGGTATACCACTAAAATCCCATTTGGCTGCCAGACTATAAGTGATTGTCGCCGTTTACCCAGCCAAATTCAAGATGCCTGCCTTAAATACCGCGACTGGGAAGATAGAGTAAACCAGCCAGTTTAATTTATTACCTAGGAAGCCGCTTCCACAGTCCCTGATACCCTGCAAATTTTATCGCATCAATCCAACCCATCAGCAAGTACACCACAGTATTCTGAAGGATGCCTTTCAACATTCATGTTCAGCAACTCCAAGAAGGATGTAAAAAGTTCATTACCATGCAAGGTGCTTATTTTAAGGTTCCTTGGGTGCAAATTACAATTTTTCATTTATCTAAATTCAGTCCAAAGAGTATCGTATAATAAATATATGAAAAAAGAACTATATGTGTGTGTGTGTGTGTGTGTGTGTGTGTGTGTGTGTGTGTGTGTGTACGTACAGTGCCTAAAGAAAGTCTACACCCGCTTTCAAAATTTTCGCCTTTTGTTGCCTTTTTACCTGGATTTAAATTTCATTAAAGCAGACTTTTTCCACCTTTATTTACACATCGTAAACCACAAATTCCAAGTGAAAAACAAAATTCTACAAATTTCAGAAAATTAATTAAAAATAGAAAACTAGAATATCTTGGTTACATAAGTGTCCACCCCCTTGAGTTAATACTTGTTGGAAGCACCTTTGACAGCAATTACAGCTGTGACTTTGTTGGGAGAGGTCTCTACCAACTTTGCACACCTTGATGAGGAAAAATTTGCCCATTCTTCTGTACAAAACAGTTCCAGCTCAGTGACGTTGTGTGGGGAGCATTGATGAACAGTAATCTTCAAGCCATGCCACAGATTTTCGATTGGATGTAGGTTCGGGCTCTGACTGGGCCACTCAAGGACATTTATCTTTTTGTTCCTTAGCCACTCCAGTGTAGCTTAGGCTGTGTGTTTCGGATAATTGTCATGCTGAAAGGTGAACTTCTGTCCCAATTTCAGCTTTCTTGCAGAGGGCAGCAGGTTTTGCTCTGGCATTTTTCTGTATTTTGTTTCATCCATTTTTTCTTCCATCCTGGAAAATGCCCCAGTCCATGCTGATGAGAACCATCCCCACAACATGATGCTACCATCATCATGCTTCACAGGAGGGATGGTGTTCTTTGGGTGATGTGCTTTGTTGGGTTTGCACCAAACGTAATGTTTTGCAATTTAGGCCTTCAAAAACGTAGATGTGCCTTTGTTACTTCGATCAGTTTGACAAGTTTGGTGAATCGACGGCATTTCTAGGTAATGTCCTGCCCATGGCTTTCGCCAATAATTCCAAGTAAAGTCTTGCGGTTAAGAGTATAATCAACAGATTCCATGGTAGATTCTCCAATCTATAATTTAACAAACAATGATTCAACAGTTTCGATCAACAACATGTGCAAAGCAACATACATCCGTTAACATTTCTCAAGAGTGATGAACATCACCTCAACATCCCCAGAAATACCCAAAGGTGGGGGTGGGCCAAGCTGGACAGCCAATCAATGCACGTATCATGTCACTCACACATTCTGACCATTAACACATTCAAAAACCATCAGCACATTAACGGATCAAAGAAACGCACTCATATAAACCAATTAGATTACACCAACAACATTTCAGATAACATCACAAAATAATTGGTCACAGTCATTACAAGTAAACACGATCAGGAGTCGTCAAGCGTGCCGATAAATGCATGTAATAAATAAATTCACAACCGTGAAAACGTGACCATGTGCAGAAAAGAGGTGGGAGAAGGAGGTTGGGTCGGGGGGGGGGGGTTAGTCCTGACAGAGCAGCCTAGTGATGTACTACATTGTTTCTTCATGCAATGTCCGGGATTTCCCGGTGCATTTATGCAAGAGAGGTCCAAACGCAAAATGTAAATCCACCACCTCTTGCGTGATCAATGTGACCGTTACATCTTTACAGCTTTGGGGGAACTCTGGGAAGGGTTTCAAACAGCAAATGGTTTTCCTTGGTAGCCTTTTGTGGTTGCTTTGTGCAGCTTCTTCGGCTAGAAGAATAGGGGAGGAGTCGATTTATTGATATATTCCTAGCCACCTGGGTTTAATTGATGAAGTGAGAGCTAATTGGTTATTCCCTTCATTGACAGGTGAGAGACGTGGGTGGGTCTTCATTTTTTTATTTATATGTTGACTGCTTTTGACGTTTACACGTGGTCCATTCTTGGGAGCCTAATCCGTGGACATTTCTGTCTGCGCTGCCACTGATAATTCATTGGGTGATGAAACCGGTCTGGCAGCTGAGGGGGTGTGGAGCATTGGGATTCTCATGTGTGTACAATTTGTGAATGTCTCTACAGCTGTGGAGGAGCTCTGGGAAGGATTTGAAACAGCAAAGGGTTTGCCTTGGGTCGCCTTTCATGGTTGCTTTATGCAATGTCTTTGACAAGAAGAGCATGTGAGGAGTAGGCCTATATATATATATATATATATATATATATATATATATATATATATATATATATATATATATATATATATATATATATATATATATATATATATATATATATATATATATATATATTACGAAAACTCTCATCTTGTAAATTTGTATGTATGAAAGTATGTTCCTGAAAAACAGGCAAAACAGTACAGGACTGCACAGAAATTTTAGGGCCACCTTACTCACCATTCTCCTGTGGTGCGAAGTATCAAGTGTCGTTAAAATCGGGCAACGAAAAAAAATATTAAAAAATCAATTCCCGATTCACTCAAGTACTCTTCGGGATTATTTGATCAATGCAAACAACCTCAGTGGTATAGTTCGCTGGAGATATGTTTTTTTTTAAATGTTTTTTTTTATCAACCTCTGTCACAACGGGAACCCAACGGGTTCACGGGTCATCTAGTGTGTGGGTGTGTGTGTGTATATATATATATATATATATATATATATATATATATATATATATATATATATATATATATATATATATATATGTATATATATATATATATATATATATATATATATATATATATATATATATATATATCGGGCGTAGTGGTGTGCGCCTGTAATCCGGCTACTCGGAGGCTTGGGTTGGAGGATCGCTTGAGGACGGGGGCTCTGCACTGGGCAGGGTGTAGAGCAGCCCGGAATCATGGCGAAACCCAAATCCTGATCCCTGTGTCGTAAGAGGCGACCAGGGTTGCGTCAGGAAGGGCATCCGGCGTAAAACCTGTGCCAAATCAGTATGCGGATCATAACGGATGATCCGCTGTGGCGACCCCTAACGGGAGCAGCCGAAAGACGAACAACAACATATATATATATATATATATATATATATATGTATACATGTATATATATATATATATATATATATGTATATATGTATATATATATATATATATATATGTATATATATATATATATATATGTATATATATATATATATATATATATATATATGTATATATATATATATATATATATATATATATATATGTATGTATATCATGTAAGCCTGGTGTTGGCTTAGTGGTTAGGATGGTGGCTTGGGATCCCAGGGTCCTGAGTTCAAGCCCCGTTGGCTGCTGAATTAACACCAGGGGGTTGACAGCCTGTCATCCTTCCGAGGTCGGCGAAATGAGTGCCAGTGTACTGCTCCCGGTGTATGCCCCGGTTAGAATAGGTGTACCATATCCCTGTGTGTCGTAAGAGGTGACCAGGGTTGGCGTCAGGAAGGGCATCCGGCCATAAAACATTGCCTCAAGAAAAAGCCAAACCCCTGCACAGCAGGGAAAAATGGCTGTAAAAACGGTCATTTTTTTTTTTTATGTATATCATGTATATATATCGTGTATGTGTGTGTGTGTATATATGTATATATATATATATATATATATATATGTATATATATGTATATGTATATGTATATGTATATGTATATATGTATATATATATGTATATATGTATATATGTGTATATATATATGTATATATATATATATATATATATATATATATATATATATATATATATATATATATATATATATATATATATATATATATATATATATATATATATGTGTATGTGTATATTGTTGTGGTTGACGAAATTCGCAAACCACCATTCAGGTCCCTTAGGTGAGGTATCTCTGTAAGTAAATGTGTAGTTAGTCCAAACCCGTTGTTTAGAGGGAATATAAATGTCATTCATTCGGGCTGCGACCCTTCAGGATAGCCGTTTTTCTTTTACTATCTTTATTTTGGACCAGCCGCCATTACTACCACCACAACCACCACCAACCACGTCTCAACAGCCATCACACAACAACCACAGCCACGACCGTTGCCGTCACATCCCGCTCTCGCAACCATCGCATCACCGCCATTCCCGCGCCGCTTGTGGACACCGATCCTGGACTCATACAGGGCGCGCACCGAGCAGCGGGTGCAAAAACACCAGCCTTTCCGAAGAAATCGGATCAAGAACGATTCACGCCCACTTCTGTTCCGTCCTATCAGCGAGCGTGGGGCGATTTGGCCCCGCCTCCAGGTGCGTCGGAGTATAATCGCTATATGCAGATTCGCGGATCAAAAATCATTCACGCTCACTTTTCCTCTGTCCAATGGGGAGCCAGCCAGAGGTGAAGGGTCGAAGGTGAAGGAGCGAAGCCCCGGGGGCTATAATGGGCCACGTTCGCTCGCCAAAAAGGCAGTTGAGTTGGCAGTTGAGTTGGGAAGAGTTGGCAGTTGAGTTGGAAAGAGTTGAGAGTTTCTGAGAAGAGGAAAGCAGTTGGACGCAGTTGGACGGAGTTGAGAAGAGTGGAGAGTTGGAGAGTTGTGGCGGCGGCGAAGGCAGTCGAGAGGGCGCTCGTGTCAGAGTCGGGGAGCTGCGGAGAGGGGAGGCCGGTAACCTGACCGAGGTCGCGGTGGAGACGCTCGTCGCGGGACCCAAGCCAGCGAGATATCCTCATTCCCCCGAGCATCAACAACCCCCTCCTGTTTCCCCCCGCGCTGAGATAGTGTGGGAAGGGGGCCCCGTTCCCACCCCATTCCAGGCAGTGCAGCGAGGCCCACGGAGTCGGGGCGCCACCGCCATCTTGCGGCTCATCACCAGACGGGTAGGCTCGACGCGGTCTCGGCCCCAGTCCCGTCTGCCCCCTTGTAGTGGAGGGTGGTCCCTTTTTTCTTTTGCTTTGAGTATATGTGTTGTCGGCGCCGTCTGTGAAGTAAAACTGTATAAGTGTTGCCGTGTGCTCGGTAGTCGGTAGTAGATCTGCATTGTTGCATTTGCTTTTTGTGCAGAATTGTGTGTTTCTTCTATTTTTACATTTGCTTTTGGTGTATAATTGTATATGTGTGCTTTCCGTTTGCCGCGGAATAAATGTGCTTTATGTTGAACTGTTTTTCGCGTTTTGCTTCATCTTTTCTTTTGTTGAATCTCCATCTTACTTCACGTTAAGGGTTAGTCGTGGGCTAAATACGCCCAATAATTAATCGAACCATCGAGGTTGACGATAACACCGCTCGGTTATCCCGATAGTACGGAACGGGTCGCTTAAAGTGGCCCGTGTCCGAAGTCGACCTGCGGCGAGGTGCGATCGCCCGGTCTACCCTCCATGTGGGTACTTAGGTAGGTCGAATTTGGCGAGCAACCCTATCCCACGCGGGGGGCCAATTGGCACGATTGTGGTGAGGCCGAAAGGCCCACCCGTGACTAGTTCCCGGCGTTAGTCCGAGAGGGTCACGACGGGATTGTCCGTCCGGTGGGCGACGTGCCGCGATTCGAGTTACGTGGCCGCTCGCACGCCGGCGGGCGCGAATCTGCAACACTGGTGTCAGGTCGTGAGATACAAACCCATCCCCCTCCTCGCGACACTGGTGTCGGAGAACGGGACAACGGGTTCTCCTGTCTCCAGCTAAATTCACGGGAATCAGTCCAGGGGTGAGAGGAGCGACCCCCGATTCCCTCCAAATTACGAGCGATTCAAATTAACCCTTTACGAGAAATAAGATGGCGTCTCAAGGCGAGCGGGAGCCGGGGGTATTAGAAATGTCAGGTCAGGTATGGGAGCATGTGCCAGAACAGCGCGTCGCTGCGTCCACTTTCCGCCGGTACTCCAGGGGCCTCCGTCTGGCCATCCCCCAGGCAGATGCCAGGCCCATCCCCATCTCCTTGAGATGATGGTCAACCTGCTGCAACCATGAGGCACGTGGTCGGCCCACTGGCCTCCTCCACTCATGAGACTCCCTCGCTGAGAGAATCTGGTGAGCAGGATCAGCGTCAGGAAAACGAGCCACATGTCCATACAGCCGCAGCTGACGCTCACGGACTATGCAGGTAACAAATCTCATCCGAGTCTCTCTCAGCAACCGCTCGTTGGACACAAAATCCGACCAGCGATAGCCAAGGATTCTCCGAAGAGACCTGGTACCAAAGGAATTAAGTCTCCGTCTCAGATCCTTGGTCAAAGTCCAAGTCTCGCACCCATAGAGCAAGACTGGAAGTACCAAGGACCTGAAGACTCGGACTTTCGTCCTCCCGCACAGGTACCGGCAGCGCCACACCCCATGATCCAGTGAATCCATGACTCCCCAGGCCCGACCCAGACGCTTATCGACCTCCGGCTCACAACCTGCGGAGACATGAATATCACTGCCAAGGTAAGTGAATCTATCCACGACCTCAACATCCTCACCACAAACAGACACAGACAGGACAGCAGCATCCAAGATGTCACCGAAAGCCTGGATCTTTGTTTTGACCCAAGAAATCCGTAATCCCAACGGCTCCGACTCCTCATTCAGCACCTCGAGGGCCCCCAAGAGGATGTCTAAAGTCTCCGCAAAGATGACTGCATCATCTGCAAAATCAAGGTCCGAGATCTTGACATTGCCAAACGATGCACCGCAACTTGATCTTTCCGACATCCTCCCAAAAATCCAGTCCATACAAGTGCTGAAAAGTGTGGGGGCAAGTACACATCCCTGACGAACTCCAGTAACAACTGGAAATAAGTCAGAGGCGGTACCACCACACTTCACAGCACTCTCAGTACCAGAGTAGAGTTCAGACATCAGATCGATCAGTTTCGGTGGCACCCCACGAAGACCAAGAATCCTCCAGAGGACATCCCGATTCACTGAATCGAACGCTTTACAGAGATCAACATAGGCTGCAAGCAGCCCCTGCCGAAACTCTCGTCTGCGTTCAGTGAGGACACGAAGAGCAAGGATACGGTCAATCGTTGACCTCTTTGGTGTAAAGCCTGACTGCTCTGGACGCTGGTGCTCAAGCAGATGGTGGCGAACCCTATCAAGAATTATCCGAGCAAAGACCTTGCCCGGCACTGAGAGCAGCGTCACCCCTCGGTAGTTGTTGCAGTCTTGGCGATCACCCTTCCCTTTTCCAGAGAGGGACAACAAGGCCCCTCTTCCAGTCAGTTGGGATGATGCCTGTGTTCCAGGCAGAGCACAAAACTGCATGCAACGACGCGAGTGCAGCATTTCCACCAGCCTTGAGAAGTTCAGCATGGATGCCACAGATCCCTGGAGCTTTGCCCCGTTTCAACTGGTTCACCGCAGCCCGTGTTTCCACAAGCGATGGTGGACCACAGTTGATTCGAGGGTCAGCAACAGGGATTGTAACACCCTTGACGTCCAACTCGACAGTTGGGGGATCAGCCTGGTACAACCGCTCAAGGTAACCGGCCCAGCGGGCCTTCACTTCAGACTCCTCTGTCAAGAGCCTACCACTCTCTGCTCGAACTGCAGTGCTCCGAGGGATGGGCTTGGATGAACGTAATGCGCGAATTCCCCTGTAAGCGGGACGAGAATCACCTGTCCACAGGTGATGCTCTACCCCCTCACAGATTCCTCGCACATAGGCCTCCTTGTCCACCCTCAGTGCACGTACAGTTTTACGCCTCAGCTCCCTGAACAGCTCAGCTCTGCCATTCAGCCTGGCCCTGCGACTCTGGTCAATGGTATCCAGTGTCCCTTGAGAGACAAAATCTTCTTTGCCCTGCGGTGAACTCCAAGGCATCCACCGGCAACATCAAGGACGGTGGTCTTGAAGGTGCTCCACAACTCTTCAGGACCCCCCAAAGCACCCAGACCCCCCAAGTGTCCACTCAGCCTGTTCGCAAACTCCTCAGCTACTCTCTCATCCCTGAGCTTGGCAACATCCAGCCTAGGCTGGGATGGTACCATTCTCCAGGATTTAAGGTGCAGCTTTAGAGTTGCTACAACAAGCCTGTGGTCAGTATTGAGGAACTGAGCACTCCGGTAGACCCTGCAGTTCTGGATCATCCTCCAACGACCGTCAATGAGGACATGGTCAATCTCCTTTGCCACACCGCCAGCGTTGGAATACCAAGTCCAGCGATGAGCTTGTGGGCGCTGAAACCATGAACCAGCCACCCTAAGTCCATGACTTCTTGCAAAGTCAAGGAACTTAGTGCTATTCTGGTTCATAGTTCCTGACCCATGGGGACCAACACACACCTCATAACCATCCCTATCAGTTCCAGTCGATGCATTGAAATCCCCCAAGACTAGAAGTGTATCTCGTCTGGGGCACTGATCAACCACAGACTCGAGTGTGGCGTAGAATGCATCCTTCACGGTAAGATCACTCGCCTCAGTCGGAGCATAAATAGAGACCAGGGAAATGACACCTAAGGAGTGACGAATCCTTAATCTCATAATACGCTCGTTGACCGGTGTTACCTCAATTATCATTGGGGCCAGCTTATTGGACACAGCTACAGCAACTCCTTGGGTATGGTAACCATCAGAGCGACCAGACCAATAGTAGGTGTAACCACCCACCATTATCTCGCCGCAATCCGGTCTCCGAACCTCAGAGAGAGCTGCAATCCCGATGTCCAAACGCTTGAGCTCAGATGATAACAGAGACAGGTGATCATCCTCTCTTAGGGATAGGACATTCCAGGCACCCACCCGAAGGGACCGCCTCAGGTTAACCCAAGGAGACCGCCGTCTGGTGGACGACACCTCAGCACCACTCCGACACACTCTCCCGCAATCTGACCCAGGGATGTTACCCTGTGGTTTCCCTCCTATCAAAGATTGGGGGTCCCGAAGGCTTTGCCCCAATCCCATCATCCGGTGAGCTGCCCTGCGAAGGGAAGCTGCACAGGAGGTACTCCCACGGAGTGGGTTTTCAGATTTTTTAGCGTTTTTGCGTTTTGCGGAATGAAGTGTTTTACGGTGGCTGGAGTGCAAATCCTGCCACCAACCTCCTAATAAGAAGTAACCCAACTGCAGGAGGACGTCCGCAGACACAGTTGGGCACTAGATATGGATGGCCGTTGGCTCACAAGGAGCTCCTCCGCCCTTTGACAGGTTTTGTTTTTAATCCTGCTGGGTGTCCATATCCAAACACCCTCCTCACCAGAAAACCTGGTGGGGGAGACGGTTTAGTCGCCGACAACCCGCTATGTGTAGTAATGTAGGATCCATGGTCCAGGATGAAATCCCCGTGCAGGAAATGTTGGTTGTGCAGGAACATGAACTCCCCCAACTGAACCCAGAGCCCGAAATAGGTGAGGCGGCGGCCGCGGTGTATGACACCTCCCCTCCCCCTCTCCGCCAAAACCCCCCGATCCTTGCCGAATCGGCTCAGCTGAGTGCACCCGACATGGCCCAGCTATGCGCCATGCTGGCAGGAATCAGTGGGGACATGCACGAAATGAAAACGAAAATGGATACAAACACAAACGAAATAAAAGGCATGAACAAGCAAATGAACGAAGTGAAAACGAAAATGGATGCGAATACACAGCAAATGAACGAAATGGAAACAAACATGAAGGAAGAAATGAAAGAGCTGCGGGGTGAGACGCAGAGCATGGGCCGAAGCCTGCAGGCGGGCATGAAGGCAGTAACCGGGGAGCTTAAAATGGCGACTCCACGTGTGGGAGCGAACGAGCTGGGAAGGAGTGCAACGGCTGTCGGGCCCGCGGTGGAGGCGGGTAAGGAGAAAATAATGCGGGGGACGTATTGGGCGAGAAGCGTGACGGAGACGTGCACGAGGGAGATAAGAGACGAGGTGAAAGGAATTGCGAGGGAGAGAAAAGAACAATTAAGACGGAAAGCAAGGATGAGGTACGCGGAGATCGTGAAAGAGCAAGGAGTGAAAAACATGGAAGGACAGGAGCGACTTAAGGAGAAAGCAAGGTTGACCTACATAAAGATAAGGGAAAGACGCCAGAAAGAAGCGGAGACTAATAGACAGGAGGGGACAACAGAAACTTATAAATGTATAGAGACACGGGAGACAGAAAAAATAGAGGAGAGACTGCATGATAATGACAAGGCTAGAGACGTACACACACACACGGAGGTAGTGGAGGATAGTGAGGGTGAGCTGGCGGACCGTGCAGGGACCCGGTGCGAGCAGCGGGATAGCCTCCTCCAGGAACGAGGGGAGGGAGTCTGCCCCCTTGAGGCGAGTCACGACCAGGTAGGTTCGGTCATGCTTTGCGAGGTCGAGGGGAGGAGTGCTGTGGACAGGTGCACGGAGAGCTTGGGGGGTATAGAGGCCCCGGAGACCCTTGTGGGGACACGAATCCCCAGTGTGGTTGTCCCGGTGTGTGTGGTGTCGAGGTGTGTGTTCACGAGTGTGGCGAAATGCGTGCTGCAACGCACGCATAGCGCGGGTGCAAGGGCGTGTGTGAGAGCGACCGGGTGAGTGACAAAGACCCCGTGTGTGGAAGCGACCCCGTGTGTGAGTGGTGTGGTGGTAAGTGTGCAGAAGATCATGCTTCCCAGCACGCCGTGTGTGGATGAGGCACCGCGGGCGAGTGCCCCCGCGTGTGTGAGTGGTGTAGTGGCAAGTGTGCCAAAGGGCGTGCTTCCCAGCATGCCGTGTGTGGATGAGGAACCGTGTGAGTGTCACCGTGTGTGTGAGTGAAACGGCCAGTATGAGTGAGGCACCGCGGGCGAGTGCCCCCGCGTGTGTGAGTGGCATGGTTTGTGTGAGGAAAATGGCACGAGTGAGTGGAAGGCCGCGAGTGAGTGGAGCCACGTGTGCGAGGGAGGCGGCCTGCGTGAGTGAAACGGCCAGTATGAATGGAGCACCACGTGTGAGTGGTATGGGTAGTGTGAGGGTAATGGCATGCGTGAGTGAGCGGCCGAGTGTGAGAGAGACAGCGTGTGCAAGGTCGCTGTGTGTAAGGGAGATGTCGGTCGGCATGTGTGAACATTCAGCCGCGTCTCCTGGGGCGAATGTAATGGAGTGGTGTGTGAGCGTCGTAACACGCGGGAGTGCGTGGGTCGAATGGCGACGACGACGGCGACAGAGTAACAAAAGCCGAGTAGCGGCTGTAGATGTTTTGCGCACCGTGCTGGGTTCACCCAGCAGCGAGCGTGAGGTCCGTGCTGTGCAACGCACGAGGCCCCCACGTGCTCGCTTGCGAGAGTGAAGTCCCGGTCCGGAAACGCACGCGGTAGATTTGCCGATCCCGCGGACGGACAAAGTTTGGGCAGGATTATGGATTTGGACCGGACGGGTTCTCCACGCGATCGTGTGTGTTAAGCCCCAACGGGCAAAGCACATGTGTTCGCGTGGGGAACCCCTCGAGACGTGGGGCTTGTGTTTTTTTTTTATGCGCACGGTGACGTCATGGCTGCACGTGGGGTTGGAATCCGGCAGGAGGGGTATCCCTGCCGGATGGTACCGTCCAAGGAGGGACGAGGTACACGTGCAGCTGCATGACGTCACGGGCAGGTGCAAAGTGCGCGAGCTGTGAGTTGCCGCGCTGGTGCTGCGCATGTGAAAAAAAAAGAAAAAAAAAGCAAGCCTCACTTTCGGGTGCACAGGATTCCCGGGCAAGGGGTGGATGATTCCCTTGGCCAGGGCACAGGATGGAAACTAGTAAGGGGGAAGGGTTAGCTTAGCTAGACCGACTTCATGGGGCAGGGGTAAGTCCTCATGGAGTCCGTGGAATGGATGAGTTGGAGGGATTGTAGCGAGATTTAGGTTGGGAAATTGATTAATGGGATTATTTGGAGACAGAGACAGACTTTGGATGTGTAGTGGGGACGTAGCTTAGCTACGCAGGTTAAAAGGAACGTGCTGTAGTTTAAGGGACGACGTGGGAGCACGAGTTAGTTAGGGGATGCAGATAGAACGATGGCAGCGTTCAGCGGTGAGTGTGTTGAAGAGTTGGTGAGCGAAGTGGAAGCATGTGCTTGGTGAGTGAGTGAGGCCAGCGGGTCTGTGTGAGTGGAGCAAATGGCGAATGCATGGTGCGATGAGTGATTGGGGGGAGGAGTGACTCCCACCCAAGGGACCCCGGGGTCAGTGTAGAGTGAGTTAGGGGGTTAGTTAAATTGAAAAATGGAGGTCGTTTTGTTGTTGGTGTGAATGTAGGCTCGAAACCCATTTGGAGGGGTGCAGGAGCCCTGTTGACAGGCTGGGAGCGTGGCTGCGAAAGGTGAGTATCGCTGAGTGGGTACCCCGGGCACCAGGCTAGTCGGCCGTAGTAGGCCAAGGGCCCATGGGGGGCCGGGATAGCGTAGTGGGCACGGGTGCGCCTGCTTGGTGCGGGGGCCCGGGGCGCCATTAGCCGCGTCGGCAATGTTGTGGGCACGGGTGACCCTCGGAAAGGGGCCTGGGAAGCCAGCCTTCCCGTGTGCGTTTCAGGGGAGGTGCCATGGGGGGCACTCCCCGGTGTTTAGGGAGCTGGTAGGCTCGGAGGCAGTGTAGTGCCCGGGGGTGCCATAGCTGGAGATTCGGCAGAGGGTTGTGCCTGCCAAAGGGAGCCACACGTCCCAGCCATGAGACCGTGTGAGGGCACGGAGAGAAAATTGGGGGGCGAGGCCCGAAATTGTGAGGACACCAACACAGGCGACGGGAATCTGGGTTGTTTGAACCAATAGTTTAAGCGAGAGGTGCTTGTTGAAAGCCCCGGGGTAGTTTAACAGGTTAATGGATAGGGTAGATTAGGAAGTGTACCCCTCCGCACCATCCATCCCCTTGCTCTCGTTGTGGGCCGCTGGACCCACTTTGTTATAGATCGCTGAAGTCTGGGGAGGCCATTCTGAGGCTTGAGTTGGGCCTCGGCACAGGACGCTAGCTCTCCCTTATTCCCCTCCGGGAAGGGAACGTAGGGGTTGGGAGTAGGCTGGGTGACAGGATAGGTTAGCCGAACAAGGACAGTACAGGGGGTTAGGGGACGATTTATAGTGGGGAAGTAAAAATAAAAAAATAAGTTGGGGCTAAATTGGGGTTTGACAAATTAAGGGAGTGGGTATAGACAGTGACAGGCAAAGGCGATAGGTTGGGAGGGAGACCGTCGGGTAGGTCCGAGCCCGCCTTCCGAGTGGCCAGCACCACCGCACTCCCTCCACCAACCTCCACTGAACGGCAAAGGCTGGCCAGCTTCCTCTGCTGGCTGCGTTGCTGCAAGGCAAAGGCCGGCCCACTTCATCGGCAGCTGTTGTTTTGCTGCAAGGCCTGTGCCGGCTGGATCGTCTGCAGCTGCTGTGCTGCAAGGCCTGTGCCGGTCGGATTGTCTGCAGCTGCTGTGCTGCAAGGCCTGGGCCGGTCGGATTGTCTGCAGCTGCTGTGCTTCAAGGCCTGTGCCGGCCAGTTCATCTGCCGGCTGTGTTTGCCTGCAGCGGCTTTGTTCTGCGGGCTGTGTTTGCCTGATCACCTTTGCCATGCCATGCCCACTGCCCCTGTTCACCAGCCCCGTTCAATTTTTGCTTTGCCCCCCCCCCCCTGTTCATTGCCATGTGCGCCAGGATCAGAAAGCAACAGTTTGCAAGCTGCGAGAACTGCCCTGTTGGCAGCTACAACACGGGCCTGCAATGGCGGCCCGTGCACCGTGTTTGCGTCCATCCATTCATCCATCCATTCGTTGTGTTCATTGCGTGTGCCACTTGAGCTGGCACAGAGACTGCGTTTGTGCAGCCCATGCACCGTTGTGGTTCACTGCGTTCAGTTCAAAAGGGAAGGCCTTGGACTGCGTGTGAGCAGCCGGCCACGTTCCCTGTCACCTGCATTGTTTGAGCCAGAGACTGCATGCGAGCAGCCTGGCTCCCTGCTAACTGCTTTCTTTTTGCAGAGTTCATTGATCCTGGGCCATGGTTTAGTGTAAAATTTGTAAGTTAAGGTTAAGATGTACTGTACATCTTAACCTTAACCTTGAGTGCGCCCCCGGCATGTCTGTCTTAGCGCCGGCAATTTTATTTAAGTCGTCCGTGTGAGTGGGTTTGTTTAGGTAGTTACTCAGCCCTCAGGTTATTTATTTTGGGGACACGAATACCATGAATGTCGCACTCAGGGATCCGTAGGTAAAATGTACTAGGGGAAAACTACACATGATGGCACACGAAAATTTGACGACTCGGGACGAGTCTGTAAAAAGGGGAGGGGGTAGTGTTGTGGTTGACGAAATTCGCAAACCACCATTCAGGTCCCTTAAGTGAGGTATCTCTGTAAGTAAATGTGTAGTTAATCTAAACCCGTTGTTTAGAGGGAATAAATGTCATTCATTCGGGCTGCGACCCTTCAGGATAGCCGTTTTTCTTTTACTATCTTTATTTTGGACCAGCCGCCATTACTACCACCACAACCACCACCAACCACGTCTCAACAGCCATCACACAACAACCACCAACCGCAACGCCGCTTCACAACCACAGCCACGACCGTTGCCGTCACATCTCGCTCTCGCAACCATCGCATCACCGCCATTCCCGCGCCGATTGTGGACACCGATCCTGGACTCGTACAGGGCGCGCACCGAGCAGCGGGTGCAAAAACACCAGCCTTTCCGAAGAAATCGGATCAAGAACGATTCACGCCCACTTCTGTTCCGTCCTATCAGCGAGCGTGGGGCGATGTGGCCCCGCCTCCAGGTGCGTCGGAGTATAATCGCTATATGCAGATTCGCGGATCAAAAATCATTCACGCCCACTTTTCCTCTGTCCAATGGGGAGCCAGCCAGAGGAGAAGGGTCGAAGGTGAAGGAGCGAAGCCCCGGGGGCTATAAAGGGCCGCGTTCGCTCGCCAAAAAGGCAGTTGAGTTGGGAAGAGTTGGCAGTTGAGTTGGGAAGAGTTTGCAGTTGAGTTGGGAAGAGTTGGCAGTTGAGTTGGAAAGAGTTGAGAGTTTCTGAGAAGAGGAAAGCAGTTGGACGCAGTTGGACAGAGTTGAGAAGAGTGGAGAGTTGGAGAGTTGTGGCGGCGGCGAAGGCAGGCGAGAGGGCGCTCGTGTCAGATTCGGGGAGCTGCGGAGAGGGGAGGCTGGTAACGCGACCGAGGTCGCGGTGGAGACGCTCGTCGCGGGACCCAAGCCAGCGAGATATCCTCATTCCCCCGAGCATCAACAACCCCCTCCTGTTTCCCCCCGCGCTGAGATAGTGTGGGAAGGGGGCCCCGTTCCCACCCCATTCCAGGCAGTGCAGCGAGGCCCGCGGAGTCGGGGCGCCACCGCCATCTTGCGGCTCATCACCAGACGGGTAGGCTCGACGCGGTCTCGGCCCCAGGCCCGTCTGCCCCGTTGTAGTGGAGGGTGGTCCCTTTTTTCTTTTGCTTTGAGTATATGTGTTGTCGGCGCCGTCTGTTGAAGTAAAACTGTATAAGTGTTGCCGTGTGCTCGGTAGTCGGTAGTAGATCTGCATTGTTGCATTTGCTTTTTGTGCAGAATTGTGTGTTTCTTCTATTTTTACATTTGCTTTTGGTGTATAATTGTATATGTGTGCTTTCCGTTTGCCGCGGAATAAATGTGCTTTATGTTGAACTGTTTTTCCCGTTTCGCTTCGTCTTTTCTTTTATTGAATCTCCATCTTACTTCACTTAAAGGGTTGGTCGTGGGCTAAATACGCCCAATAATTAATCGAACCGTCGAGGTTGACGATAACACCGCTCGGTTATCCCGATAGTACGGAACGGGTCGCTTAAAGTGGCCCATGTCCGAAGTCGACCTGCGGCGAGGTGCGATCGCCCGGTCTACCCTCCGTGTGGGTACTTAGGTAGGTCGAATTTGGCGAGCAACCCTATCCCACGCGGGGGGCCGATTGGCACCATCGTGGTGAGGCCGAAAGGCCCACCCGTGACTAGTTCCCGGCGTTAGTCCGAGAGGGTCACGACGGAATTGTCCGTCCGGTGGGCGACATGCCGCGATTCGAGTTACGTGGCCGCTCGCACGCCGGCGGGCGCGAATCCACAACAATATATATGTATATATGTATATTTATATATATATTTATATATATATATATATGTATATATATATGTATATACTGTATATATATATATAAACGATATATTTAAACTATGATCGTTTGTGGGCAACACATTCAGCCTCCTTGACAAAAAAATTCAGCCTGCTCCCAAGAAAACTGTCGGAGAAGATAGACTTTGAATGAACCCTGGTCGAAAAAAATGACATTCGTTATATCTCAAAGACTATGAGTCAGACATACATGAAACTGGTATGGTAGGTTCATGGTATCTCCTAGTTATGTGTGAGAAAGAACCGTTGCTATGGACGCTTTCGTTGGCTAGTAACGGCTGAAAAACGACTAAATTCGATTTGATCGACTACCCATGTCAGCCTACCGGCTTGTCTGTGTGTCTTTCTGTCCAGAGCATAACTCCGTGCACTTTGATCCGATCTTGATGAAACTTGGTTATCTGTTCGATATCAATATCTAGTTGTGTTTTCCTGGATGAGGGCGTGCTATGCCCATTGTGGTTGGAGCCACGCCCAAAAATTAGCCAATTTTAGGATTAAAAATCTATCTTCTCCTCGGGAATTGACTGAATGGAATGGGTTCTTCGGTATTTGAATAGAAAAATGAATTATCTAAAACTTGTCATTGTCTGATTTTTCATTTTCGTGTCAAGGTCACAAGGTCAAAAACTTGGAAAATTGCGAATTTTGACATAAAAATCATACGACCGCCCAAACTTTGAGAGCTCGGATGACAATATTTTTTATGCATAATCTTGAGGTCATTCCCCACCTAAATTCTTCAAATCAATTTGCTCTATCTCGAACACCTTGCCCGTGGCGCCCCTTTCAAGTTTGTTTTTTACGCTGATTTCATCAAAGTATGGATCATCCGAGGAGTGTGAAATGCCATAAAGCCTATATGATGTTATATTGTTCCTGGAATGTTCCAGAGGAAGTTTTGCACCAAAGGTCGTAATCCTTGACCTTTGACCTTTAAAGCCCACAATGGTCAAATTTTCAAAGTTGTGGGAATCGAACCGGGTTTTCGACCTTCTTCGACGAACTAACTCCAATAAGTTATAGCACGTATCCTGTTTCCTTATTTTAATGTCCACAACATTGTTTTGTGACCTTTAAAGGTTATGCAAAGGTCAAATTTTGAAAGTTGTTGAACGAAACCGGGTTTTCGACATTTTGCAGCTAATAACCTGTCACTCGTACCACATCATGTTGATCATTTTTATAACTTGGTCAAAAATTATCACATTGTCTCATCCTTGACTTCTGAAACAATCTACATCGGCAAATACTGCTCGTGAACCATTGTCGTCTTCAGGCTTGTTTTTTGTTTTAACATCGATTTGATTCAGAACTGAATTTTTTTTGTGACATTGACCAAGCTTCTGTAACAGTAATGCAGTGGAGCTGATATCGAGGGAATTGGCCCTAGGGTCTGGAATTGTATAAAAATCAAAGGAAAGCTTCACACAAACACAACTCACTCATCTATTTATGGAGAAGTTGGGTCATCCATTCAAGATTCGGTTGTTAAGACTTGAGCAAAACATCAAGAAGATTGATGTTTGGAGCTGTGGCAAAAAATAACCTGAGAGTGCAACACGGCAATGATGGGCCAAATGGACTCATTACCCTGTTTGAGGCCGTGTCGGATCGTGCAATGACTACTTCCACTCAGTGTCATCCCATGGATACTGTGGAACCTTTGCATATTAATTCCCATTCTGTGTACAGAATATAAATAATTCAATGAAATTGGTTTGATTCCTGACAAAGAATCCATCTTTGAACGCAGCAACACGGAAGGACGAAGGCGTAAGCCAGGGTGCTGCCCCTCTCTCCGCCAATTAGTCAGAGCACCTATTTCTTGTTTTAAGATCGATTTTATACCTGTTGAACCTTTGTATGTTAATTGCATTCTGCACAAAGAATATAAGTAATTAAATGAAATTGGTTTGATTCCTGAGAATTCCTCTCGAGAATTCTGGAAAAGGGAGGACAGACAGGAGCAGAAGCTTGGATTGGTGTCGAATGCACAATGGGAGATGAATTGTTTACTGATGGTTGATTATTAATATTTGCTGTCAATGGCATCAAGGCAGTTGGCAGCTTTTGTCCAGTCTAGACAGGTCTTGTGCTCTACCTGCTCCCTGTCGGCTTGCTTCGCACCTGTCCTTCGGGATATCTAAAGCATTTGTGGTGAGCTCGGCATCCCCATTTGCAAGGTGTTCTCCCTAGCTTTTCCAATGTGAAATTATCGACTCCCATCACTCTCTGTCTCGTTGAATTTTTCTGCGATGGTGACATTTTGACTATTCTTTTCATTTCCCCTTGGTCATTCCTTGTCACCTTCTTGAGATTTACTTTTTCATGTCTTATCTTATTCGTCAAAATGTTCCTTTCATATTTCACATTGCATTCCCTCATATCCTTTTAGCGAGCTTTACTCCTCACTGCTTCCTGTTTCGCCACTTTACTTTCTCACTTCTTCATGCTATGTGTTTCCCTTTGTTGATTCCATTATTTTTCAAATTTTATGCCTTTTTGTTTCCTTTCTGAAGACTTGTTCATTATAAGACATCTTATTAATGTAGTATTGATTTTTTTTTTAAATTACATGTTCCTTATCTTGTGTGGAACATATGTTTGTGAACACATTCAACAGTCACTGTCATACACTTTATTCTTGTTGTACTTCATTGATGTTTTCTTTCACAGATTATTTGTGTGACCTAGGCTCGGGAATGGTGGTTACGGTGTGAGAATTGTCACTGAACCGGTTACACCAGAGTGGAATCAAGAACAGGACCAGGGCGGCTCAAGTCGTAAAAAAACAGCTTTTTTTATATCTAATTAGCCGAAGCATCCGGGCTCCCCGAGATTATAGGCACTACATGGCCAGATTATTAGCTCTAAAGGTGGAATTATCGAGGGAGTTGCTGTCTGCAAGCGTGTTCCCGAGCCCACTGCCAGATTTACACCCCTAATCTTTACCCGAAAAGCATTCGGCAAACTCTGGCCCAAGCCTGGCTCATGTAGAGGTGATCCTGGAATAGCCTCTGTTTTAATGGGCTCAGATATACAAACAGGAGTGTGGAAGGTACACACCAACCGAGAGTTTGCTGGACTAAGAGGTCTTAAATAAAAAAAAGTGAAAAATAAGAGGCGTTGCAACGATTCCTAAGTTCCATCGAGACGTGTGAAGCTCAGTTTGTTTTTCTAGTTTTACCCCTCAAACACGGAATTCCCATTCCTATATGCTGGCCTATATGGGGCGAGTAGAAAGTCACTTTTGGATGTTGGGGTGGCAGAATTGTGGAGATTTCTCAAAACAACCCTTGCGTCAAACATCATTACGTTTTCACGTAAAAAAACAAAACTGGAACTTACTTTAAAATTAAAAGATTTGGTGGCATTGCACCTAGAAAGAACATCCAGTCTGGTAGATCGGTGGTTGGATTCTAACCAAGGCCGAGCCATAACTGACTTAGTATGTGCTGCTTCTCTCGCTTACCACTCGGCTTTTAGAGGATAAAGCATGGACATGGGGACATCGTTCCTATAATTCACGGACCAGTGTTTGTGTATGTTTGTTTGTCGCTCTACTATTCCTACAGGAGTGGCCGGTTTCATCCAGACTTGCTACATAGGATCAGCATGATCCCAATTAATGTAGAGAGGTGTTTTTTTTTAATAATCTTTGCCGGTCGTTTTGAGGGGGGTGGTGGGGAGACACAAATTCTCCATGTACAGAAATGTGTATCGTGTCACGCCACCTCCAGGTAGGGGAGGGTATTACAAGTCTCCAACATTTACAGGACAGTTTTCCTGTCCCCACGTTTTCCGGTGCAGTGAAGTGTTTGAATTATAAGCAGTAAGGTATGTTTTTGCTTCATGCACGCAAATTCATGAGTCTTTTAATATATTTTTTTGCCTCCACAGAGCTGTCAGTTTCCTATACATCACCCAAGTAAAGGTATGTGTCAGAAGAACGTGATCATGTTTGGGACAAGATCGCCCGGAGGGCGGGTACTCTACTAGTATGCATAATTAGAGGTGAGTTGTGAATCTGCATTTCCATAAACAAAGCAGGGCTGAAGTAGACAGATGAAACAGCTGATGCTGCATGACCATTTTAGAGTTGAAAAAGAAAAACAAGAAAAAGACCAAAAAGTATTTTGTGTGGTGTTTGTGTGCTGGTGTGTTACGTAATTAATAAGAGACATAATTAGAATGGCCACTTAATAACTGCTTGCAATGATGACTGGGTACCAAGACTTCCTGCTTTGATGCAACCCTGCTTTGATTGGACACCTGACCCTGATCCTGACCCATGATGCTTTTTTTTATTTATCATCATTCAATTGAATTCAGAATAGGATTAAATTAAATTCAAATCAAATAGAACACCAAATAGGTATAGTCATACATTGGAGTCATCATAAGTAACCCAAACAAGCAAAAAGCAAAGATGAAGTCATCAGGTGGATCCTGGATAGGATTTGCATTTCAGCTGCTACTCCTCGACCCTCAAACCCATCCAGGCGCAGCCAAGTGAGCCTATTTCAAAATAAATAAATAAATAACCAAGATCAAAAAATTAAATAATTCTGTTTGCCAGACAATGTGTCCGATCAAGTTGAAATTTAAAACATGTATTCCGCATCAATACTGCATCATAATTGTGGTTTCATGTCGATTGATTTAGTGGTTCCAGAGAAAACATTATTTAATATTTTTCTTCAATCCAATATGGCTGCCACACCATGTGACCTAACAATTATTCCTTCACAAACTTGAACACCCAAGGCTAAGGGAACATTTGTGTGAAGTTTCCGCGCGATCATTCCAGCCGTCGTTCTGGAGACGATTTTTTTTAATAGATTTTAGGGTAAATCCAATATGGCTGCCAAACCAATATGGCTGCCAATGTTTTTTCTCTTGGAACTCACCGTAGGGGAAAGAAGAATTTTGTCTCTCAAGGGACACTGGATACCATTGACCAGAGTCACAGGGCCAGGCTGAATGGCAGAGCTGGGCTGTTCAGGGAGCTGAGGCATAAAACTGTACGTGCGCTGAGGATGGACAAGGAGGCGTATGTGCGAGGAATCTGTGAGGGGTAGAGCATCACCTTTGGTCAGGTGCATTCATCCAAGCCCATCCCTCGATGTACTGCAGTGAGAGCAGAGGGTGGTAGGCTCTTGAAAGAGGAGTCCGAAGTGAAGGCCCGCTGGGCCAGTTAATTTGAGCGGTTGTACCAGGCTGATCCACCAGCTGTCGAGTTGGACGTCAGTGGTGTTACAATCCCTGTTGCTGACCCACCAATCAACTGTGGTCCACCTTCGCTTGTGGAAACACAGGCTGCGGTGAACCGGTTGAAATGGGGTAAAGCTCCAGGAATCTGTGGCATCCATGCTGAACTTCTCAAGGCTGGTGGAAATGCTGCACTCGTATCATTGCATGCAGTTCTGTGCTCTGCCTGGAACAAGGGCATCATCCGAACTGACTGGAAGAGGGGCCTTGTTGTCCCTCTCTGGAAAGGGAAGGGTGATCGCCAGGACTGCAACAACTACTGATGGGTGAATCTGCTCTCAGTGCCGGGCAAGGTCTTTGCTCGGATAATTCTGGATAGGGTTCACCACCATCTGCTTGAGCACCACCATCCAGAGCAGTCAGGCTTTACACCAAAGCAGTCAACGATTGACCGTAACCTTGCTCTTCTGGTCCTCACCGAATGCAGATGAGAGTTTCGGCAGGGGCTGCTTGCAGCCTATGTTGATCTCTGTAAAGCGTTCGATTCAGTGAATCAGGATGCCCTCTGGAGTATTCTAGGTCTTCGTGGGGTGCCACCAAAACTGATCAATCTGATTTCTGAACTCTACTCTGGTACTGAGAGTGCTGTGAGATGTGGTGGTACCATCTCTGACTTATTTCCAGTTGTTACTGGAGTTCATCAGGGGTGTGTACTGCCCCTCCCCCCACTTTTCAGCACTTGTATGGACTGGATTCTCGGGAGGATGTCGGAGAGATCAAGCTGTGGTGCATCGTTTGGGAATGTCAAGATCTCTGACCTTGATTTCGCAGATGATGCAGTCATCTTTGCGGAGACTTTAGATATCCTTTTGGGGGCCCTCGAGGTGCTGAATGAGGAGTCGGAGCCGCCTGGATTTCCTGGGTCAAAACTAAGATCCAGGCTTTCAATGAGATCTTGGATGCTGCTGTCCTGTCTGTGCCTGTTTGTGGTGAGGATGTTGAAGTCATGGAGAGATTCACTTACCTTGGCAGTGATATTCATGTCTCTGCTGGCTGCGAGTCAGAGGTCAATAGATGTCTGGGTCGAGCCTGGGGAGTCATGGATTCACTGGATAATGGGGCGTGGCACTGCGGTACCTGTGTGGGAGGAGGAAAGTCCAAGTCTTCAGAGGAAAGTCCAAGTCTTGGTGCTTCTAGTCTTACTCTATGGATGTGAGACTTGGACTCTGACCAAGATCCAGGCTTTCAATGACATCTTGGATGCTGCTGTCCTGTCTGTGCCTGTTTGTGGTGAGGATGTTGAGGTCATGGAGAGATTCACTTACCTTGGCAGTGATATTCATGTCTCTGCTGGCTGTGAGTCAGAGGTCAATAGATGTCTGGGTCGAGCCTGGGGAGTCATGGATTCACTGGAAAATGGGGTGTGGCACTGCCGGTACCTGTGTGGGAGGAGGAAAGTCCAAGACTTCAGAGGAAAGTCCAAGTTTTGGTGCTTCCAGTCTTACTCTATGGATGTGAGACTTGGACTCTGATCAAGGATCTGAGATGGAGACTTAATTCCTTTGGTACCAGTTCTCTTTGGAGAATCCTTGGCTATCGCTGGTCGGACTTTGTGTCCAACGAGCGGTTGCTGAGACAGACTCAAATGAAATTTGTTACCTGCATAGTCCATGAGTGTCAGCTGCAGCTGTATGGACATGTGGCTCGTTTTCCTGATGCTGATCCTGCTCATCAGATTCTCTCAGCGAGGGAGCCTCATGAGTGGAGGAGGCCAACGGGCCGACCACGTGCCTTGTGGTTGCAGCAGATTGATCGGCATCTCAAGGAGATTGGGATGGGCCAGGCATCTGCGTGGGGGATGGCCAGACGGAGGCCCCTGGAGTACCGGCGGAAAGTGGACGCAGCGACGCGCTACTCCGGCGCATTCTCCCATACCTGACCTGAATCAACCCAACATAATAATCACTTAAACCATACCAAACAAAAGAATCACTTGAACAAATGAATTAAAAGAACTTACAATTAAACTAACGATTAAACTAACAATTAATTAGACAAACAATAAATTTGCCAACCAGCCAACTAAGCAATTAACCAAACCCCTGTGCACAGGTCTAACAGATTGCCAGAGCGAATGTAATGAACTGCTTTGCCTATCTTCAGTCACCCCTCTTTATATACTTTTTTTTGGCGCATTACTCTTTGAGCAAGACCCTTTTTGCGGTGAGTGGCCTGACCTGCTCTTCCACAGAGCATGCTTCATGGTTTAGCCGATAAGAGTGGAAACAGGGTCCTTGTTCATGGAACTTTCACAGGACATCTGCATCAGCAATCACCTTACCTTTCTTTATCTCAACGCTCCAGAGGAGAGAGGGAGAAGATACATGGGGGATGGGGAAAGGGGAGATGATTGCCCCCCCCCCAACCACCCCTTTCCTGGGTCAACAGTGCATTTCCACACCACAGCCATGCTGCGCAGTGTTTCTATTCGGCCCATCTCTCAAAATACAATTCATGGTTGTAGTTTAAATCATTCAAAAGGAAAACCCCACATCAGAACATTAACAAAAATTTAACTGCATGCAAGTAACAAACAAAGCTTAATAAAAAAGGAAAATATTATAAGCAAGTTAAATAAAAACAAGAAAAGAAAGCTGAAATCCTTATTCCGGCCCCCACAGAGGCACCTTTGATAAGGAGTGATGGAGGAGATTAGAAAGGGAAGGGTAAGGGGAGAGATTTGAAGGGGAGGGGCGAGAGGGGAGAATTGAGAGAGAAAGGTGAGGGGGAGAATTGAGAGAGAATGGTGTGGGGGCAGCTTTTGAAAAAGGTGAGGGGAAGCTTGGGGAGGGGGGGGAGTGATGTTTGCTTTGAAGAGAGAGGAGGCAGCTGTATTTAGATGGAGGGATGAGGGGAAGCTTTGAGAGGGAGCGGAGACGATGAGAACAGACACGGTTATGAGGGAGAAGGGAAGGGAGGGAGAGGGGAAGGATGAGACTGGGTTGCGGTATTGTAGAGCTGGGAGCAGGTGGGGGAGGAACAAGTTTTGAGGGTGTGGAAAGAGGAGGAGGAGGTGTTATGAGAGGAAAGAGAGAGAGCATGTTTGAGATATTGAGGAGTGTATTGAATGAGAGTGAGATACTTGTTTGGTTGGAATGGAGCCCATGGATGTTTGAAGAACGTACAGTTTGGGATACCAGAGGGGGAGCTGTTAGTAAAGCAGAGGGCAATGGAGAGGAGCAAAGAGAGGAGGTAAGTTGGGAGGAGTAAGGAGGACGTATAACAGGGGAGGAGTTAGGAGGAGGTATATTTAAGGAGGTGGGATGAATTTGCACTGAGGTTGGAAAAAAACAGAATGGCTGGAAGACAAACAAGTATTACAAAATGAGATTTCAAAAATTTGTCGGTCTGAGATTCGTTGTAATACATTGGAGGATGGATGGAGTTCAGAAGAATTCTGAGAATAAAGGAAGGACGCGTTGTAACAGATGGAATTTTTAAATTTGGGATGAAAGAAAGGTCAAAAATAATGCAGGTGTTTGAAAAAGAAGACCACAGCAGAGAGTGGAAGTCAAAACATTTTAAGAGACCTTTTTTTTTTTTGAAGATTAGGGAAGAGGGGGAGCAGAGTGAAGAAAGAGTTTGAAGAAACAAAATTGTGAAGGTGAGTGGTGAATACCTTCAAAAAGTGGGATTGCAAATGTGAAAGGCAACGGAAGGAAGAGGAAGATTCCGTTGAGGAAGTCACTTGGTTACGGGAGGGAAAAGTGAAAAGGTAAAAGATTCTTGTTTTATTTTTTTTGTTTGTTTTAAAAAATATATTTAAGACATGAAACAGAGGGTATAGTTGGGAGGAATTTATGAAGGGGTAGTGGGGAAATAAACAAGGTGCTGAGGAGAAAATTCACCAACAAGATCGTGCACACAGATGGGAAGAAGGATGGACCTCAATGAAACCCGAGATGAAAAGATGACAAAAACTCAACAATTAACACAAATTTTAACACATGACCGAACAAGAAACACACAGTAAACACGGAGATAACAAAATAACAGTAAAAACGTGACAAAAACAATCGGGAAACTTATATTGGAGAAAGTCGGCAGAGACCCTGAAGAGGAACTGCCACCGTCGCCCAAGAACTGGAACCGGAAGTCCATATTTTTGGTATTTTGGGTCTTTGCGGTCCTTGCGGGTCTTCAGGGTATTTTGGGGCTTTTGGGCCTTTCAGGGTCTTTTGGGCCTTTGGGGTCTTTAAGGATCCTTCAGGGTAACTTTGGTTCTTGGGGTCTTTTGGTCTTGGGGTGTACTCTGGGTCTTTGGGGTTTTTTGGGGGGTCTTTTTGGTATTTGGGGTCTTTTAGGTCTTCAGGATCTTTAAGAGTGCTCAGGGTATTTTGGGTTTTCAGGTTCTTTAAGGGTCTTCGGGGTCTTTTCAGTCTTTTGGGTCCTTGGGGTCTTTTGGGTCCTCCAGGTCATTTTGGTCCTCAGGGTTGTATTGGGTCTTGAGGGTCTTTTCGGTCTTTTGGGTATTTTGAGTCTCGGATCTTTTGGGTCCTTGGGGTCTTTGGGGTATTTTGAATCCTCGGGTCATTTAGGTCCTCAGGGTTGTTTGGGTCCTCGGGTTATTTTGGGTCCTTGAGGTCTTTGGTGCATTTTGGGGTCTTTTTCTATTTTTATACACAAGTTGAGGCTCATAAAAGAGCGAACACACAGAAGATATAATAGGGCAGGAGACAAGAGTGGCAGGGGAGGAAAGCAAAAAACAGTGGGGAACAGAGACATGAAGAGATCTGTGGAAGGGAGAGGGATGGGGCAGGGAACATGGGGTAAACCCAACTGTCCCTGGACTCTGTATCCTTTTCTCCTGACAAGGTGGAGAGCTTGCTTTCAAACCTCGAGTCAGATTCTGCAACCGGTCCAGACGGCATCAGCCCACGTGTCCTCAAAGCCTGCTCTTCTGCTCTTGCTCACCCTCTCTCTGTTCTATTCACCCTCTCATTTTCCCAAGGTCATCTGCCATCTGCTTGGAAATCTGCTAACATCACTGCCCTGCATAAAAAAGGTGCAAAAACAGATCCCTGTAACTATAGACCAATCAGCCTTCTCCCAATCATCAGCAAGGTTATGGAATCCATCATCGCTTCAGACATGAAATCCTTCCTCTTCTCCAATGGCTTGATTTCCAATCATCAATTTGGTTTCAGACCAGGTCACTCTACCCTAGATATGCTGCTACTGCTCTCCCATCAATGGATGGAGGTCCTCAATGCCAGACAGGAAATCCGAGCCGTATCCCTGGACATATCACGTGCTTTTGACACAGTCTGGCACCCTGCCCTACTCACCAAACTCTCTTCCCATGGTATTCAAGGCCATCTCCACTCATGGCTCGCAGACTTCCTCTCCTGTCGCAGTCAACGTGTGGCCCTAAATGGAGTTCTTTCATCCCCTCTTCCTGTGCAGGCTGGAGTTCCTCAAGGTAGCGTTCTGGGCCCTGTTCTTTTCTGGTTTTCATCAATGATCTCTCGGACTCTCTGGAAAATCCTCTATTTCTCTTTGCCGATGACTCCACCCTCTGCCGTACCATCTGTCATCCCTCAGACCGGCAAGCAGCAGCTTCTTCGCTCACTGCAGATCTGGATAAAATCACAAACTGGTCCAACACGTGGAACATGTCTTTCAATCCAGACAAATCTCACACTCTCACTATGTCTCTTCGAAAGGACCGTTTACAAAACCCCCCCATCCACTTTCTCAACAATCCTCTGGAAGAAGTCTTTTCTTTCAAGCTTCTGGGTCTCACTATCTGCCATGACCTTTCCTGGGAAAGTCACATTTCCAACCTTGCCTCAAAAGCCAGTCGCCGACTGGGAATCCTCCGTCGTGCAAAGTCCTTCCTCGGCCCTCTTGAGCTCCTGACCACTTACAAAGCTTTTGTCCGTAGCCTGATGGAGTACTGCTCTCCCCTCTGGGCTGGTGCTCCTGCCTCCCACCTTTCTCGACTTCACGCTGTCGAAACCAGGGCTTTTAAGATCATTGGCATCTCCCGCAATGAAGCTGAGTCTTTGGGCCTCTCACTCAATCACCGCAGGTTGGTCGGTGGTCTTTCTGTCTTCTACCGACTCCTCTCCAGCCTTGCCCCCCCTGCTCTCTCTGTGATTTGTCCCAACCACATTTCCACAGGGCGCTCAAGGTCCGCCAACAACCCCCTTCTGGTAAAACTACCAAAATCACGAATCACTGCTCATCTTCACTCTTTCATTCCTCTTTTTTCCCGCCTTTGGAATAAACTTCCTCACTCTATTCTTTCCCATTCTTCCCTCCAGGCTTTCAAAACAGCTGTTCACCACCACCTCTTATCTTCCCCCATCCAAATCCTCGATCTTTTCTACCCCGATAATCCACCCAAGCCCACTTCCTTCAATTCTCCTGCTTTCCTTCCTGAAAGTCCCTTTAATGTCCATCTTCCCCTCGCCATGTTCCCCGTCCCATCCCCATCCCTCCCCCTTCCACAGTTCACCTGTGTCTGTTCCCCAATGTTTTGTCCCTTCCACTCCCGCCCCTCTTGTCTCATGCCTCCTTGCTGTGAGTTGTGTGTTAGCTCTCATACGAGCCTCGACCAAGGTATACAAAAAAAAAAAAAAAAAAAAAAAAAAAAAAAAAAAAAAAAACAAGATGGACACTACAGGGACTTTCAGGAAGGAAATCAGGGAATTTGAAGGAGGTGGGTTTGGGGTGGATTAGCAGGGATAAAAAAAGATTGTGGATTTGGATGAGGGAAGATAAAAGATGGTGGTGACCATCTGTTTTGAAGACCTGGAGGATCTTTTAGGTATTCGGGGTCTTTTGGGTCTTTAAGGGTCTTCGGGGTATTTTGGCTCATCGGCGTCTTTCGGGTGTTCAGGGTCGTTTGGCTATTTGGGGTTATTTCGGTCCTAAGAGTCGTTTGGGTGTTTTGTATGTTGGATCCTCGGTGGGGGGGGGGATTCTTTTGGGTCCTCTGGGTAGTTTAGGTTAAGTTTTTCAGGTTACAATTGTGGGTGACGTCAGGTCAACTGTCCCAATCAATGGGTGAAACGTGGATATACATACATACATGCATACATACATATGTATGAACAGTATATGTGTATATATGTATATGTGTATATATATATATATATATATATATATATATATATATATATATATATATATATATATATAGTGTCCCAAAAAAAATACAACTTTTAAAATGCTTCGTTTGATCCTAAAAAAGCAGTAATTTTGCCACTAATGTTTCATTTATTGTTGCAGAGACTCTGAAGTTTATTTTGATACCAAGCAAGTGCCAGAAAAATGCCAAGACTGACCGTACAACAACAGACGGGAATTGTTGAACTTTGGCACCAGACAAAAAGTGTAATACAGGTGCAACGTCTTTACTCGAGACATTTCGGTATCCACTTGCGCCAAGCACCAAACTTTCGGACAATAAAGTGCACCATCGCAAAGTTTACCAATGTGGGAACCATCTGTGACCTTCACAAGGGTCACAGTGGTCGGAAGAGGACAGGTCATAGTGAAGAAAATGTGGAAATGGTGAGACAGGCGGTCATTCAGAGTCCAAAAAAATCGATTTGACAACTTTCTGCCGAGACAAACATTCAAAAGAGCACCATTCAGAGGATCCTTCGCCAAGACATTCATGCCTTTCCATACAAAATTCAAACGGAAACGGTGCTTACTGATCAGCAGAAATGCAAACGAATAGACTTTGCAAATTGGTTCTCAGGAAAGTTGGAGGAAGATGCAGACTTCCTCAAAAAACTTCACATGACGAATGCCTTGCTCACTTGGCCGGTGAGGTAATCAAGCAAAACTTTCGGTACTGGGGAACTGAAAATCCTGATAATGCATCAACTGAACTGGTGCCTCGATCTGTTCCCAAATTCACCATGTGGGTGGCGGTTGGTTGGTGTGGGATAATTGGTCCATACTTCTTTGAAGATGACCAGGGACGCACTTGCATGGTAAACCAGAGGAACTATCGTGAAATGATTCAGGAATTCTATCTGCCTGAGCTACGTACTCCAGCCCATAGGAGAAACAACCTGATCCAGATGAGAACCCAGTGGTTCCAGCAGGATGGGGTACCGCCCCATACAGCCAGGGAAACAAGGCGTTTTCTCAACCAACATTTTGAGGGCTGCTTTGTCTCCCTCTACGAAGTCATTGAGTGGTCACCGTATTCCCCTGACCTTACTCCTCCAGACTTGTTCTTGTGGGGGTATCACAAGGACAGGATCGATGGAAACCCTAGGCCTCAGACTCTTGATCAGCTGAAGGAAAACATCCACTGAGAAATCCAGAACATTCCTCAGGAAACATTTCCCAAAGTGATGGAGAACATGACAACGCGTTTGCAGGCAGTGATCGGACAACGTGGAGCCTAAGTCGAACATGTGGTCGAAAAGAAAACGACGATTCTATCCCAAAATTTAAATTTTGGTGGCAATTTTTACATTGGTACAATAAACTTCAACCTTTCAGCTTTCTATCCAGCCATATATCTTTTTTAAAAATATATGTTATGACCATCCTGTTTGCAGATGAAAAGTTGTATATTTTTTTTGGGACACACTATATATATATATATATATATATATATATATATATATATATATATATATATATATATATATATATATATATATATATATATATATATATATATATATATATATATCCGGGCATAGTTGCGTGCGCCTGTAATCCGTCTACTCTGAGGCTTGGGTTGTAGGATCGCTTGAGGACGGGAGCTCTGCACTGGGCCACGCTATGAGAGGGTGAAGGGCAGGCCGGAATCATGGCGAAACCCAATCCTTAGCCCTGTGTGGTAAGAGGCGACCAGGGTTGCGTCAGGAAGGGCATCCGGCGTAAAACCTATACCAAATCAGTATGCGGATCATAGCGGATGATCCGCTGTGGTAACCTCTAATGGGAGCAGCCGAAAGACGAATTATATATATATTATAAAATATAAAAACAAAAATATATATTATATACACACATATATATATATATATATATATATATATATATATATATATATAACAAAAATATATATTATATACATATATATATATATATATATATATATATATATATATATATATATATATATATATATATATATATATATATATTATATACACACATATATATATATATATATATATATATATATATATATATATATATATACAAAAATATATTATATACATATATATATATATGTATATATAAACATACATACATATATAATCACATACATATATAATACGTGCATATATAATCACATACATACATACATACATATATACAAATACACATACATACATAATCTCATACATCCATCCATACATACATACATAATCTCATACATACATACTTAAATACATAATCACATCCACACATAATCACATATATACATACCCAATCAAATACATACATCCATATATACATACATAATCACATACATACATATATACATACCTCATCACATACATACATACATAATCACGTACATACATACATAATCACATCCACACATAATCACATACATACGTACATATATACATACATAATCACATACATACATACATACATATATACATACCCAATCAAATACATCCATCCATATATACTTACATACCTAATCACATACATACATACATACATGCATACATAATCACATATATATGTACATATAAACACATAATCACATACATACATACATATATACATACATAATCACATCCATCCATCCATATATACATACATACATACATACATACATACATAATCACATACATACATATATACATACATACATACATATATACATAATCACATACATATCTACATACATAATCACATACATACATACATATATACATACCAAATCAAATACATCCATCCATATATACTTACATACCTAATCACATACATACATACATACATAATCATATATATATATATATATATATATATATATATATATATATATATATATATATATATATATATATATATATATATATATATATATATATATATATATATATATATATTGTTGTGGTTACCAGATTCGCAAACCACCATTCAGGTCCCTTAGGTGAGGTATCTCGGTAAGTACATGTGTAGTTAGGCCCAAACCCGTTGTCTAGTGGGAATACATGTCATTTATACGTGCTGCGACTCTTCAGGATAGCCGTTTTTCTTTCACTATCTTTATTTTGGACCAACCGCCATGATCACAACCACAACATCAACCACCAACCACAACCACCGCTTCACCACAACCGCCACGACCTTCCCGTCACACCTCGCCACCGTAGCATCGCCACCGTTCTTGCCCCGCTGTGGGTACCGGTGTTGGACTCATGCAGAACGCGCGTCGAACAGCGTGTACAAAATCACGGATTTTGTGCTTCAAAACGGATCAAACGACACACGCCCACTTTTGCCGTCCAATCGGTGAGCGAGGGGCCGATTTGGCCCCCGCCTCCAGAACGATCGATATATGCAAATTTGTGGGATCAAGATGCCTTCACGCCCACTTTTTCTCGGGCCAATGGGGAGCGAGGTGAAAGGTCAAAGGGAGGGGGTCAAAGGCGAAGTTACGGGGGGGGGATAAAAGGACGGTGTTCGTCAGTCAGAAGGAGAGGGTCGGAGAGTCAAGAAGAGGAGAGTCGGAAGCAGAGGGTCAAGACTTCGCGGGCGGTGGAGCTGCTCGTCGTGTGCGTTGGAGTCGGAACGGAGGGGACGGAGCTGTGGAAAGGCGGCGACACCAGACGAGGGGGTGCTCGCGTCGTGCAGGAAGCTGCACCCGAGGGAGGCCGACAGCGCGACCTGGCCGAGGTGGAGACGCTCGTCGCACATAATAAAGATCCTCTATACCCCGAGCATCAGCAACCCCCTCCTGTTTCCCCCCGCGCTGAGATAGTGCGACCAAGGGGCCCTGCCCCACCCCCTGCCAGGCACTGTCCACGAGGCCCGCGGGTTGCGGGGCCATCGCGCTCCGCGTCTCATCACCAGACGGGTAGGCCCGACCCGGTCTCGGCCTCAGGCCTGCCCCATTCTTGGGGATTTCTTTTCCTTGGTTTTGGGTATGTGTTGTCGGCGCCCGGCCTGTGAAGTAGAATTGTGTAAGTGTTGCCGTGTGCTCGGTAGTCGGTATTAGCTCTGCACTGTGTTTTCACTTTTATGTTTGCTTTTGTGTAAATGGAATTGTGTTTTCTTTTTGTGTGCATTTGGTGGGAATTGTATTTGTGTGCTTTCGTTCGTCGCGAATAAATGTGCTTTATTGTTGAACTGTTCTCCCGCTTCGCTTCGTCTTTTCCTCCATTGAATCCCCCATCTTGCTTCACGTAAAGGGTTGGTAGTGGGCTGAATACGCCCAATAATTAATCGAACCGTCGAGGTCGACGATAACACCGCCGGTTATTCTGATAGTACGGAACGGGTCGCTATGGCCCGTGTCCGAAGTCGACCTGCGGCGAGGTGCGATCGCCCGGTCTACCCTCCGCGTGGATACTTAGGTAGGTCGAATTTGGCGAGCAACCCTATCCCACGCGGGGGCTGATTGGCTCGATCGCGGTGAGACCGAAAGGTCCACCCGTGACTGGTTCCCGGCGTTAGTCCGAGAGGGTCACGACTGGATTGTCCGTCCGGTGGGCGACGTGCCGCGATTCGAGTTACGTGGCCGTCAGCACGCCGGCGGGCGCGAAGACCGCAACACTGGTGTCAGGTCGTGCGATACAAATTCATCGCCCTCCTCGCGGCACTGGTATTGGAGAGCGGGACAACAGGCTCTCCTGTCTCCAGCGAAATTCACGGGAATCGGTCCAGGGGTGAGAGAAGTGACCCCCGATTCCCTCCAAATTACGAGCGAGTTAAATTAACCCTTCACGAGAAGCAAGATGGCGTCTCAAGGCGAGCGGGAGCCGGGGGTATTAGAAATGTATATGTGTAGTAATGTAGAATCCATGGTCCAGGATGGAATCCCCGAGCAGGAAATGTTGATTGTGCAGGAACACGGACTCGCCCAACTGAACCCAGAGCCCGAAATGGGAGCGGCAGCGGCCGCAGTGTATGACACCTCCCCCCCCCCTCTCCACCAAAACCCTTCCCCGACCCCTGCCGAAACGGCTCACCCAAGCGTACCCGACATGGCCCAGCTATTCACCATGCTGGCACAAATGAATGCGGAAATGAAAGGCATGAACGAAAAGATGGATGCGAATATGAATGAAGTGAAAACGACGATGGATGCGAATACACAGCAAATGAAAAAAGAAATGAAAGAACTACGGGGTGAGACGCAGAACATGGGCCGATGCCTGCAGGCGGGCATGAAGGCCGTTAGCAGGGAACTCGGAATGGCGACTCCACGTGTCGGAACGAACGAGCTGGAAGGGGGTGCAACGGCTGACAGGCCCACGGTGGAGGCGGGTAAGGAAAAAGTAATTCGGGAGACAAGAGACGAGGAGAAAGTAATTGCGAGGGAGAGAAAAGAACAATTAATACGAAGAGCAAGGATGAGGTACGCGGAGATCGTGAAAGAGCAAGGAGTGAAAAACAGGGAAGGACGGGAGCGACTTAAAGAGAAAGCAAGGTTGACCTTCATAAAGATAAGGGAAAGACGCCAGAAAGAAGCAGAGACCAATAAACACGATGAAGACGGGGTAAGTGACGCACACACACACACGGAGGTCGTGGAGGATAATGGGGGTGAGCTCGCGGAGCGTGTCGGGACCCAGTGCGAGCACCTGGATGGCCTCCTCCAGGAACGAGGGGAGGGAGTATGCCCCCTTGAGGCGAGTCACGACCAGGTGAGTTCGGTCGTGCTTTGCGAGGTTGAGGGGACGAGTGCTGTGGACGGGTGCACGGAGAGCTTGGGGGGTATAGAGGCCCCGGAGACCCTTGTGGGGACACGAATCCCCAGGGTGGTTGTCCCTGTGTGTGTGGTGCAAGGTGTGAGTGCGGCACCGTGTGTGGAAGCGACCCCGTGTGTGAGTGGTGTGGTGGCGATGGTGCCAGAGTGCGTGCTTCCCAGCACGCCGGGTGTGGATGGGGCACCGTGTGTGAGTGAGGTACCGCGGGTGAGTGCCCCCGCGTGTGTGGGTGAGGCACCGTGTGTGGAAGAGACCGCGTGTGTGAGTGTCGCCGTGTGTATGAGTGAGGCACCGCGGGTTAGTGCCCCCGCGTGTGTGGGTGAGGCACCGTGTGTGGATGAGGCACCGCGGTTGAGTTCCCCCGCGTGTGTGAGTGAGGGACGGTGTATGGATGAGGCACCGCGGTTGAGTGCCCCCGCGTGTATGAGTGAGGCACGGTGTGTGGATGAGGATCCGCGGGTTAGTGCCCCCGCGTGTGTGGATGAAACGGCCAGTGTGGGTGAAATACCGCGGGTGAGTGCCCCCGCGTGTGTGGATGAGGCACCGTGTGTGAGTGTCGCCGTGTGTGTGAATGAGGCACCGCGGGTGAGTGCCCCCGCGTGTGTGGATGAGGCACGGAGTGCGAGTGAGGAACCGCGGGTGAGTGCCCCCGCACGCGTGAGTGAACGGCCGTGTGCAAGGTCGCTGTGTGCAAGGGAGACCGTGTGTGTGAGAGAGCGGTATGTAAGGGAGATGTCGGTTGGCATGCGGGAGCACGCAGCCGCGTCTCCCCGTGTGAATGTGATGGTGTGGACTGTGTGCGTCGTAACACGCGGGAGTGCGTGTGTCGAATGGCGACGGAGACGGCGACATGGGAGAAACGAAAGCCGAGTAGCGGCTGTAGCTATTTCGGAGACCGTGCCGGGTTCACCCAGCAGTGAGCACGCGGTTCGTGCTGTGCAACGCACGAGACCACCACGTGCTCGCTTGCGAGAGTGAAGTCCCGGTCCGGAAACGCACGCGGTGGATTTGCCGATCCCGCGGACGGACAAAGTTTAGGCAGGTAAATGGATTTGGACCGGACGGGTTCTCCACGCGATCGTGTGTGTAAAGCTCCAACGGGCAAAGCACATGTGTTCGCGTGGGGAACCCCTCGAGACGTGTGGCTTGTGTTTTTTTTTTTTTTATGCGCACGGTGACGTCATGGCTGCACGTGGGGTTGGAATTCGGCAGGAGGGGTATCTGCCGTTGGATGGTCCCGTCCAAGGAGGGACGAGGAACAATGCAGCTGCATGACGTCACGGGCAGGTGCAAAGTGCGCGAGTTTCTGAGTTGCCGCGCAGGGGCTGCGCATGGAAAAAAGAAAAAAGCAAGCCTCACTTTCGGGTGTACAGGATTCCTGGGCAAGGTGAAAGACCCCTTACCTGGGCACAGGACGGAACCTAGTTACGCGGAAGGGTTAGCTTAGTTAGACCGACTTCATGGGGCAGGGGTAAGTCCTCATGGGGTCCGTGGAATGGATTAGTTAGAGGGATTGTAGCCAGATTTAGGTTGGGAAATAAAATGAGATGATTTGGAGACAGTGACTGACAGTGAGTGTGTAGAGGGGACGTAGTTTAGCTACGTAGTGTTAAAAGGAACGTGCTATAGTTTAAGGGACGACGTGGGAGCACGAGTTAGTTAGGGGAGGTAGTTAGAAGGATGGCAGAGTTCAGCGGTGTGTGTGTTGAAGAGTTGGTGAGTTGTGAGGTGAGTACTTGGTGAGTGAGTGAGGCCAGCGGGTCTGTGTGTGTGGAGTGAATGGGGAATGCATGGTGCGATGAGTGATGGGGGGGAGGAGTGACTCCCGCCCAAGGGACCCCGGGGTCAGTGTAGAGTGAGTTAGCTGGGTTAGTCAAATTGAAAAATGGAGGTCGTTTTGCTGTTGGTGGGAATGTAGGCTCGAGACCCATTTGGAGGGGTGCAGGAGCCCTGTTGACGGGCTTGGGAGCGTGGCTGCGAAGGTGAGTATCGCTGAGAGGGTACCCCGGGCACCAGGCTAGTCGGCCGCGGTAGGCTGCGGCCCATGGGGGGCCGGAATAGAGTAGTGGGCACGGGTGCGCCTGCTTGGTGCGGGGGCCCGGGCGCCATTAGCCGCGTGGGCAGTGTTGTGGGCACGGGTGACCCTCGGAAAGGGGCCCGGGAGGCCGGCCTGCCACGTGTGCGTTTCAGGGAGGTGCCATGGGGGCACTCCCCGGTGTTAGGGAGCTGGTAGGCTCGGAGGCAGTGTAGTGCCCGGGGGGTGCCATAGCGGGAGATTTGGCAGAGGGTCGTGCCTGCCAAAGGGAGCCACGTGTCCCAGCTAGGAGACCGTGTGAGGGCACGGAGCGAAAATTGGGGGCGAGGCCCGAATTGTGAGGACACCAACACAGGCGACGGGAATCTGGGTTGTTAGAACCAATAGTTTAAGCGAGAGGCGCTTGTTGAAAGCCCCGGGGTAGTTTAACGTTAAATGGATAGGTAGATTAGAAGTGTACCCCTCCGCACCATCCATCCCCTCGCTGTCGTTGTGGGCCGCTGGACCCACTTTGGTTATAGATCGCCGAACTCTGGGGAGGCCATTCTGAGGCTTGAGTTGGGCCTCGACACAGGACGTTAGCTCTCCTTATTCTTCTCCGGAAGGGAACGTAGGGGTTGGGAGTAGGCTCGGTGACAGGATAGGTTAGCCGAACAAGGACGATAAAGGGGGTTAGGGGACGATTTATAGTGGGGAAGTAAAAATAAAAA
The DNA here is from genome assembly GCF_056783735.1 of Eptatretus burgeri. NCBI lineage: Eukaryota > Metazoa > Chordata > Myxini > Myxiniformes > Myxinidae > Eptatretus > Eptatretus burgeri. The sequence goes on from NC_140970.1 coordinate 107,644,985, forward strand.
CAATAAAAAAATAAGTTGGGGCTAAATTGGGGTTTGACAAATTAAGGGAGTGGGTATGTACAGTGACAGGCAAAGGCGATAGGTTGGGAGGGAGACAGGTAGGTAGGTCCGAGCCCGCCTTCCGAGTGGCCAGCACCACCGCACTCCCTCCACCAACCTCCACTGAACGGCAAAGGCTGGCCAGCTTCATCTGCTGGCTGTGTTACTGCAAGGCCTGTGCCGGCCCACTTCATCTGCCGGCTGGCTGTTTTGCTGCAAGGCCTGTGCCGGCCCACTTCATCGGCAGCTGCTGTGCTGCAAGGCCTGTGCCGGCCAGTTCATCTGCAACTGTGGTACTTCAAGGCCTGTACCGGCCAGTTCATCTGCGGGCTGTGTTTGCCTGCAGCGGCCTTCTTCTGCGGGCTGTGTTTGCCTGATCACCTTTGCCATGCCATGCCCACTGCCCATGTTCACCAGCCCCGTTCAATTTTTGCTTTGCTCCCCCTGTTCATTTCCATGTGCGCCAGGATCCGCAAGGCAACAGTTTGCAAGCTGCAAGAACTGCCCTGTTGGCAGCTACAACACGGGCCTGCAGTGGCGGCCCGTGCACCGTGTTTGCGTTCATGCATCCATTCGTTGTGCTCATTGCGTGTGCCACTTGAGCTGGCACGGAGACTGCGTTGTGCAGCCCAAGCACTGCTAGGTTCACTGAGTTCAGTTCAAAAGGGAAGGCCTTGGACTGCGTGTGAGCAGCCAGCCACGTTCCCTGTCACCTGCATTGTTTGAGCCAGAGACTGCATGCGGGCAGCCTGGCTCCCTGCTAACTGCTTTTTTGCAGAGTTCAATGATCCTGGGCCATGGTTTAGTGTAAAATTTGTGTTAAGGTTAAGATGTACTGTACATATGCGAGTGCGCCCCCGGCATGTTTGTCTTAGCGCCGGCAATTTTATTTAAGTCGTCCGTGTGAGTGAGTTTGTTTAGATAGTTACGCAGCCCTCAGGTTATTTATTTTGGGGACACGAATACCATGAATGTCGCACTCAGGGATCCGTAGGTAAAATGTACTAGGGGAAAACTACACATGATGGCACACGAAAATTTGACGACTCGGGACGAGTCTGTAAAAAGGGAAGGGGGTAGTGTTGTGGTTACCAGATTCGCAAACCACCATTCAGGTCCCTTAGGTGAGGTATCTCGGCAAGTACATGTGTAGTTAGGCCCAAACCCGTTGTCTAGTGGGAATACATGTCATTTATACGTGCTGCGACTCTTCAGGATAGCCGTTTTTCTTTTCACTATCTTTATTTTGCACCACCCGCCATGATCACAACCACAACATCACCCACCGACCACAACCACCGCTCACCACAACCGCCACGACCTTCCCGTCACACCTCGCAACCGTAGCATCGCCACCGTTCTTGCCCCGCCAGGGTACCGGTGTTGGACTCATGCAGAACGCGTCGAACAGCGTGTACAAAATCACGGATTTTGTGCTTCAAAAACGGATCAAAAACGACACACGCCCACTTTTTGCCGTCCAATCGGTGAGCGAGGGGCGATTTGGCCCCGCCTCCAGAACGATCGATATATGCAAATTTGTGGATCAAAAAGCCTTCACGCCCACTTTTTCTCGGGCCAATGGGGAGCGAGGTGAAAGGTCAAAGGGAGGGGGTCAAAGGCGAAGTTACGGGGGGGGGATAAAAGGACGGTGTTCGTCAGTCAGAAGGAGAGGGTCGGAGAGTCAAGAAGAGGAGAGTCGGAAGCAGAGGGTCAAGACTTCGCGGGCGGTGGAGCTGCTCGTCGTGTGCGTTGGAGTCGGAACGGAGGGGACGGAGCTGTGGAAAGGCGGCGACACCAGACGAAGGGGTGCTCGCGTCGTGCAGGAAGCTGCACCCGAGGGAGGCCGACAGCGCGACCTGGCCGAGGTGGAGACGCTCGTCGCACATAATAAAGATCCTCTATACCCCGAGCATCAGCAACCCCCTCCTGTTTCCCCCCGCGCTGAGATAGTGCGATTGCGGGGGCCCCTGCTCCCACCCCCCAGCCAGGCACTGTCCACGAGGCCCGCGGCTGCGGGCCATCGCGCCCGCGTCTCATCACCAGACGGGGTAGGCCCGACCCGGTCTCGGCCTCAGGCCTGCCCCATTCTTGGGGATTTCTTTTCCTTGGTTTTGGGTATGTGTTGTCGGCGCCTGCCTGTGAAGTAGAATTGTGTAAGTGTTGCCGTGTGCTCGGTAGTCGGTATTAGCTCTGCACTGTGTTTTCACTTTTATGTTTGCTTTGTGTAAATGGAATTGTGTTTTCTTTTGTGTGCATTTGGTGGAATTGTATTTGTGTGCTTTCCGTTCGTCGCGAATAAATGTGCTTTATTGTTGAACTGTTCTCCCGCTCGCTTCGTCTTTTTCCTCCATTGAATCCCCATCTTGCTTCACGTAAAGGGTTGGTAGTGGGCTGAATACGCCCAATAATTAATCGAACTGCCGAGGTCGACGATAACACCGCCGGTTATTCTGATAGCACGGAACGGGTCGCCAAAGTGGCCCGTGTCCGAAGTCGACCTGCGGCGAGGTGCGATCGCCCGGTCTACCCTCCGCGTGGGTACTTAGGTAGGTCGAATTTGGCGAGCAACCCTATCCCACGCGGGGGCTGATTGGCTCGATCGCGGTGAGACCGAAAGGTCCACCCGTGACTGGTTCCCGGCGTTAGTCCGAGAGGGTCACGACTGGATTGTCCGTCCGGTGGGCGACGTGCCGCGATTCGAGTTACGTGGACGTCAGCACGCCGGCGGGCGCGAAGACCGCAACAATATATATATATATATATATATATATATATATATATATATATATATATATATATATATATATATATATATATATATATATATATATATATATATATATATATATATATGGGATATGCCCCGCAGGTCGGTCGAAGCGATGAAGAGAAGAACATGTTCTGGTGTGCGATGGAGAAGTTGATGGAAAATGTGAAAGATGAGGAAGTTGTTGTGGTTGGAGGAGACTTGAATGGACATGTGGGAAGGAGTCCAGACGGTTTTGAGGGAGTCCATGGGGGTTATGGATATGGTGTGAGAAATGGAGAAGGTGAAAGGATCTTGGAGTTTGCTGATGGAGCTGATTTGTTGCTCTGTAATACTCAATTCCAGAAAGCGAATAATAAGCTTATTAACTACACGTCAGGTGGGTTGACGACAACCATTGACTACCTGATGGTGCGTCACCGAGATAGGGGAAACCTCCGGGACACAAAGGTGATCCCAGGGGAGGAGACTGTTTCGCAGCACCACCTGGTTGTCTGCGATATAAGGGTGAAAGGTGCGCGGAGAATTCGGCGGTGAAGTACCAACCGAGGATGAAGGTGTGGAGGTTGAAAGAGGCGACAGTGAAGGAAGCATTAAGAGAGAGGCTGAGTATGGTTGAAGATGATGTGGTTGAGCTTGAAAGTGGTTGGATGTCAATGAAAGCTAGTCTATTGGGAGCCGTTGGTGAGGTATGTGGATGGACAAAAGGACCACCGAGGCACTCGGAAACATGGTGGTGGGATGATGAAGTTGGAAAGACGATTGAAGAGAAGAGGAAGAAGTTCAAGGAATGGCAAAAGGCAAAGGATACGGTGGAAGAAGAGGCTGCACATGAAAGTTATAAGGAAGCCAAGAAGGTTGCAAAGAAAGAGGTTGCAAAGGCGCAGGAGGCCCATAGGAAAATGTTTGGAGAACGCTTGGATTCGGAGGAGGGTAAGAGAGCGGTATTCAGGATTGCAAAGCAGATAGAGAGAGAGATTTGATGTGACGGGGGTGAGTTGCTTGAAGGATGAAGTGGGACAAATTGTTGTGGATTCAGATGGAATTAAAGGAAGATGGAAGAGATATATGGAAAGGCTGTTGAATGTAGAAAATGAATGGGATAGAAACATCGAGAGTAACCCGGTTTTAGGACCAGCAGAGAAGATAACTGAGAAGGAAGTTGAGGAAGCTATAAGAGCAATGAAGAGTAGAAAAGCAGGAGGGCCGACGGGAGTTGTGGGAGATATGTTGAAGGCAGCGGGAAGTTGGGGTGTGAAGAGAATGACAGAGATCTGTAATCTGGTGATGAAAGAAGGCCGCATTCCAGTGGATTGGGAACTGAGTACCCTCGTCCCTCTGTACAAGGGGAAAGGTGACCCTCTGGACTGTGGCTCCTATAGAGCAATAAAGTTATTGGAGCATGGAATGAAGGTATTGGAAAGGGTGTTGGAGAAGAGGATAAGGAAGAAGGTAAAGATTGATGAAATGCAGTTTTGATTTATGCCAGGAAGAGGAACGACAGATGCAATTTTTATTGTAAGGCAGTTGCAGGAGAAGTACATGGAGAAGAGGAAGAAGTTGTTTTTTGGGTTTGTTGATCTGGAGAAAGCATTTGATAGGGTTCCACGCGAAGTAATGGCATGGGCATTGAGGAAGTTAGGAGTGGAGGAATGGTTGATCAGAGTAGTGATGGCCATGTACGAGAGAGCACGCACAGCTGTAAGGACGAAGGATGGGAACAGTGGTGAGTTTGAGGTGAGGGTAGGAGTGCACCAGGGGTCGGTACTAAGTCCACTTCTATTTGTAGTTGTGATGGAGGTGCTGGCTCGGAGGGTGAAGGAGGGTTTACCGTGGGAGCTGCTGTATGCAGATGAACTGGTGTTGATTGCAGAGAGTATGGATGGACTGAAGGAGAAGATGAACAAGTGGAAGGAATGTATGGAGGCAAAAGGTTTGAAGGTGAATATCGGAAAGACGAAGGTGATGGCAAGTGGTAAAGCATGTGGTGAGGTGGAAAGGACTGGGAAGTGGCCGTGTGCTGTGTGCAGGAAGGGTGTCGGAGTGAACTCCATTCAGTGTACAATGTGTGCTGAATGGGTTCATCGAAAATGTAGTGGAGTGAGAGGGTCATTAACCAGTGTGGCAGCTACATTCAAGTGTAAGGTGTGCATCGAGGGAGCAGCAGATGAAGGAATTGTTGAGTTGGATCTTGGAGATGGTGTGAAGCTGGAAGGGGTGAAAACATTTTGCTATCTCGGAGACATGCTGAATGGAGAAGGTGGATCAGACTCTTCGACGGTTGCTAGAGTGAGATGTGCATGGAAGAAGTTTCGGGAACTGAGTGGCGTGCTGACAAAGAGGGGAGTGTCGTTGAAGCTGAAGGGAAAGGTGTATGCTTCATGTGTGAGCAGTACGATGATTTATGGGAGTGAGACATGGGTACTGAACATGGAGCAGCAACAAAGGCTGGAAAGGGTGGAAATGCGAATGGTTCGGTGGATGTGTGGAGTATCGTTGAGAGAGAGGAAGACAAATGATGACTTGCGGAAGATGATGGGAATAGAGTCTGTGATGGAGGTTGTGAAGAGAAACAGGTTGAGATGGTTGGGTCATGTGTTGAGGATGGATGAAAGTGACTGGGTGAGAGGAGTGTTGGAAATGAGTGTAGTCGGAAGTAGAGGACGGGGAAGACCGAGAAAAACTTGGCTAAATGTGGTGGAAGAGGAAATGTGGGCAAGGGGATTAAGAAGGGGAGATGCAGAAAACAGGGTAAAGTGGAGAAGATTGTCATGGGGCCCGCAAGGCTAACCCCCTCTTTAGCGGGGAAAATGGCCTTTAAATGCTTGTGTGTGTGTGTGTGTGTGTGTGTGTGTGTGTGTGTGTGTGTGTGTGTGTGTGTGTGTGTGTGTGTGTGTGTGTGTGTGTGTGTGTGTGTGTGTGTGTGTGTGTGTGTGTGTGTGTGTATATATATATATATATGTACATATAAACACATAGTCACATACATACGTACATATATACATACATAATCACATACATCCATGCATATATACATACATACCTAATCACATACATACATACATACATAAATACATATATACAGCACATAATTATATGTATATATATATATATATATATATATACATATATACATATATATATATATATATATATATATATATATATATATGATGGTGAGCTGCGCCTGGGCAGGGTGAAACCAGGGGAAACCCTGGTGGAGGCCCACAGCGGTTCTAACATGCAAGTTGATCATACAACCCGGGCGTAGGGGCGAAAGAACAATCAAACCATCGAGTCGCTGGTTCTCTCCAAAGTTTCCCTCCGGATAGCTGGAGCTCTCGCTAAGAATGAGAGCTGCCCAGTGGGCCACTTTTGGCAGGCAGAACTGGCGCTGCGGGATTAACCAAATGCCAGGTTCAACTTCTTCCCTCAGACCAGCATGCAGCAGCTTCTTCACTCACTGCAGATCTCGGTAAATTCACAAACTGGTCCAGCACAAGGAACATGTCTTTCAATCCGGACAAATCTCACACTCTCACTATGTCTCTCTGAAAGGACAGTTTAGAAAACCCCCCATCCACTTTCTCAACAATCCTCTGGAAGAAGTCCTGTCTTTCATGCTTCTGGGTCTCACGATCTGCCATGATCTTTCCTGGGAAAGCCACATTTCAAACCTGGCCTCCAAAGCCTCCATCGTGCAAAGTCCTTCCTCGGCCCACCTGAGCTACTTACCACTTACAAAGCATTTGTCTGCAACCTGATGGAGTACTGCTCTCCCCTATGGGCTGGTGTTCCTGCCTCCCACCTTTCTTGGCTTCACGCTGTGGAAATCAAGGCATTTTGGATCATTGGTATCTCCCGTGATGAGGCTGAGTCCTTGGGCCTCTCACTCGCACCACAGGCAGGTCGGTGGTCTTTCTGTCTCCTCTTCACTCTAACCCCCCCCCTTTTTCTCTGCGATTTGTCCCCACTACAAACATACACACATACATACATACATACATACATACATGCATGCATACATACATTTTTTTTCATCATCACATACATGCATCATCACATACATACACAATCACATACATACATGCACACCTACATACATCCATACATCCATACATAATCAGATACATACATAATCACACACATACATACACAAGTAGAGGATAAATGGGGTTTCTAAGGCAGCCATTCAAATGAATGGGGGGAAAGGGAAAAACTTTCTGACTCAAGCCCCAAAAGCCTAAAATAGGAGACTGATTTTCTCCCCACCTATCCCCTTTCCTCCCATATGAGCAAATGTAAAATTGAGTGATTTTCTTCCCCTCCCATACAAGCAAATGTAAAATTTAGACTGATTTTCTCCCCCTCCCAAACAAGCAAATGTAAAATTGAGCCTTACTGATGAAAGCACTTCTTCCCTTTCATATTTTCATTTCACTCAAAGAGCGAACCAATGAATATTTGTCCATGTTCTACTTTGGGGAATAACTTAATTTTCCTATTACATTCATCACCATCGAGTATATTCACAAAGATTACTTTGGAACTTAGTTCTTGCTTTAAGTATTTTTGTTGAGCAGAGATGAAATGATAAACTTCTCTTAATACTCTTATTTGACCACCTCCTGAGCCACATATCATTTTGAGATTGTAGTAAATTGTTTTTCCATTGTTCAATTGATACCCATCAAAGTTTACAGTCTATTCAAGGATATATTTTTTTTTCTATACATCCTCCAACTTATTTGTAATTAAATTTATCCGCTTATTTGTTTTATCTACTTTTACCCCGGTTATTTCTTCAAGAAGACTTATTTGATATTTCTCACATTCTTTATGTTTTCCATTTATTGCAGTAAAAGATTCTATCATTTATAAATCAGTAAAAGATGGCGGAAGCCTGCTAAAATTCTCAACCCAATATCTTAACACTCATAACAACCATAAGGGAGACTATTGATTCCATTCTCTAAAATATATATTTTATCATCAAAAGCTCCGAATGCTTTCTTATTTATCTCTTCTGTATATAATTGATGTTTATAACCACTTATTGCATTCATTTTTCTGTACTCGTCCTTCTTTAAGGTTAAACAGTTGTAATAATGTTTAAAGTTTATTGTTTCCTTGATTATATTTTTCTTTATTCCCTTTGGCTTCTTATTCCACCTTTCAATGTTATTATCAATATACGTAAAAGCATAAGACTTTTATCTCAATCCTATAAATTAATTCATGACCTTCCAACCCAATTCATCTTTAAACTTACCAATAACCTTTTTATTCTTTAATGAAATCAACACATCACCTGACTTATAATTACTTGTATCATATATATCAATATTATCAATCATATCCTCATATACATCACTTGCCTTAATTTTTAATATAAAATTATCTCTATCCATATATAACAATGACACATTATCCTTAAACTTTGATTTTAAATTATTACAGTAATAGTCATACATTAATGACTTTGACAAGTCAAGAATTGATGTTCCGATATAAATAGGTTTATCCATTTCAATACTCTCTTTTTTCAAATGAATAGCACAAAAGTTCTCTGAAAACACCTCCGCTCGTTCAAAACTTGGTCTATTAAGTAACTTTGAAGCTTGTTTCCAAGATGTCGCAAGTCTTATGTTTTGTCGATTCCGAACATTTTCCATAGTCTTTCCAAATACAGCATTATTAATTAATTTATAAAAGTCCTCAAAATCTGTTTTGCTTCTGTTCTCCTTTTTGTATTAAAATCAATATACTTCTTTAACCAATGATTTTGTTTACATTTCAAAATCAGATGAATTTTCCTCACTCTCAATCAAGCAGATAAATATTGTCTCAAGTTCCTTTGATGCAAAATATAACTTTCTTTATCATTTAATGTAGTAAATAGTTTTTCTGGAGATTTACCTTTTATATTGAATGGCTGTTGGTAATCACTTAACCATTCTTTTCTTGGACTTTCTTTATCAGGGGCATAAGGTAGGTCTTTATGTTTGTGATGAAGTTCTTCTGGATATTTTAAATAAACCTCAAAATAATATCCAGCTTCAGCTTCATCCAATTATTTTTAAGAGGAGACAACAATGTCTTGTAAAACTTTTTCATAATGTTTTTCTTTAACCCATTTAAGTTTTCCATGAGGTAAAGATTGAGACAGAGCCCACCCATACAAATTGTTAGCATCATAATACATCAGGTAAGCATTGTCGTCATCAGTGTGGCCACTGCTCATTTTCATAAATGCCAAGGTGAGCCAATGAAAATAAGCCAATAATTCACAAGGTTTCAGAAAAGCGATGATAATAGAAAACCGATACACCAAGAAAACCTATAGAAAACCAAGACGCCAAGGTGAACAACGAATAGCCAAGATCTTGTGAAAAAGCCAAGGGGTGGTCACACTGGTCCTCTCTTTTTATAATGAGGTAGATATTTGTTATTTGCTTTAGCATATCTCTTGGAACATACTTGAGATATTCCTCCTCTTTTAGCCTTCTCTATCATTAAAAGCATATCTATATCACTGATTAATTCCAAATTTTTGTTTTGCCAGTTTTAGCATAGCACTCCAAGCCAAACCCGGGGCTTGTAATAGTGAACGGGGTCTAATCTGTAATAATTTTTAAAATGACAGACTGTTCTAAAAGTTTCAAACACATCAGTCAATAACAATACATCAGTTTTAAGATACAAATCATGATACTCTACAAGTTTCTTTATATTAAACTTCTCCCAAACCTTTTTAGCTTGAGTATAATCTCTATCGGAAATATGAGTTTTATTTAACTTACCATAGAAACATTCCCTTGAAAGAAGTTGTGTTTCTTTAAACTTCTCAAATGAATCCATATAGTCATGCGGATATATTCCCTTTTGTGATAAGAGATCAATCTCTTCTTGATTTGAGAAATGTGATTTAAGATTTGGTAAGTTTTTAATATTTGATGCTAAGTTATATGATGGACTTGCCATAAACTTGTATGTGTCAAGAAATCTGATATGGGTTATGGGGGATGTATGAATTGTTTTGGTGAATGAGATGTATTTTTGATCTGTGCTAGGAATGGCAGAAATATCTCCAGATGTCTTTGAAAGTTCATTTATAAATAAATGTGTCATAGTGAGCGTTGTTGTGAAGAAAGACAGGAATAAAGTTTGGGGGCTTGTAATTAAGATTACAACGGGAATGCGCTGGACCTCCACATTTACCAGTGAGATGACAGTGATCCCGAACCTTGACCTCTCCCTCAATTTTCTCCTCACAAATATGACAGATACTGTTCTTTCTAAATTCTTTTTTCTCTCCCTTTGTTAATGACATTGGTTTATATGTTTTAACCATTATTTCTTTTCGTCTTGTAGTCTTTTTCCAATCGTCTTACAAACTCCTCTGAGGCATCTTCTCCTCAATAAAGTTCGAACTTCTTTTATTCATCACCAACAGATGATTTGATATAATAAAGAAACCACAAGGAGTATGTTTTTGATATTTATTTGTGTGTGATTTATTTGGATTTGGAGAAACAGTATCTATCTTTTCAAGGATACTTTCAAAATCAGCATTTATCTCAAACGGATGTTTTATAGACTTCTTAAAATCTTTGAATGATATGTTTGAACCTGCTTTTGGTAAATTGATTACGGTTGATTTATGATTTCTGCAATATTTCGAATGTTGATTTAATCGTTCTTTTGTATGAAAGGAGTTGAGACATCTCTTCCAAGGATACGTTTTACATTTTCTCTTGTATAGTTGTGATTTGGTTAGTCTTGATAAATTTTTGATGACACGTACATAAAAATTGCATAATCTGATTTTTCTTTTGAAGTAAAGTGGAGAAGGTCAATGTGCGTTTCATCATTTTTATAGTTGTTTGAATTTTTTAATATCTGAACTTTGTTTGCATCCGTTAATCCATATACATTAACAGATAGATTATTCATTTTCTCAAATCTTGGAATATCTCTCAATGACATTGGAAACTTTAAGTCTTTAACATTTAATGAATTCTCATATTTCTTATAATGTTCAACCCTTTCAGGATTCCATTGTGGATGATGTAAGTGAGCAAGAACAGACCATAGAAAACATTTATTATCTTTGTTTTGAATATTAACAACCACTTTGTTAAGTTTTATCTCTTTTGGCAAATCAATATAAGAAAAAGCTTGAAGACGATCTGATTTTAAGATGTATATATCTAAAAAGATTATTTTTGTCATTGCAAATCCACCACCTTCTACAGTGTTATCAACATCTTGTTCTTGTCTCTGGAGTTCATTGTAAACACATCTTGCAAAATCTTGAAATGATGAGATAAAATGAGGGTTTGTCCTCATATAGGGAGTAGTTTCATCATCTTCTCTTCCAATATTCAATTTTACTCCCATATATAACTTAAAAGTTTTCATTTCACTTTATGTGTTTTTAATTATCGTTTAAATACTTTGTTTAACCATATCAACAGCTTCAATGATTGAAGATGCCCCAGGGTCTTGAAAGTGAAATGATCTTATTTTTATATGTCCTTTAAATGCCCCATCAGTGTTTTCAATGGAGAATTTAGTGGCACCTTCCCTTTCTTCATTGTTCTTGTGTTTGCGTGATTGAAGGTGTTTATTATAAAAAAATTTTAAAGAATATCCTTGTCACATCTATCACAATGTTTTGTTTCTTGGTCAAGAGGAGATATTTGTCTGAAAGATTGAATGTGTGTTTGTTGCTTTGAAGGTGTTTTTTATAACATTCATATTCATGATTACAAACATCGCAGTATGTTGTATTCACCATATTTATAAAACAAAACTTTGCTGAAAATAAAATTTACTTGATGAAACTTACCTTTAATTTACAGGTGAATCTGTGCTAAAAACCATGTTATCCTCCAACTTTTTTCACTTAATAAATACAATGTATCAATACACAAAAGACAAGTTTCAATGAACCTCTTCATTTGTAAAAGATACTGAGAAATATGTCAAGGATGTAAAATTGAACAAAGATAAATATAACAACTATTGGATAAAAACAATTATGGTGAATAATACGAGTTCTTCAATTTCCCTTCGTGGAAGGGCTTTTAGTATATCTGGAAGAACATCAATTAAAGTAGCTCTAACAAAAGTTTCTCCTCTCCTTCTGGCAATATATTCAAAACTAGAAAATGCAATGAAACAAGAAAAATTATCAAAAAAGAAAAACCTTATGGATGAAGCTTAAGAAAGAAAAGATATGACCCTCTGTAATATGCAAGGAGAAATTTGTATTTTTTTCAACAACCCTAAAGATGTACATCCTGATTAAATAAAGGATGTTAATATATCAGGTGAAATGACATTTCGTTCAATAGTCGTTAAGGATCATTTTAAAATTACCTTTAATACAAAAAATGTAGTTGTTGAATCTCTTCATGAAAAGAAGTATATAGATAGAGATGGTAATGTTTTTTCTACTAATTAAATATGAGTCATTATTCAACTGAAGATTTTGAAGATTATGAGAGTGATGATAGTATCTCTGTTTGAACAGAAGACAGTTATGATACCGAGAGTTTGTGTTCAAACGATAGTTATGAAAGTAGTTTTATAGATGAATGTGAAAGCACCAATGAAAAACCGAAGATGAATTTTAGTTTTTGCAAAGTTTTACTTTACAAATATGAATAGTATCCGAGATCTTGAGTCCCTTGAATTCCCTGATTCTCCAAATGACAAATTTGAGAATTGTACTGCATGTGATAGAGTGGGATTAAACACAGAGACAAAAGCCTATAAACAATGTATATTCTGTGATTATCTTTTAATTAATGATAGAAAATATAAAAAGGAATATAATTCTTTTAGATTTACACTAAAAAATGAATTACTTTACAAGATTGATTAGAGAAATGAATGTAAAGTATGAGGGTGATAACACACCTTTCCTTACAATGGAAGAAACTGAACGTATTCGAGAAATGTTCAAAGGATTGTTGTTATATATTATTCACGATTGCCATTTTCAGGGAAATATCAACACAAGATATTGGATAAATAAAATAATGGATTATCTTGAAATTAAACCCGAACTTAGGATAAAATATAGTTTCTAAAAAAGCCAATAATAAACTAAATAACCTGTTTTCCAAATATATAAATGAATGATTTTTTTACCCATTTGGGAAAATAAGATAAAATTTAACAACCATAAAAGTCTTCCAAATTCATTAAGATGTCTCATAGTTGGTTCAAGTGGGTGTGGAAAAACCTCCTTACTTTTAAAGATGCTCCTTACTCCCAACTTTTTGAATGATGATAATTTAATAATTTTCACAAAGTCGAGTTTTCAACCTGAGTATCGACTACTCTCACAAGGTTTTAATGCTGGTCTTCAAAAAAAGATATAATCGGTTTATTAAAACTTCAAAACAAACTAAATGATTACAACATTGAGGATATAATACAACTATTTTGTGATGCACAGAGATAAAAAAGAAATCAAAACCGATAACTTGTATTCTTCGTGACAATACGGATGATATACCGTCTCCCCAACATTTGGATAAATCAAAGAAGAACCTCGTTATCTTTGATGATTGTTTTAATGAGAGAAACCAAACGGTAATGGACAGCTACTATGCAAGAGGGAGACATTCTTCTTGTAATTGTATTTATCTTAGTCAATCATACTTTCAACTCCCTCGTCGCTCGAAAAGAAACAATGCTAATACATTTATTTTATTCAAGTTAAATTCAATAGATATAAACAATTTTTGGAGAGACAATTGTTCTATATTATGTAGTAAAAAGGAATTTGGGGATGATATGAAGCACACGACTGAAAAATACAAATATATTGTTGTGAAACAAGATGACGTATAAAGGGATATATTTTTATTTTATTAACAATTACATATATAAATGACAACTATTATTATAAATCTTGTGGGTAAATCTGCTTCTGGAAAAAACTTTCATAAATCAAAGTTCTTGTGTAGAACAAATGAGAATATTGTAAATTTGCTTAAAAAGCACCATGTGATTCATATTGTAACAACAACAACGAGAGCAAAAACACCTGGAGAAGTAGAAGGTGAAGATTATTACTATATTTCAGTAGAGGAACATATGCGATTGAGGAATGAAGGTCAAATATTGGAGGTTTCTCTTGGTACAACAAAATATTCACATTGTAAAAGTGAGTAAAAGAAACTAAAATGTGGTGGTCTTAGGATATTAGAAACTAATCCAGAAGGAATGAGACAAATTATTAAACATCTGAGTGGTAATGGGGTTAAGAATTTATCATTCGGTTTTGATGTTGATGAAGAAACTCAACGCAAACGTATGAAAAGCAGAGATACAAGTATTAGTGAAGAAGAAATTACAACTTGTATTAATGTTAATAAAGAATTTGATAAAATATTTAAAGAAAAGGATTTATTTGAACACATCTACTTTAATGATGAAGAAAAGGAAAATTTCCCAGTTGATCTTTACAATTCATTAAATGATATTTTCCAATAAATAAATGGATGTGAAAGAAAGAGCAAGAAGATTTAAGGAACATGAAGAGTTGGTTTCAAAAGTTGTAAATCAACAGGAAAACATAAAGAAGAAACGCAGACAGACACAAACGGGTGTAGAAGCATTTGAAAGAAAACAAGATAAATTTTTAAAACCACTTTTAAAAACTTCCCAAGAAAAAATTATAGATGCTTCCACAGTTCCCACAATGGAATATACTCCTAAAAAACTTCAAATGTTAAAAGATTTCAGTCAAATGATGGAGGAAGAATTAGAGCATAGAGGAGAATTAGAAGATGATGATGAAGGATTATTTCAACAACTGGAAGAGATTAATCAACCCCCTGATTATATTGTGAAGGCTCTTCAAAATAATGAATATTCAGCGGATTCAAAAACCAAAGCAGGACTCATTCCAACAGAACAACCAGCAATATTTCATCTTGTTCAAGAAAAGAGATTGATATTTAATGATGTATAAAGGTTCTTGAGTTCTGCTCAACTGCATGTTAAACTAACTCTGAGATTAATATTTCGTCGAACAAAAGATGGAAAACAAGGTTCAGCTGTAAGGGGTGAATCAAAGTATTTTGATAAACCTTTGGATGTAAAAAATGAGGATGATAGAGCATATATTGATTTATTAAACTCACTTGATTATGCAGTGTTTGTTGCCGGTAAAGGAAGGAAGAATGAAAAGGAGAAACACATTATTGAGGCTTGAAGTAGCCTTGGCTCAGGTGTTAGTTTTCTTCCAAATGACCCATCACAATTAATTAATCGACTGCTATTGCTGTTAGGCAGTAAGAAGGCTGGAAATAACAATTGTTTTAATGAAGCATCAGCCATTTTCGACCAGTTGATGAGCATGAAAATAAATAATAAATATCACTACAAAGACATTTTATCCCATATTAAATAAGATAAGAAGCACAATCCTTAGTTTTAATTTCACAACAAGCGACCACACCTCTTCATTTCCATACCCACAACAACTTGATGCAACAAAAGAATATGAGGCATCTTTATTGTTCATGGAAACTTAAAATACCTTGTTTAATATAACCGAGAAAAATGACAAGTTTCGTTATAATCCAGGAAGTGGATACAAAACGATAACAGTTTCACCCGGAGCATATGAGATTTCTCAAATATCTTCTGAAGTTGCTCGTCTTATGAAAGAACAGGGTGATGAACCAAAAATATTGTTATAGATATTCAAAAACATACTTCAAAATCAACGATTAAACTTAAAAATAACTAAAAGGTTGATTTCACAATTGATAATTCATTTGGAGAGTTATTGGGTTTCTCCTCAAAAAAGATTGAAACTAATGGGACCTTTTACAATGATAATGTTATTCAAATATCCTCAGGCATAAATTCGGCATAAATTCACTGTGATTTGATTGATGGTGCTAAAATTATAGAATAAGAACAAATACAATATTTTCATTCAGTGCATACTCAACCCCATTTGGTTATAAATTCAATATGGAACCCAAAAATCTGGTTTATCTACCTCTGTCAGGAAAAACCATATACAGAGTAAATTTTAGGATAACCAACCAAGATAATTGTATGATATCTTTTAATGGAGAAATTATATCCATCATTATTCACCTACATGAAGTTTTCCAATAAATAAATACGATGGTTATTGTGAGGAAACAAGAGATGGGAAAATATAAAATAATTACAGGGGATGGGATGTTCCTTTCCACATACTACAAGGGAGAAGTTATGTATCTTGGTAGAGGATACTATAAACCTAAGAGACAAAGGGGGGTGTAGGACGTCAATTTAGAAAAAAAGGAGATGGGATAATTGATACTCCAATGCGTGTCGGTTCAACTATTCTTCAACATAAAGACCTAATTGGTTCAACTGCTTCTGCTGTGGGAAATGTAGCGGGTGCTATAAAGAGTATAAAAGATGCCCAAAAGGAATCTCATAAATTACAAGCAATAAAAGAAATTAAGAAAGGCAAAACTCAGTTCTCTCCCCAAGAATGACCGAAAATAATTCAAATACTTGGGTCAGGGTTTCAAAAGTTTTAACATCTTTTTTTCTAAATAAATACAAGTATGGAAGCAATTGATCGTATCTATGATATGGATGATACCATTGTCATCTCAAACTCACCTAAAAAAGAAGACTACTTCAAGGTAAATGCAATAACTGGACCAAACTGGAATGCAAATGGAACAAAAAGTTTTGAAATAAATAATCAACAAGCTTATTTGAATCTAGCCAAAAGTTTCTTGTGTAAATTTACATTCACTACGGCTGCGACTAACACAAATGCTACACTCATAAATGATTTCTTCTGGAAAATGTTTGATCGTGTTCGTTTGTACATTGGAACAAAAGAAGTTAAAGTGATTGATTATGTCTCTGCTTCATCTGAAATGATGAAATTTACACTATATTCATTTCTTGATAGAATTGGAAAGGGGGCTGTCGAAGGTTTTATTCCTGATATGTCAACGGGAACAAACAGACCCTGGATATCGTCAAAGGAAAGGAATGTAAAATGATGATACAAAAGCAGGTAATAGTTTTACTGTGGCAGTTCCTCTTTAAGGTACACCGTATTTGGTTTTGGTGATCATGATAAAGTTCTATGTGGTCTTAAAATTAGATTTCAAGTACAAAGGAATGATAATGAAAATAGATTACTTTTGGTGTTGGTTGTACTTTTGGTGATCAGAATAAATTTGTTATTGATGAAATGAGTTGGTATATTAGTGAATATACTCCTAATCTTAAAACAGAAGAGATGTTGAATAGAAGACTTAACTCAAAGAAACCACTCAATGTATCATACCTTAAAAGAAGATGTCAACATGTTAAACTGAACCAAACCACTTACACGTGGAACTTGGGTGTTCTGAAAGGAAAGCCACGATATCTGTGGCTCATTTAAAAAAAAAAACAGATGGTGTTACTGCTACTGATAAGAATAATGCATTGAGTGATAATGTGAAGGTGAAAAAACTTCGCATTTCTTGAGATGGAACATTTTATCCACGAGATAGATTGGAAATTAATTGGGGGAAAAAATGATTATGCTGAAGCATAGAAGTCTTACCAAAAGGTGTGTGAAAGCAATGGAAATAAAGAACCTATTTTGGATATGACAACATTTAGAAGTCTGTATACAATATATACGATTGACCTGAGTGCTCAAAAAGGAAACTATAAAGTCTCATCGAGTGGATACTTCCCTATACATTGAAAGAGGAGAGAGTGAAGAAGTTAATAAGATAAGAGAGATACGATAAGAGAGATCAATAAGAGAGACGAGTGGAGGATTTCTCCCATTTCTAATTCCTTTATTTGCTGGTTTAAGTGAGGCTGGAGCATTGACAGGTGGTATTTCAGCAGCGGTGAAAACTGCCAACGAAAGCAAGGCTCAACTCCGGGCTCAAAAATAATTGGAAAGACATAACAAAGAGTTGGAGAAACAAATTAGTGGAAGTGGTGTAATTGTAGATTTTGCTGAAAAACTTGAAAGTCTGCCTGATAAAGCGAGATTGTTAGTTCGAGATATGCTTTCTTCTATCGCACAAGCAGGTATGAAACTAACGAAAAGGGGTAATGGATTATATCTTTCTCATAAATAAATGAGCAGTGATGAGTGGTTTAAAGAATTTGGAAAGAATACAACATCAAATTTAGAACTTATCAATCATTGTAAGAATTGAAAAATTCATAATGTGGTTATTTGGATGAGAGATGAATTAACAAATGTGTCTCAACATACAAAGAATAATATTATGAACTTAGAAGATAATAATGGGAATGGTTCTCATTGGGTTTGTATTTTTAATAGTCAAGACAAATATTATTTTGATAATTTTGGTCTTCCACCACCTGTTGAAGTCATAAAATTATTACAGAATGGTGTTTATTAAACAAATTTCAAGTCCACGAATTATATTCCAAGTGTTGTGGTCAATTATGTCTGTTTGTGTTATTTCAATTCAACAAAAAAATTTTTTTAATGACATTATTTTTAATCTAATATAAATGACTTATGTTGGTAAAGATGGTTCAATCTTCGGTGTATCCCATCAACTGGATATTGATTTAACAAATTATTACACAAAGGCACAGGCTGAACGAGAGAAATATAGTATAACAAAAAATATTAATATGAAAAATGCTTATAAATTAATAAATTATCCAAGCCCGACTGACGCGAATGACTTGGTGAGAATAAGTGATGTATCACAAGATATATATATATATATATATATATATATATATATATATATATATATATATATATATATATATATATATATATATATATATATATATATATATATATATATATCCTTAAATATAACAGCTGTGTATTCCAAAGATACAGAAGTGTTGATTTTATATCCAGGTCATACAGAATTCAAAGTTCCAATTAAAATAAAATTTTATAAAGAAGGGCGTATCATTTGTATGAGAATAGAACAATGTGAATATGATAGGAATGATTTAGGGTATAATAATTGGTCATTTAAAATTAACCAAGAAGACCTGGAACAAGTAAATCAGTCTCGTAAGGAAGAATATTATCCACTTGGTGTCGAGAATGAGTTTTGTGGAAGCACGATTAGCAAGCAACAAATAAAATAATTTAATCAGGGTAAAATTAATACTGGTTTTGCCATAGTTTATATCATGAAAACACAAAGAACAGGATTATACATAATAAGTAATGAAATACAAAATGATTTAACTATGGGAAGATGGGGAGATATTTCCTGTCATTATATTAATCTGTCATATATTTCTAATACTTAAATGACAGCAAGAAGGCTTCAAGAAAATTATCATTTCTGTGTCCAAGCATACCTTTTAAAAAGGGTATTCGGTATTTTAATAAATATGTTCTACAACATAAGAATGAGGTATTTTCAATAAAAGATTGGCTTCATATTGATAATAAACCAACAACTTTGGATTTAACTAAAATGTTAAATGATGAAAAAAATTTAAATAAGAAAACGCAAGGCTCTTTTAGAAATTCAGAAGAAATTTTATTGGTTTCCTGTTGTAAAATTTTTTATTTTCGATGCAGGAATAATAAGAAATGTTGATGAATATATGTATGATATTCTATGGGGTGAAAGTGATTCAACGATAGTAAGCGATGAGAAGGAGTTGAAGAAACTGAGATAAGAGAGAAGGAGGAGAAGGAGAAGAGAGAGAAGGAGGAGAGGAAGAAAAGAGAGAAAGAGGCAAGGGAGAAGAGAGAGAAGGAGCCAAGGGAGAAAAGAGAGAAGGAGGCAAGGGAGAAGAGAGAGAAGGAGGCAAGGGAGAAGAGAGAGAAGGAGGCAAGGGAGAAGAGAGAGAGAAGGAGGCAAGGGAGATGAAAGAGAAGGAGGCAAGGGAGAAGAAAGAGAAGTAGGAGAAGGAGAGGGAGGAAAGAGAGAGAGAATAAATAAATATAAAAAGATGGAAACCAGTGAGATTTTAAAAAGATCAAAGGTATTACAGAAAATAAATATATCTCAACACACCGAGAAGGAAAACAAAGAATTGGGAAGTCTATTAGAAATATATGCGTCAAGACTATTAACATTGGTTTCGGGGAGAAGATTTAAATGAAGAAGTGGAGATAAAGAAGACAAAGAAGGAAAAGATGATATTATTGATGATGTTGGTGTGATTGACTTGAATTAATGTTTTACATTTTTTTTTCTTAAATAAATGGAGGAGAGAGTGAAGACATTTCTAAGGATTCTTTATGTTTTAAAAATTAAGATTCAAATGTGCATGTTGGAAACTAAAAAGGGTTTTGCACTCTGTCAGAATTTTTCTCATAAATAAATGAGTTATTGTCTCAAATGTAAAAAGAAAACAAACTAAAAAAATCTCATATTTTAATAGTAAAAATAACAGGGTTATACAAAAAGGCATATGTTCAGTGTGTGGCTCTAAAAAGAGTAAATTTATCTCCAAACACAAACGTGGGGGAGACATACAAAAGTTTTTATCAGGAAGTAAATTTACAACTACTGGAATAGCAGGGGAATTACATCTACCAGGATATTCTTTCTGTGGTCCAGGAACAAACTTGAAGAAAAGATTAGATGAGGCTGACAATTCTAAACCCTATCAATAGGGTTGATGAAGTGTGCATGAGGCACAATATTGACAATGGAAATAGCACAACGTTGGAAGAAAAACATGAAGCCGATAGAGAAATGTTGTATAATCTGTCTCTGATACAAAATCCAACCTTGAGAGAAAAAGTTGATACATTCATCGTGAAGAAGATGATCAGTGCTAAATTGAAACTTGGGCTTGGAAATTCAAAAAACTTATAGGCTCTAATGATGTCATTAAGATTGAAGAGCAATTCGCTGATGAATTACATAAACCAATAATCACAAAGTTACATAGAAGGAAGGTTTATTCTAAGGAAGTTGATTATATCTGGTCCGCTGATTTAATTGAACTCAATAATGATAAGGGGTACAAGTATGCTTTAACTGTTATTGATTTGAGGAGTAGATATGTGTGGGTCGTCCCTTTGAAAAACAAAACCGGGAATACACTCATGTTAGCCTTCCAATAGATATTTAATAAAAGTAAGCGAAAACCTAAAAAATTGTGGACTGATGAGGGTACAGAGTTCTACAACAAAACGTTTATGAATTTTCTTAAAAACTAACAACTTTATATTATACAGCACCTTTAATGAAGGAAAAGTGCTTGTTATTGAGCGATTCAATCACACTTTAAAAGAGAGACTATGTTAAAAAAATGCACTCAACTTGGTTCTCAACAATGGTTATCTTTAATTCAGGATATTCTAGATAAGTATAATGATACGATTCACACCTCAATGAATACTAAACCATCAGAAACATTTACAATATTAGAATATGAAAAAGAGATTAATGTCAGAAAGCCTAAGTTCAAAGTTGGTGATATAGTAAGAATATACATGTGGAAATCTCGTTTTAAAAATTGGTTATACGAAACGATGGACAAATGGACTTTTTAAAATCATTCATGTAATAGATACAGTTCCTTGGACTTATAAGGTATATGATTTTGAAGGGGAAGAAATTTTAGGTTCATTTTATTCACAGGAATTACAAAAGACAAATATAACTTTAAAAAAACCCTTGGACTTACAAATTATGTGATTTAAAGGGGGAAGAGATTTTAGGTTCATTTTATTCGCAGGAATTACAGAAGACAAAGATTTAAAAAAAACATTTGACTCCACTCCTTTTTAACTCCGCCCCTTTTTGACTTCGCCCACACAAGCCCCACCCACATAAGCCCCACCCACACAAACCACATCAACACAAGCCCCACCCACCCACACAAGCACCACCCACATAAGCCACATCCACATCCATCATATCCAAATAATTCGTGATTAGTTAATTCGTTCCCCACACACAACATGTTTATTTAATTAAATAAAATTTGCTCCACCCACACGAACCATATCCACACAAACCCCATACACACAAGCTCCACCCACACAAGCCCCACCCACCCACACAAGCCCCACCCACACACACTCAATACACACAAGCTCTACCCACACAAGCCCCACCCACCCACACAAGCCCCACCCATCCACACAAGCTCCACCCACCCACACAAGCCCCACCCCCCCTGTGCACCACCACCTTTGACCCACCACCCCCTCATCCCATCACCCCCACCCTTCCCCACACACACTTGGGGAGGGGAGGGGTGGGATGAGGGGGGTGGTGGGTCGTTGGAGCAGCGCACCTACCCCCTCCCCCTCCCCTCCCCCTCCTTTGCACTTCCTTTATTCTTTTTTTAGAATTAAGATTTAAATAATTGAAAGCAAAGCAAATATAATTAATCAAGATTGAAAATATTAAACATTTTTCTTTGGGTAAATATTCAGTTGTGAGAATGGATGATCTTTCCCAGCAGTCTGCCTCAGATGTCTTGTGATTTTGAAACTCAATCAACATATTCTGTTCAAAACAGAGTGAAGAACAATTCGGGTATATAAAGATGATTATATTATGATATTAATAAAATAATAAATTTAACATTTACCTCAAGAAGATAGTGTCATGTCAGATTCCTCCAGAACATTAAATTGTGTGTTTGGTTCATCCAGACAGGTGTTTGAACTGACAAAATAAATAAATAATAATAGTGAGTCAACACACACACACACACACACACACACACACACACACACACACACACACACACACACACACACACACACACACACACACACACACCGATCATTTTCTCACCTTGGTATCTGGTCATTCAAGATCAAAAGACGTGAGAGAATTTCTTGCCGTCCAAGAAAAATATTCATTTCTTTCCGAAACGAATAAATGTCTTCAAGAAGGTCATTCATTTTTATCCACTCGTCATGTAATTCAGATAACTCATTTTCAACATCAGTTATCAACGATGTTCTTATTGCGGACAACCTGTTAGAAAAAAAAAAAACAATAATTATTAGTTGTATAGTGATTTAATTCTGTTTTAAACAACAAATAATGAATTGGGTTGAGATCTCACCTGTCATCTTGTGAAAATGATTGATCCGTAAGGTTGGAGTACTTCTCTGCACAATCCATTCTCTGAATGAAACACGCTGGGCACAAAATTTGGTTTAAATAAGCAACTTGATGACATGACGGGAGATTACAGAACAATGGTTTTTCCAGGGTGTGTTCCCACATAAGAAATGACTTCGGAATTTTTTTGGCTTGGTTCGGGCGAGGCAGCTTGACTGACTTCAAAATGACTCATTTTAACACAAAAATGAAACGTCTAGCTTTGAATGATTTTGATAAATCCTACGTTTAAAAGCTGTTTTTAGCTAAACTGTTCTGTTAGTGTTCTGATGATTTCGATATAACAATAAGAGACATGGGCACAGAATACTTCCTCATTTTCACGGCACGACTGTGCTCATAAAAAACACTTCCCCATTTTACAAAACTGAATGAGGGATTTACATTTTACAAAACTAACCCTAACAGCCCTTTCTTTCGTGCTTGAAGAGATAAAGTGAATATACTCGATGGAAATGAATGTAAGAGGAAAATTAAGTGATTCTCCAAAGTAGAACATGGACAAATATTCATTGGTTCGCTCTTTAAGTGGAATGAAAATATGAAAGGGAAGAAGTGCTTTAATCAGTAAGTCTCAATTTTACATTTGCTTGTACGGTAGGGGGAGAAAATCAGTCTCAATTTTACATTTGCTTGTATGGGAGGAAAGGGGATAGGTGGGGATAAAATCAGTCTCCTATTTTGGGCTTTTGGAGCTTGAGTCAAAAAGTTTTTCCCTTTCCCCTCATTCATTTGAATGGCAGTCCCAGAAACCCCTTTTATACTCTACTTACACACATACATACCGACATACATATTCACATGCATACATACATAATATATTCATACATATATATATATATATATATATATATATATATATATATATGTAAAAAAAATCACATCCATACATAATCACATACATACATACATACATACATACATTTTTTTCATTATCACATACATACATAATCACATGCATACATAATCACATGCATACATGTACTCCTACATACATACATGTATACATAATGACATACATAATAATCACATAAATATATGCATACTTACATACATACATACATACATAATCACATACATACATACATATATACATAAATTCACACATAAACAC
The DNA here is from genome assembly GCF_056783735.1 of Eptatretus burgeri. Classification (NCBI taxonomy): domain Eukaryota; kingdom Metazoa; phylum Chordata; class Myxini; order Myxiniformes; family Myxinidae; genus Eptatretus; species Eptatretus burgeri. The sequence goes on from NC_140970.1 coordinate 107,669,040, forward strand.
ATACATATATACATAATCACATACATACATACACACATATATAATCGCATACGTACATACATACATACATACATACATACATACATACATACATATATAATTACATGCATACATACATACACACATACATACATAATCACATACACTACTGGTCAAAAGTTTCAGAACACCCCCATTTTTCCAGTTTTCACTGAAGTTTAAGCAGTTCAAGTCCAGTGAACAATCTGAAATGGTACAAAGCTGAGCGGTTAACTGCCAGAGGTTAAACAAAAGTTTGTTACCAAAAACTGAGCAATAATGTAAATTTCAGAGTTGGTAAAAAAGGCCCTTTTTAGGGAACAAGTAATGGGTTAGCAACTGCAGCTGTTCTGTAGCAATGGAAGTAAATTAAGCCTTGAAAGTTGATGCAAACAATTCCTACAGGTGTCCCAAGTTTTGTTGATGAGTGACCCTCTGTCTGTATAAAAGCAGTGTTGGAACAGACTGTGTTGCTACACCCTCTGAAGCATTATTTTGGACAACATTGCACTTCAGGAAGTAGAATATTGCTATCACAATGGCAAGAAAAACACAAATAACAAATGAAGACAGACAGACCATTATAACCCTTAAAGTGTAGGTGTTTCCTTTCGAGAAATTGCAAAGCAGGCCAAGGTGTCAGTGAGTACAGTTTCGTACACCATCAATAAGCTCTTGGAAACTGGAGGAAACTCTGACAGGAAGAGGTCTGGCAGACCCAAAGCCACAACACAATCAGAAGACAAGTTTCTGAGAGTCAACAGCTTGTGTGATCGGCGGCTCACAGGACAGCAGCTTCAAGCACAGCTTAACACTGGTCGAAGTAAGGAAGTCTCAGTTTCAACTCTGAAGAGAAGACTTCGAGCTGCAGGTTTGGCAGGTCGAGTGGCAGTAAGAAAGCCATTCGTAAGATGGCAAAATAAGAAAAAGAGGCTTCCCTGGGTCATGAAGCACCGCCAGTGGACTACTGAAAACTGGAAGAAGGTCTTATGGACCGATGAATTAAAATTTGAAATCTTCGGTTCATCACGCAGGGTCTTGTATGCCTTCGACTTTGTGAAAGGATGGTTCCTTAGTGTGTGACACAAACTGTTAAACATGGAGGAGGAAGCGTGATGATCTGGGGCTCTTTTGCTGGATCCAGAGTCGGCGACTTGCACAGAGTGACTGGCACCCTGAACCAAAAGGGCGACCACAGCATTTTGCAGCACCATGCAATACCCTCTGGTCCACGCCGAGTTGGTCAGGGGTTCATCCTACAGCAAGATAACGACCCAAAACATACCTCCAGGCGATGTCAGAACTACCTGAAAAGAAAAGAACAAGACGGTCGGCTTCAAATCATGGAATGGCCAGCACAGTCTCCAGACTTGAACCCCATCGAGCTGGTTTGGGATGAACTGGACAGAAGGGTGAAAGCAAAGCAACCTACAAGTGCAACACATTTGTGGGAACTCCTGCAACAGTGTTGGGAAGAACTTTCCGAACAATATTTGATTTCTTTTGTAAAAAGAATGCCACGAGTATGTTCCGCTGTTATATTTGCAAAAGGTGGCTACTTTGATGAGTCAAAAATTTAGGTTAATTTTTTCGCTAATTTGGAGAGGTGGATTTTACAAGTGCCATGCTCTGCACAACGTCTTTTTCTTGTTTGTCTGTTTACGTGCAGGATATCTCAAAAAGTTGACAGATTCTGATGAAATTTGCTGGACAGGTTGGGTGTGTGACAGGGAAGAAATGATTCAATTTTGGTGAAAATCCTTATCCGGCTCCAGATATGAGAATTATTATAGTGATTCTTCACCATTGAGTGATAGGGTTAAAACAGATATAGAGCACGATATGCCAGAGTTGTGGCTATATCCGGACAAAACTTGGTGGGTGAGTTGGTTCGGTGATAAGAACAAGCTGATTAGATTTTAGTTCAGGTCCAGATCCAGATCCGGCCTATCAGTGGGATACAAAACATGAACTAATCATTCTGGCAAAGGAATGCGCTCCACCAAGTACCCTTCTTGTATTCTTGTGTCCAACTACCTCTCGAATGAGTACTTGTTGATAAGGATCGAGTACAAGGTCGGCCAAACTGAAATCCTTATCGTTAAGAAGCGTGATTTATTTTCTGATTAGACAGTTTTCTCTTCTTCACATTCATTTATTTTATTGTTGTTTTACATACTTCTGCCCTGGTTTCATTTACCCATTTAATAAATCTTATATTTGACTCATGGTCGTTGTAGGATTGATTGTTTCTTCATGCACGAATAAATTACCGGCAGGCATGCACAAGTTGCGTTCTCGGAGTGCCAAACTAAATTGATAATTATAACGTTACTCGCGCCACAATATGGTGTGCTCCAGTTTAAATTCAAGCCTCCAAGCTCAAGCCTTCTTGCAGAGTGCAAAGTCTTGTGTCACAAGGTTCGATTCCTGTAGGACTAACTGCTATTTTGTGTTCATACCGGTTGGATTATAATTATGTATATCTGAGTGGGTGTTCTTTGCACTAAAATAATGGGATTCTGGTATTTGCTACGCTCGTTTGAGCCATTGTGTTTACATTATATGTGCACAATTAGTTCGATTTTGTAGTTGCATTCAAATACATATACATGCATTGAGATATCCTGCATACAAACAAACAAACAAACAAACAAGAAGAAAACGTCGTGCAAAGCACGATGATTGCAAAATCCACAAAACAAATTTGACCTAAAAAATAATTGCTGGTTGAATTAAATGACCAAATATGCAACTCCTCTTCAAATTTCAAGTGGATCAGATGAAATTTGACACATATGGCAGTACACATGGTGGGTTTGTCACCTATTACTTTTATGTTTGCTATCATGCAAGGTATAGGCCATTTGGTCCATCAGGCTATCAGGTAAAGTGTTTATCGCTTGATGTATTATTATACTAGAAGGGCACTCTGAAGAGCGCATACATCTGCCACTCAATGCCTGATCCACAAGAACATATCCAGCCCAATACATTTTTCAGATATCATGCTATATATTGTTTTTCGCCCGATCTCTCATTGGTGAAGAATCACTTTAAAAATTAAATAATTCTCACATCCAGCTCTGGATTCGAATCTTCACCAAAATCGAATCAATTCGTTCTTGTCACTCACCCAACCTGTCCACCAAGTTTCGTTCAAATCTGTCCACAACCTTTTGAAGTATCCTGTTACATATCAGTTTAGCCCTATTTCTCAAGGTGATCACTTAAAAAAAGTAGAAGGCTAATCGGTAGAGCACATACCTCCACCACACAATGCCTGATCCACAAGAACACATCGGGCCATTACATTTTTGAAATATCATGCGAGATATCGTTTTTGACCCCATCTGTCAATGGTGAGGAATAACTTTAAAAATTAAATAATTCTCGAATCGAGTTTTGGATTCAGATCTTCACCAAAAGCAAAGCAATTCGTCTTTTCTACACACCCAACGTGTCCCTCAAGTTTCGTCCGAATCCGTCACCAATTTTTTTGAGATGTCGTGCTATTTATCGGTTTAGCCTGATCTCTCAACGGTGAAGAATCACTTAAAAAATTATCAGATCCGGATTCGGATCTTCACCAAAATTGAATCAATTCTTCCGTGTCAAACATCTAACATGTCCACCATGTTTTGTCTGAATCCGTCCACATCTTTTTGAGATATCCTGCATACAAACAAACAAACAAACAGACAAACAAACAAGAATAAAACGTCGGCCGGAGCACAATACTTGCAAAATCCACAAAACAAATTTGACCTCAAAAATAATTGCTGGTTGAATTCAATGACCAAATATGCAACTCCGCTTTAAATTTCAAGTGTATTGGATGAAAATTGACAATTTTAGAATTTTGGCCTATGCTGACATTTTGGCCTTCGTGGACATCCAAAATAATTCACTAGTTGAATTCAGTGACATTAAATATAAATCCTCTTCAAATTTCAAGTCAATCGGATGAAAATTGGGATTTTAGAAACACCACCTTCGTTGTTGACCTTTCTTGTGGCAATGTTTTTACGGCCGAATGCCCTTCCTGACTCCAACCCTTTAGTCACCTTTGATACACACGGATAATTACCAGTATACTGGTACTCATTTCACCGACCTTGGAAGGATGACAGGCTCAGTCAACCCTTCTGATGTTAATTCAGTGGCCAGCAGAGCTCAAACTCAGGACTCCGAGGATCCCAAGCCACCACCATAACCACTAAGCCAACACCAGGCATTAAAAGGAACGGATCGTTGGGAATAAAGTCCCGGCTAAACTCGGATTCGGTCCATGCTGGATCAATGAAAGAAAAGACGAAAATGAGCTGGGAACATTTCTAATAATAACTTATTTACGAGCAGGCGAGGTAAGTTATGTGGTACAGTGAATAGTTTTATTGGTGTGTGCAAGCAGGGATAGAAAGAAGCGTGAGTTGCGACAATATACAAGCAACTTACAAAAGCAGACACAGAGCAGACTTAACCCCAAATAATAATAATCTTCTGCAATCTTAACATACGAGGACAGGCGCCAGGACAAATACACACACACACACACACACACACACACACACACACACACACACACACACACACACACACACACACACACACACACACACACACACACACACCCCCGATGAAGAGGAGTTAATGAAGAGGAAAAGGAGGAGAGGAGATGAGGCTATCGATCTCTGAATACCTTGTACGATCTCCCGGACTGTGCCCCGACGACCGACCTAGAGTCGTGTCGGCTCCGCATGCCCGCCCGGGCACTCCCGGCTCGTGCTGCTCAATGCGCTTACTCCATGACGCACCACACGGCCCGAGCTATACAGCATGCCCCTGCCTCATCACGGCTTCGCCAGCCGGAGTGGCGAGAAGGTGTCCCCGTCCACGGGAAACACCTGCAGCCGCCAGCGAGGATCAAAGGTAAGATGTTATGGCAAATCCATGCACAGACAAGACCAAGATGTGTGCTCTGTACGACGATAAAGTGTCGCGAGCGGCGCACGGGTCTGCCTTCGAGCACGTTCCGTACAGTAAACGTGGATCCGCCATTAAGCACGTGGCCAGTGCTCGCGTCCACCCGATTCTGTTACCATGTGCGTGGGACAAAACCCGATCTGTGTCAGGAATTGAGGGAAACGATAGAATATAATAATTAGACGGAGTATTTAGTATAAATACATGTTAATTTTGATGCATGTGTTGTATTTTCTGACTTTATGCGAACTAAAAGACACAAATTCGCCTGTTTTCTCATTGAAAATGGGTGAATTTCAGAACAATCTCCTGGCCAAAAGAGCAACGTTTAAGGGGAATAATAGCCATTTTCTATACTTTTGAGGCATAAGCAATTAGGAAATAACACGTACTGCCCACGAACAAAAATAAATAAATATTTGCTATGCAGTGATTGGTCTGGTCACTCTGATGGTTACCATGCTGAAAGAGTTGCTGTAGATGTGTCCATTAAGCTGATTCCAATGATAATTGAGGTAACACCGGTGACCGAGCATATTTTGAGACGAAGGATTCATCACTCCTTGGGTGTCATTTCCCTGGTCTCTGTATGTGCTCCGACTCAAGCGAGTGATCTCACCGTGAAGGACGCATTTGTTGCCGCGCTCAAAAGATACTTTTCTGCTATTGGGGGATTTCAATGCATCAATTGAAACTGAAAGGGTTGGTTAAGAGACATGTGTTGTTCCCCATAGGTTTGGAATTATGAACCAGAATAGCACTAAGTTCCTTGACTTTCCAAGAAATCGTGGACTTTGGGTGGCCGGTTCATGGTTTCAGCACCCACAGGCTCATCGCTGGACTTGGTTTTCTAACGTGTGGCAAAAGAGATCAACGATGTGCTCGTTGGTCGTCACTGGAGGATGATCCAGAACTTCAGGGTCTACCGAAGTGCTGAGTTTTTCAATTCCGACCACAGGCTTGTTGTAGCAACTCTGCAGTTTCAGCTTAAATCCAGGAGAATGGTACCATCCCAGCCTAGGCTGGATATTGGCAAGCTCAAGGATGAGAGGGTAGCTGAGGAATTTGCAGACAGGCTTAGTGGGGATTTGGGGTGGTCTGGGTGCTTTGGGAACTTGGACTCTGACCAGGGATGTTGAAGGTTCCAGTCACAGACTAAATAGTCCTCATTGAAGCCATGCCTTAAATAAAAGAACTGCATTGATAGAAAAGCAAGGAAAGAGAGAATCGTCTGAGAGCTTTTGAGGAAGTAAAAAAATCTGATTTTTGAAAAGGGGAAGGTCATATGTGTTTGGGAAGACATGAGAAGGTAAACAGTTCCAGAGTTTGGCAGTGGAGGGGAAGAAACAAACATCGTAATGCCCCACCCTTGAGTTGCCAATGGCCACACAATGATCATGTGATGTCGTGGCTTGTCGAGTATTCCTTGGTCTCACTGATGATGGAGGCACAAAAGCAGCACATTCTTGTGAGCACAAACCGAAGTAACATATGCAGACAAGAGAAAGAGAGCCTACTTTGCGGCATAATTTGAGCGGGTCGAGTTTTGAGGTCAGATTGGTGGAGTTGACAAGTCAAATAACTTTGATTGGTGGAGTTGACAATAACTATTCATATCGCTCTTTGATTGACTGTATCCTTGCTCTTCGGGTCCTCACCAAATGCAGACGAGATTTTCGGCAGGGGCTGCTTGCAGCCTATGTTGATCTCTGCAAAGCATTTGATTCAGTGAATCGGGATGCCCTCTGGAGGATTCTTGGTGTTTGTGGGGTGCCACCAAAACGGATCAATCTGATGTCTGAACTCTACTCTGGAACTGAGAGTGCTGTGAGATGTGGTGATACCAGCTCTGACTTATTTTCCAGTTCTTCCTGGAGTTCATCAGGGTTGTGTACTGGCCCCCACACTTTTCAACACTTGTTTTGATTGCTTTCTGTGGAGGATGTCCGAGAGATAAGGCTGCGGTACCTCGTTTGGGATTGTCAAGATCTCTGACCTTGATTTTGAAGACGATGCAGTCATCTGTGCAGAGACTATGGATATCATTTTGGGGGCCCACGAGGTGTTGAATGAGGAGTCGGAGCCACTGGGAATGGGTTTCCTGGGTCAAAGCTACGATCCAAGCTTTCATTGACATCTTGGATGCAGCTATCTTCTCTGTACTCGTTTGCGGTGAGGATGTTGAGGTCACCGAGAGATTCACTTACCTTTGCAATGATATTCATGCCTCTGCTGGCTGTGAACCAGAGGTTAAAAATACGTCTGGGTCGGGCCTGAGGAGTCATGAATTCAATGGATTCAACAACTTCTGATATTTCGTCACATGCCTTGATTAAGCCAATAGCGAGACCCGTCATGATGTATTTACGTATTTACGAAATATCGTGTATTTACGAAATTACAATATATTAAATGGAATAATCTTTAAATAGTAACGTGAACTTTTCGAAACTTTAAAGCAAATGTCCGAATATATTTAAAAGTTCATGATAGACGCTCTCAAAAGCACCCTTAATGCGAGGATGTGTACAAGTGCTTAGTATTTAAGGTGTGCCCGATCGTGTATATAAAGGAGCCAAGTCCAAATACAAAGGTTTTGTCTTCACAAGAAGAAGAACAAGAATAATAATAATAAGAAGAAGAAGAAGAACAACAACAACAACAACGCCGAGCTCTCTATGAGCAGCGTTCACTTCGCGAGACGCTGCTAAAAAAGATAAATGTCCATGAGTGCCCCATTTAGAGTCAGAGCCTGGACTGAAATCCAATCGAAAATCTGTGGCATGACACGAAGATTGATGTCCATCAAAGCTCGCCACACAACTTGACTGAGCTTCAACTGAACTTGTTCTAAGGTGTGATTCTAAAGGGTAATTATAACGGGTTTAAAGTGTGATTCTAAAGGGTAATTATAACGGGTTCTAAAGTATGATTCAAAAGGGTAATTTTAATGGGTTCTCAAGGGTAATTATAACTGGTTCTAAAGGGTAATTATAACGGGTTGTAAAGGGTGATTCTAAAGGGTAATTATAACGGGTTCTAAAGGGTGATTCTCAAGGGTAATTAAAACAGGTTCTAAAGTGTGATTCAAAAGGATTATTATAACATGTTCTAAAGGGTAATTTTAACGGCTTCTAAAGGGTAATTATAACGGGTTCTAAAGGATAATTCCAAAGGGTAATTATAACGGGTTTAAAGTGTGATTCAAAAGGGTAATTATAACGGGTTATAAAGTGTGATTCAAAAGGGTAATTTTAATGGGTTCTAAAGGGTAATTATAACGGGTTCTAAAGGGTGATTCTACAGGGTAATTATAACGGGTTCTAAAGGGTGATTCTAAAGGGTAATTATAACATGTTCTAAAGGGTGATTCTAAAGTGTAATTATAACAGGTTCGAAATAGTGATTCTAAAGGGTAATTATAATATGTGGTAAAGGATAATTATAACAAGTTCGAAAAGTTGTTTCTAAAGGGTAATTATAACGGCTTCTAAAGGGTAATTCTAAAGGGTAATTATTACGGGTTTAAAGTGTGATTCAAAAGGGTCATTATAACGAGTTGTGACGTGTGATTCAAAAGGGTAATTATAATGGGTTCTAAAGGGTAATTCTGAAGGGTAATTATAATGGGTTTTAAGGGTGATTCTCAAGGGTAATTATAACAGCTTCTAAAGTGTGATTCAAAAGGGTAATTATAACATGTTCTAAAGGGTGATTCTAAAAGGTAATTATAACGGGTTCTAAAGGGTAATTATAATGGGTTCTAAAGGGTAATTATAACGGGTTCTAAAGTGTGATTCAAAAGTGTAATTATAACAGGTTTGAAATGGTGATTCTAAAGGGTAATTATAACATGTTGTAAAGGGTGATTCTAAAGGGTAATTATAATAGGTTTTAAAGTGTAATTATAACAGGTTCGAAGAGGTGTTTCTAAAGGGTAATTATAACAGGTTTTAAAGGGTAAATTCTATCAGGTGATTCTAAAGGGTAATTTGTACGTGTGCTAAAGGTTAATTCTAAAGGTTAAATTCCAAATGGTAAATTCTAAACTTTAGAATCTAAAGGGTTTCTAAATTGGCTGCAGGTCAAGTCAGGTATGGGAGTATGCACTGGAGCAGTGCATTGCTGCGTCCACTTTCCACTGGTACTCCAGGGGCCTCCTTCTGGCCATCCCCCAGGCACATGCCTGGCCCATTCCCATCTCCTTGAGATGCCGATCATCATGTTGCAACTATGAGGCACGTGGTCGGCCCGTTTGGCTCCTCCATCCACGAGGCTTTCTTGATGAGAGAATCTAGTGAGCAGGATCAGCATCAGGAAAATGAGCCACATCTCCACACAGCAGCAGCTGACTCACGGACTATCAAGGTAACAAGTCTCATCTGAGTCTGTCAGCAACCACTCGTTGGCCAGATGATCATGACAAGGAGAAAAACCTGACACCACTCTCTTGTGAAATTGTCTTGCCAAACTCTCATCCCCTCTGGTAGGATGTTAAAGATGGTCTTTTTTTGTTCCCGGGCCTGTAACTCCATCTGTTTCTGCTCTGTGATCCGCTTAAATTGCCCCGATTGGCAGGTTAATTTTGGGTGTGAATATTTTCTGATCTTATTGATAAGCTCCCCTGATTGTGGTGCTATCAAGGGGGTTGGATCTTATGTGGCATGTTTGCGCTCACGACTGGATTGGTTCCCGCTGTGCTGGGTGTGTATCATTTCTAATCTGGTTTTGGAGCAGAAACAACGCCAATTCTGGTCGATTCCCACGGGTGTTGGACGGATAAGAGAGATCGGGAAAGAAACTTTCAACATGATGGGCTATCGTGGTTAAAAGCACAATTTGGAAATGGGGTGGGGGAGGAAACCATCTATCTAATACATATGCAATGCATACATAACCACCTGAACATTAGACATTGAAACGAACAATAATATACGATGAAATATACAGCTCCAACTATGTGATCATAGTCGTGTATAGGATTACATTGACAGTGGTTTAAAAGGTCAGGAAGGTATGTATGTTAGAGTTTAGAAAGTCTAATTTTGATATAATGAGATAGGATCAGTACAATATCGTGCATCCTGGCATCAGGGAAAATTATGGATAAAAATGAATAGTCCAAGAAGTATAAACTCAAAACATGAAATAACATTTATCAAAGAAACGAATGTCCGAGTAGTGATATGATGCAGGCTAAATGTGCAGAATCACCATTTTATACATCTCCATTTTTCTGTAGTGCCTTGTGCGTATCTCCTTATATATGACCACACTGGGAGAGCATCCTCTGCAACTATTAAAGCTTAATAACAGTCTAAATTCACCTAAATTAGAGTGAAATCATGTCTAGCCTTACCTAATTGGGGCAGCACCAGTCTGGTGTCCTGGAAAACGATTAGAGTCAACTGTTGGTTCGATGAATACACAATAAGATAAATTTTGAGAAGACACAAACCACTTTTACATAGCACTCTTGTTCAAACAAACTCAAGAAGGTGAATGTTGCAAATGTGAAATGATTCTCGTTGACCGTTTGTTTAAAAATAAAAATAAAAAAGGAGAGAAAAATCCTCAAAAACAAAATTGCAGCACAAAAATCCTTTATATTTACTTTCTTAAATTGATCAGTAAGAAATTATCGGTTTTATCAAGCTTGTCATTTGGGTTAGTTGTCATTTGTAACAAAATCTAATTATTCAAAAGCGAACTAACATAGTACATTTCGAGCAATGTACATGATTATATTGTCTTTATGACGATGGTGTTTCCTTATAAATCAACCCTGTCTTATCTCCTTGCTTTGTCAATAGGCTTGCCACCTGTACGAAAAAAAAAATGTGAAGAATTGAATCACAATCTCAGGAGCCTCGCTCTTCACCATTCAAAAAATGTCCCTGATTTGCTAAAATTGATAGGTTTGATGGACCAGTGTTAGGTTATATGGTGGTCACAGCAGAACTTATCAAGGGATCAATATGCAAATCAATATCAACGGATCAATAGTATTTAGAAATCTATTCCAGCATTTCAGGGCAAGAAGAGTCTTTACAGTCCTGTACATCTCATTTACAGTATACAATAATGCTCCTTTGTTCCTCTTCTCTCCCACCTGTGGAACCTCCTTCCTTAGTCTGTTAAACCTTAGAGCTTAACGTTGGCAGTAAACCACCACCGCAGGTCATTCTCCATCCCGACCCATGACGACGTTTTCCATCCTCATTAACGTTCCCCTATCTCTCCCCATCAATTTGCTGGTTGCTGTTTCCTTCCCTACTTTCTCTCCTCGTCGTGTTCATTCATTCTCTGTTTGCATCGATGTTGTCCCACTGT
>NC_140970.1:107682876-107685376 GCF_056783735.1 Eptatretus burgeri
CAACAGAAAAAAAATCAAGGTGGGGGGGGGTATGCCTCGTGATTATGGGAACCAAGCGGTTAGTCCATCTCGTCCGATCCAGCGACCTGGAAATTTTTCATTTCGGATGGCTCCTCTGACGAAGGCACAACGAGGGGGGGGGGGCGCCATTCTGTTGAAAAATGATGTCGGGTTGCAGGTCTTCATCCTGTGGGAAGTTGAATCCTTCCAACATGTTCATGTAAATTGTTGAGGTGACTGTATCCTAGGCAAAGAAAAACTCGACTTCCCAAGTGGTCATGGAGAAGGCCACACCACACATTGACCTTTGGACTGTCATATATGTGTTGAATGACCACGTGGGGGTTTTCAGAGCCCCAGATCCTCACATTGTACCGGTTGATCTTCCCTGATAGATGAAAGCAAGCTTCGTCTGTGAACATTACCTTTTTGAGGTAATCTTTGTCATCCTCAATGCGACTGAGCATTTCCATGGCAAACCCTTTGCATTTGGGTCCATCATTTAGTTTGAGTTCCTGCATAATCTGCAACTTGTAGGCATAAAGCTTCAGTCTTTTATGCAAAATCCTGTGTACAGTGGTGGTTGGTATCCCAGTTCTCTGAATGCGTATCAAATTGATTTTCTGGGACTCTGTTGAAATGATTCACGCACTCGTTCAACATCTGCTGCACTTGTGCTTGGTCGACCGTGCTTATCTGTTTCTGACAACTTTCAGTCTCATTAAACCTTTTGTACCACTCTCTGATACTAGTCCATGATAGTGGATTCCTTCCATACCTTGTACAGAAATTACGCTGAACTTGCGTGTCGTATCTCGTCTCGATGAACCGTTCGACGCAATGAGCTTTCTCCTGTGGAGTCACCATTTTCTTTTACATTACCCAATAGACCTAAAAATAAGGAAAACTTTATGAGTTTCTGTATCATATATAATAAAGGGTGTCGTTGTCATTTATGCTACGAAATATATTAACAATCAAAGTTGTCCAGGCCTTTTTGGAACACCCTGTGTATACATCTAATATACAGTATAAAGCCCAAAACACTGACTTACTGACTCACTAACTCACTCACTGATATTAAAGATCGGTACATTCCGGGTGATGAAGAAGGCTGAAATTTTGCATGCCAATAGACATCGAAGTCGGTACACCGGAAAAAAATCACAGAATCGTCGGACAACATCCATAAATGAAAGACAACATCCAACATCCATAAATAAATTTTAAAGAATGAATGAAAAAATTTGCAGGTGAGCGACCCGAGACAATGGGGAAGCATGGTAATTTTGTGTGCTGAAGGACATCGAAGCCGATACACCAGAAAAATCACAGACCCGTTGGAAAGCATCCATAAATGGAAATAAAAAATTAAATGAAAAAACAAATGCAGGTGAGCGAACCGAGACAAGGGGGACGCACGATTTGTATGCTTACACAATGTTTGAGGTCACTCTCTATATCTCTCTCTATCTTGCACAATGTGTAAGCATACCCCGCTGGTATATTTTGTTGCGGTTGTGGGGGTAGATGGAGGAATTTAATAGGAAAGTTAGGGTTGAATGGAGTTGCTTGTTCTGTGGAAGTGTGGGAGACATCTCAATGTAATTAAGGAGGGAAACTTTGAGCTTAAGTGTTATGTGTCACCATACAGGGGGTGGTGCGATGTTAATTAGGTGGGGATTAAGAATTAGTTCCCCCAGTATGTGATTGCCCCCCTGTAACCTATTCCTATGTTTTTGCATTTACAAGTGAGCCAAACGTGCCAAGCAGGCAGAAGCCCTGCCTCCAAGGGTGACAGCGGGCGAAGTCACACCCCTGAAGCTGATGATTGATGGGCGTGACATCAGAACCTCGTCAAACGTGCTGAGTGGGCGGAGGCCCCGCCTTTCCAGGTTCTGAGCGAGCAAGCCACGCGCCGGAGGAGAAAACCGGGGTTCAGTGACATCAGAGTTGAGAGTTCAGGGAAAGAACGCATGGGTGCAGTGTGAGGGGCGCATGCGGTCGAGAGAAAATGTAGTTCGGAGATGCCCTATAATAACATGGCTTTACGGCTGGCTTTCCTTCAATGCATAAAGAAGATGGCACGATTCTCGTATTCATGCTGAGGCAAATTGGCTCACATGGTTATGCAAGACGCTGGCCTTTGGCTCTTGGTTGGGTCATGAGGAGTAGACCCCGAGCCTCATGTATGTCAAATCACGCGTCGGTGAGGACGATCGACGCACAAAGCAACCGCACAGGGTCTCTGAGCCTTGGTGTTGAAGACTACTCACGAATTGCCTAACGTACGTTCGTCCCGCTGTGAGAAAGTGGCTTGGCGCCATTTTGCGCACATCTACACGTGCAAATAGAAGCGCCTCAATTCCACGTTCCGCAAAGGCCATCTCTGGACAAAGCTAAGTGCCAGAATAAAGGAGGGATTTTCTTTTATTATGTTTCCCCTTTTCTGTATTTAAGTCTATGTGTAGAGGCGCCTCAATTTAGACTTTAGGATTGA
>NC_140970.1:107690376-107692876 GCF_056783735.1 Eptatretus burgeri
CCAGGGCTTTCAACAAGCGCCTCTCGCTTGGCTATTGGTTCTATAAACCCAGATTCCCGTCGCCTGTGTTGGTGTCCTCACAATTTCGGGCCTCACCCCCCAATTTTCTCTCCGTGCCCTCACACGGTCTCCTGGCTGGGACACGTGGCTCCCTCACGGCAGGCACGGCCTCTGCGAATCTCCCGCTATGGCACCCCCGGGCACTACACTGCCCTCCCGAACCTGCCAGCTCCCTAACACCCCGGGGAGTGCCCCCCACATGGCACCTCCCTGGAAACGCACACGTGGCAGGCCGGCCTCCCCGGGCCCCTTTCCGAGGGTCACCGACACAACACTGCCCACGCGGCCAATGGCGCTCCGGGCCCCCGCACCAAGCAGGCGCACCCGTGCCCTGCTCTATCCCGGCCCCCCATGGGCCCATGGCCTACGCGGCCGACTAGCCTGGTGCCCGGGGTACCCCGCCAGCGATACTCACCTTTCGCAGCCACGCTCCCAAGCCCGTCAACAGGGCTCCTGCACCCCTCCAAATGGGTCTCGAGCCTACTTTCCCACCAACAACAAAACGACCTCCATTTTTCAATTTGACTAACCCAGCTAACTCACTTTACTCTGACCCCGGGGTCCCTTGGGCAGGAGTCACTCCTCCCCCAATCACTCATCGCACCATGCATTCCCCCATTTGCTCCATACACACAGACCAGCTGGCCTCACTCACTCACCAAGCACATGCCTCCACCTCATAACTCACCAACAACTCAACACACACACGCTGAACTCTGCCATCCTTCTAACTACGCATACAACTAACTCGTGCTCCGTCGTCCCTTATACTACGACACGTTCCATTTAACACTACGTAGCTAAACTACGTCCACAGCTACACATCCAAAGTCTGTCTCTGTCTCCAAAATAATCCACATTTGTTTAACCTAAATCATGCAATCCACTCACAACTAATCCATTCCACGGACTCCATGAGGACTTACCCCTGCCCATGAAGTCGGTCTAACTAGCTAACCCTTCCCTAACTAGTTTCCATCTCATGCCCAGGGCAGGGTCTACCTGCCCAAGATCACTTTACCCGAAAGTGAGGCTTGTTCTTTTTTTTTTTTTTCTACATGCGCAGCGCCAGCGCGGCAACTCAGAGCTCGCGCACTTTGCACCTGCCCCGTGACGTCATGCAGCTGCACGTGTTCCTCGTCCCTCCTTGGACGGGACCATCCGGCAGAGATACCCCTCCTGCCCGGATTCCAACCCCACGACCGCTGACGTCACCATTAGCATAAAACAAGCCCCACGTCTCGAGGGGTTCCCCACGCGAACACATGTGCTTTGCCCGTTGGAGCTTAACACACGATCGCGTGGAGAACCCGTCCGGTCAAATCCATTTACCTGCCTAAACTTTGTCCGTCCGCGGGATCGGCAAATCCACCGCGTGCGTTTCCGGACCGGGACTTCACTCTCGCAAGCGAGCACGTGGTGGTCTCGTGCGTTGCACAGCACGAACCGCGTGCTCACTGCTGGGTGAACCGGCACGGTCCTCCGAAACAGCTACAGCCGCTACCCGGCTTTCTCCTCTGTCGCCGTCGTCGTCATTCAACCCACGCACACCTGCGTGTCCCGACACACACACAGTCCACACCATTAAACTCACACCGGGAGACGCGGCTGCGTGCTCCCCGCATACTTAACCGACATCTCCCTCTCATACCGCTCTCTCACACGGTCTCCCTTGCATAACCCCGCCCACCACTCACACGTGGTCAGCTCCCATTCACTCGTGCCTCACTCACACACGCGGGGGCACTAACCCGCGGTGCCTCACTCACACACCGTGCCTCATCCACACACGGCGTGCTGGAAGCACGTACTCCGGCACCATCGCCACCACACCACTCACACGTGGTGCCTCCATCATACTGGCCGTTTCACTCACACACACACGGCCTCACTCCTACGGTGCCTCACCCCGCACGGCGTGCTGGGAGCACGTACTCCGGCACCATCGCCACCCACACCACTCACACACGGGGTCGCTTCCACACACGGGGACGCACTCACACCTTGCACCACACACACAGGGACAACCACACTGGGGTCGTGTCCCCCCAAGGGTCTCCGGGGCCTCTATTACCCCCCAAGCTCTCCGTGCACCCCGTCCACAGCACTCGTCCCCTCAACCTCGCAAAGCACGACCAAACTCACCTGGTCGTGACTCGCCTCAAGGGGGCATACTCCCTCCTCGTTCCTGGAAGGCCATCAACTGCTCGCACCGGGTCCCTGCACGCTCCGCAGGCTCACCCCCATTATCCTCCACTACCTCTGTGTGTGTGTGCGTCACTTACCCCGTCTTCCTCGTGTAGTCTTTCCTCTGTTTTTTTTCTATCTCCCGTGTCTCTGCCAACTCTTCCCTTCGCCTCCCTTGTCTCAGCTATGTTGCCGTTGTCGTCACCTCGTGTCTCGTCTCACACATTTTGGTCATCACCCAATTTTTCCCTTT
>NC_140970.1:107700376-107705376 GCF_056783735.1 Eptatretus burgeri
CTTAACACAAATTTTACACTAAACCATGGCCAGGATCATTGAACTCTGCAAAAAGAAAGCAGTTAGCAGGGAGCCAGGCTGCCCGCATGCAGTCTCTGGCTCAAACGATGCAGGTGACAGGGAACGTGGCCTGGCTGCTCACACGCAGTCAGCGCCCTTTTGAACTGAACGCAGTGAACCACAACGGTCATGGGCCGCACAAAGCGTAGTCTCACATTCACCAGCTCAGTGGCACACGCAATGGGCACAACGAATGGATGCATGGACACAAACACGGTGCACGGGCCACTGCAGGCCCGTGTTGTAGCTGGGGCAGTTCTTGCAGCTTGCAAACTGTTGCCTTGATCCTGGCGCACATGGCAATGAACAGGGGGGGGCAAAGCAAAAATTGAACGGGGCTGGTGAACGTGGGCAGTGTGCATGGCATGGCAAAGGTGAGCAGGCAAACACAGCCCGCAGAGAGGCAGCTGCAGGCAAACACAGCCGGCAGATGAACTGGCTGACACAGGCCTCGGCGTATGGGTGAGCTGGCCGGCACAGGCCTCGAAAGACGGCAGATGAACGGCCGGCGCAGGCCACGCAGCATCGGCTGCCGATGAAGTTGGGGGGCGGCCTCCGCCTTGAAGTAAAACACGGCCAGCCGATGAAGTGGCCAGCCTTTGCCGTTCAGTGGAGGGTTGGTGGAGGGAATGCGGTGGTGCTGGCCACTCGGAAGGCGGGCTCGGACCTACCTACCTGTCTCCCTCCTTCTCGCCTTTGCCTGTCACTGTACATACCCACTCCCTGAATTTGTCAAACCCCAATTTAGCCCCAACTTATTTTTTGTTGTTTTTATTTTTGCTTCCCTCTATAAATCGTCCCTAACCCCTTTATCTGTCCTTGTTCGGCTAACCTATGCTATGCCCTAGCCTACTCCCCAGCCCCTACGTTCCCTTCCCGGAGGGAATAAGGGGAGAGCCGTCCTGTGTCGAGGCCCAGCGAAGCCTCAGAATGGCCTCCCCCAGAGTTAAGCAGATGCTCCAAAGTGGGGTCCAGCTGACCCACAACGACAGCGAGTGTGGATGGTGCCGGAGGTACACTTCCTAATCTACCCTATCCATTTAACTGTTAAACTACCCCGGGGCTTTCAACAAGCGCTTCTCGCTTAAACTGTGGTTCCTGCCGACCCAGATTCCCGTCGCCTGTGTTGGTGTCCTCACAATTTCGGGCCTCGCCCCCAATTTTGTTCTCCGTGCCCTCACACGGTCTCCTGGCTGGGACACGTGGCTCCCTTTGGCAGGCACGACCCTCTGCCCACGTTCTCCCGCTATGGCACCCCCGGGCACTACACTGCCTCCGAGCCTACCAGCTCCTAACACGGGGAGTGCCCCCCATGGCACCTCCCTGAAGCACACGTGTGGGCTGGCCTCCTGGGCCCCTTTCCGAGGGTCACCGTGCCCCCAGCACTGCCCGCGGCTAATGGCGCCCCAGGCCCCCGCACCAAGCAGGCGCACCCGTGCCCACTACGCTATCCCGGCCCCCATGGGCCCTTGGCCTACCGCGGCCGACTAGCCTGGTGCCCGGGGTACCCACTCAGCGATACTCACCTTTCGCAGCCAAGCAAGCCCGTCAACAGGGCTCCTGCACCCTCTGATGGGTCTGAGAACCACGCACCCACCAACAGCAAAGCAGCCTCCAATTTTCAATTTGACTAACCCAGCCCCTGTCCTCTACACTGACCCCGGGGTCCCTTGGGTGGGAGTCACTCCTCCCCCCAATCACTCATCGCTCCATGCATTCCCCATTCGCTCCACACACACAGACCCGCTGGCCTCACTCACTCACCAAGCACATGCCTCCACCTCATAACTCACCAACTCTTCAACACACACACCGCTGAACTCTGCCATCCTTCTATCTGCATCCCCTAACTAACTCGTGCTCCCACGTCGTCCCTTATACTACAGCACGTTCCTTTTAACACTACGTAGCTAAGCTTCGTCCCCTCTACACATCCACAAGTCTGTCCATGTCTCCAAATAAATCATTTTATTTTATTTCCCCACCTAAATCTGGCTACAATCCCTCTAACTAATCCATTCCACGGACTCCATGAGGACTTACCCCTGCCCCATGAAGTCGGTCTAACTAAGCTAACCCTTCCCCCTAACTAGTTTCCATCCTGTGCCCAGGTAAGGGTCTGCCCTGCAAAAGGATCACACCAAGTAGGGCTTGCTTTTTTATTTTTATTTATTTTTTTCCCATGCACCTTCTCTTTTTAAACAACTCAGAGGCTGCACTTTGCACCTGTCCGTGACGTCATGCAGCTGCACGTGTTCCTCGTCTCTTGGACGGTGCCATCCAGCAGAGATACCCCCTCCTGCGGGGTTTCCAGCTCCCCCACGATGCAGCCATGACGTCACCGTGCGCAAAAAAACACCTAGCCCCACGTCTCAGAGAGTTCCACATTTGTGTGTGCTTTGTTCGGAGCTGAACACACACGATCGCGTGGAGAACCCGTCCGGTCCAAATCCATTTACCTGCCTAAACTTTGTCCGTCCGCGGGATCGGCAAATCCACCGCGTGCGTTTCCGGACCAGGGCTTCACTCTCGCAAGCGAGCACGTGGTGGTCTCGTGCGTTGCACAGCACGGACCGCGTGCTCGCACTGGGCAGACCCGGCACGGTCCTCAGGAAACAGCCAGCCTTGCAGCTCTTTCTTCTGTGTGCTGTCTCCGTCTCCATTCCACACACGCACACCTGCGTGTCCACGACTGCCTGATCCACTCCATCCCCATTCCACACGGGGGAGACGCGGCTGCGTGCTCCACATGCCAACCGACATCTCCCTCTCATACCGCTCTCTCACACACACGGTCTCCCTGGCACACAGCGACCTGCACACGGCCGTTCACTCACGCGTGCAGGGGGCACTCACCCGCGGTGCCTCACTCGCACTCCGTGCCTCATCCACACACGCGGGGCACTCACCCGCGGTACGTAATCCACACACCGTGCCTCACTCATACACGCGGGGGGCACTAACCCATGATTTCCTCACTCGCACTCCGTGCCTCATGCACACACGCGGGGGCACTCACCCGCAGTGCCCTCATCCACACACCGTGCCTCACTCATACACGCGGGGGCACTAACCGCGGTGCCTCACTCGCACTCCGTGCCTCATCCACACGCGGGCACTCACCCGCAGTGCCTCATCCCCACACTGGCCGTTTCACATCCCACGGCCTCACTCACACACGGTGCCTCATTCATACAGGCCGTTTCCTCACACCCACGGCCTCTACACACAGTGCCTCATCCACACACGGCGTGCTGGGGAAGCACACCGCTCCGGCACCATCGCCACCACACCACTCACACACGGGGTCCTTCCCACACGGTGCCACACTCACACCTTGCACCACACACACGGGGACAACCACACTGGGGTTCGTGTCCCCACAAGGGTCTCCGGGGCCTCTATACCCCCCAAACTCAGCCACCGTCCACAGCACTCGTCCCCTCAACCTCGCAAAGCACGACCGAACTCACCTGGTCGTGACTCACCTCTGAGGGCATACTCCCTCCCCTCGTTCCTGGAGGAGGCCATCCAGGTGCTCGCACTGGGTCTCTACCCAGTCCGCCAGCTCACCCCCATTATCCTCCACTACCTCTGTGTGTGTGTGTGTGCGTCACTTACCCCGTCTTCATCGTGTTTATTGGTCTCTGCTTCTTTCTGGCGTCTTTCTTATCTTTATGTAGGTCAACCTTGCTTTCTCTTTAAGTCGCTCCCGTCCTTCCCTGTTTCCTCCTTGCTCTTTCACGATCTCCGCGTACCTCATCCTTGCTTTCCGTATTAATTGTTCTTTTCTCTCCCTCCCAATTACTTTCACCTCGTCTCTTGTCTCCCCGGAGTACTTTTCCTTACCGCCTCCACCGCGGGCCTGTCAGCCGTTGCACCCCTTTCAGCTCGTTTATTCCGACACGTGGGTCGCCATTTAAAGTTCCCTGCTCACGGCTTCAGCCTTGCCTGCGGGCATCGGCCCATGTTCTGCGTCTCACTTACGTAGCTTTCCCCTCGTTTCTTCCTTCATGTTTGTTTCCATTTTAGTTTTCATGCATTTTATTTCGTTTGTGAATGTATGCATCTTTTCGTTTATTTGTTTGTTCATGTCTTTCATTTCGTTTTATTTCATTTGTCATTGCCGCATTCATTTGTGCAGCATGGTGAATAGCTGGGCCATGTCGGATATCAAGTGAGCCGTTTCGGCGAGGGTTGGGAAAGGGTCTTGGTGGAGAGGGGGGGGGGGAGGTGTCATACACCGCGGCCGCTGCCGCACCCCTGCCCCTCGGGCCCTGGGTTCAGTTGGGCGAGTCCGTGTTCCTGCACACGGGCATTCCATCCTGGGCCATGGACTCATTATTACACATATACATTCAACCCCCCGGCTCCCGCTCGCCTTGAGACGCCATCTTGCTTCTCGTGAAGGGTTAATTTGCTCGCTCGTAATTTGGAGGGGAATCGGGGGCCTTCTCTCACCCTGGACCGATTCCCGTAAATTTAGCCGGAGACAGGAGACGATTTTCCTGTTCTCCGATACCAGTCACCGCGAGGAGGCGATGGTGTATCCCTCCCTGACACCAGTGTCGCGGTCTTCGCGCCCGCCGGCATGCGAACGGCCACGTAACTCGAATCGCAGCACGTCGCCCCACGGACGGACAATCCAGTCGTGACCCTCTCGGACTAACGCCGGGAACCAGTCACGGGTGGACCTTCCGCGATCGAGCCAATCAGCCCCCGCGTGGGATAGGGTTGCTCATGGGGTCGAAGACTACCTAAGTACCCACGCGGAGGGTGAACGGGCGATCGCACCTCGCCGCAGGTCGACTTCGGACACGGGCCACTTAGCGACCCGTTCCGTACTATCAGAATAACCGAGCGGTGTTATCGTCGACCTCGACGGTTCGATTAATTATCGGGCGTATTCAGCCCACTATAACCCCCGTGAAGCAAGATGA
>NC_140970.1:107710376-107722876 GCF_056783735.1 Eptatretus burgeri
GTTGATATACTTAGAATGAAAACTGACTATTAATAAATATACAGCCATCGTTTGATCAGACACAGTACCTTTGTTTTCTCGTTGCCATTCACGAAACACTCGGTGAAAGCGAACCAACCCATGAATCCTTAGGGAGCTCTCGACATAACTTACAAAGAACATGCATCATTATAGGCCAATAAAACTGAAGTGTCCGTTTGCTCTGAGACTATGTAGGAGACCAGATTTGAATAGAAATCTACAGTTGAGCTATATAAATAGACAACCAAACAAGGAAAATGTTTCACAGAAAAACTAGAGCGAGAATTGCTTTACAATACATGTACCATACAAGGTCCCAATGAAGAAGAAGAAACCCTATAATCCACAGTGTTTGGGTTTATTTGGCAAAATAAAAGGAAAAGCAATTTTCATTTACTGATACCTTTTGTGGACTACAAACCAATAAAGACAACTGGGATAACAAGCCAGAGATTAAAAATAGAGGCAATACCCCTGAGCACACACCTGGTAGTGGCTGGATCAGAAAACCAGGAAACTACTGGTAGGCACGGATGACCAACAAAATATGTAATGGAGAATAAAGTTAGTACCAATAGATTTCTTTAAATGCTGAAAACAAACTTTGGTACATCACAGGTGATGAAGGTTGAGGTCAAGTTTCATCGAAATTGTGTGTGTAGTTTCAGAGAAGAAAGCAAATACATTTTTTGAGGAGTAACCAAAATATGTATTTGCTTTGTTTCTGCTTTCAAAATATGTATTTAACAAAATATGTAAATAAATTTTTAAAAAGCAACAGACAGACTAACAGATGGACAATGCACCATCTCATATGCTCCCCGGAGCTAGGGTCCGGGCGAGCTGAAAGTTAAATTGCTTTAACGCACGCTCGAGCCAATACCAGAATCGCAATGAAGAAGAAGAACCCCTCTGACCCACCGGTTTTGTTCGTTTCTTGGCTTTGCCTAATTCATATAAAAAAAATAACCTGATATACATATATGAAGTAAAAACACATACGGCTTATGTGCATATATAATACATCGTGGTTATAGATGTGGAATCATTCCAATTGCACTGGGTTGTGGAATAACACCCAGACCTGAAGCCTCCCGATCTGTGATGCTTCATACAATGGCGGCACATGATTTTATTGCGGTGGAGTCAGGCCAGCTGTCCAGCCAATGGGTGTGAAGTCAGGGCAGCTGAACACTGACCCATTATAATACTAGTGGGGTATGTTTATACATTGTAAGCAATAACGAACCATGCTTCTTCATTGTCTCAGGTCCCTCACCTACATTGGATTTTTCATTTATTTATAATTTTCATTTCCGGATGCTTTCTGACTGTTGTGTGAATTCCCCCCCCCCACCTCCTCCGGTGTATTGGCTTTGATGTCCATCGGCACACAAAATTACCATGCCTCACCATTGTCTCGGGTCACTCACTTGCATTTTATTTTATTTTTTCCTTTATTTATTTTCATTTACAGACGCTTCCCAAAGGTTTTGTGAATTCCTCCCCCCCCCCCCCCACCCTGACTGGGGTACCGGCTTAGATGTCCACGGCACGCAAAATTTCATCTGTCTACGTCACCCGGCATGTACCGATCTTTAATATCAGTTAGTGAGGGTCAGTGAATCAGTGGTTAGAAAGAGCTTCATATATTAGATATGATATCTTTAAAGTTTAAAAATGGCATAACTCTGTGAAAAATTGATGAAATAACCTGAAACTCGAACTTCTTCTGTGGCTTATCATAAGAAAGGCATGAACCAAGTTTCAGTTGAATATGTTAAAGGGTATGGAAAAAAGAACCCCACGGGTGGGATGGATGGACAGACAGACAGACAGACAGACAGACAGACAGATGGACAGCAAACTTGTCGTCCCCTCCGGTGAAACTTGTCGGGGACTAATAAACACCATGTGTATACCTTGTGACAACTTGGCTTAAGGTTATCTGGAGTGTTTACTTCTTCCCCTCCAATGAATAAACATTTTGCATCTATAGTACTACTTTTAAGACAATGCCGAAGCATTGGAATTATATAAGCAATCATGATGTCAAAGCCGATGCAATCTCGACCAATTTACATACAAGTTTCAGTCTTTATTAGTCCACTACCTGTTTCATTGGAGAGGCCGATAGCTTTGTTCTCTGTCTGTCTGTCCCACCTGTGGTTTTTCAGACTTTTCTCCCCCCCCCAACCCCCCCCCCCCGTACTTTTTAACATATTCAACTGAAATTTGGTACATGGCTTTATTATACGTTATAGAACAAGTTCGAGTTTCAGCAATTTTTCGTAGTTATGCCCTTTTTGGACTTAGAAAAGATCACATCGGTCAGGGACATGTATTGCAAAGCGATTCTCGCTCTTGTTCTACTTGCATTGGATTATGATTTGACACTTGGTTTTGGATATACCCAGAATAATTTGACTATGATGCAGCCATTAGTATTTAATCATTGGAATAAGATTTCCTAAACCACAATAAGGGCTGGTAATATATCCTAGAGGTATTCACGCTTACTTCTGAGCTGCCTAACCTGGGTTCGAATCTTTGACCCAGTTATAAACTGTCACCCAGGTATTTTGTGTGCTGGCCGAGGCATCGATGTTTGTCCCATCTATTAGATGGACGGTAACCTAATTGTCCTGTCTGCTAGCATTAGCTGGAGGACATTAAAGATCCCTCAGTGTCTTTCTCGATGGATAAGTAAGTCATCATCGGCACTCTGGCTGGAACAAATTCCAAATTCCTGCCAAAACTCTCTCTCACCAACCTACATTTGGCAAGCCTGGTGAGTATGCCAATACCCCTAACCTGAGTGAAGGAGGGATGTTGTCCTCCAGTGGACTGAAAAGAGGCTGTTGATGGTGAAGATGATAATGATACATGTATACTGCATTGACAAATGTTTAAAACGTTGGCATTTCTTGGACGATTGTATCTCGAATTGTATCATAGGTTGTCAGATCTTTTCAAAAAATGTATTGTGAAAAAAACAAAAAAGCATTGGAAAATTTGACTGAGAGTTCATGCCTCATGCAGTAAATGAAGAGAAAGTTTGGTCTTCATTGAGGGTTTGTTGAAAATGGCTGCTCAAAGCCACATTGAAGAAATCCACGGAATGAAAAATGTGTTTCGACATAATCAGAAGCAATGATGAGGCCACACCGAATGGATCGGCTTTGGAGATGTTAATTGGAGTAAATTTTCGAACTTCTCTCTGCAGCCAAATCCACCATTACTTTCACAGCTGTACCTGCATTGCCTTGCTTGGTTAATATTTTATGTTGCTGCCGAGGCTATGGATAGGAAATTCAGTTGTTACAGTTAGCGGCTGTTCATATGACAATGAAAGAAAACCTCACCATTCTGACCATTTGTGATATCACCTATATACAAAGCATTAGCCCAATGGATATTTAACATAATCCTTGTGGATTATTTAACAAAATTAGTATACACAACAGAGAAGTTTTGGAATGTATAAAATTCATTTACAAGCAAAAATGTTGCACTCAACTCGCTGCGGAAAGGTGGCAACTGGTCACTGAACGCCGAGTCATTTGTCAGCTTGTTTTGCTCTCCCAAATTGGAACACCCATTTCAGTTTGCAAAAAATGTCAATCTTTGATCACCCATGTAGTATATAGGCGGTCAGGTCAAAAAAACTAACCAACGTGAGAATTTACTTTTGCCGATTACAATACATTGTGCGAGAACTTGAGGACTAAATCGATCAATATTGAGTAACTTTTGGACCAGTTTTCCTTCAGCTTCTTGGGATGAATTGTTCGTATTATTATAAAATGGTACAGTTAGGGCTGATAGAAGAGGTTAGAGGTGTTCACACTCATCTTTGAACTGTCGAGCTTATGTTCCAATCTCGAGCCAGCAATAAATTGTCACCATGGTGTTTCACAAGCAGGACGAGGCATCAATGTGTGCGCCATCCATCAGATGGATATTAAGCTAGAGGACCCATCTGCCAACATCGGTCGTTGGTGGACGTTAAATATCCCGATAACAGTGTCCTGTGCAGAGAGTAGACGTTATCGCCGGCACCCTGAATTTTTTTTTTTTACAAATCCCCATCTAAATCACCTTCAGTCAAATGTCTGCAACTGGCTTCATGAAAAACTCATGCTAATACCATTTTCGATCGACCCCACAATAATGTTGGAGCAATTTGGACTTGTAGTAGTAGTAGTAGTAGTAGGCGGCACAGAGGTTGTGTTATTGATGTTTTCGGCGCACACTGTGGATTTCAGGAGTGGCCAAATTTATTTTATTTTATTTTTTGTGAACAAGGTGTGCTTGCTCAATTTATATTCAATGAGACTTCCAGGGTACTCGTCTCTGATGGGTCCATAGACGTCTCACCTCAAATGAGCAATTTTTTGGAGTGTGTATTGGTAGAAATGGGAATTTAACGTAACGTAATGATATAGACCGTGACATGTTGGTACATGTTTCCCTTATAGATAATGGTGGTCTGCTCAGAAGAACGATCAGAGAGACGATAATTGTGAAATCCAAATAGCCAACAGTTTCCATGGAAACAGCAGTTTGGTAATTTGTAAAAATTTGACCTATCAAGTGTTTTACATGATGGAATGTTGTGCATAACAAATTTGGTTCAGGCATTTTTTTAGTTGCCACCTCATAGGTGTTTTACATGTATTGGATGGCCTTGGCCTTGACCTTGACCTTAGACTAATTTCACCAGATTTTGTACACACATAATGCACATGCGAACAAAAAAGCTGTGTCAGTTTCAATTTCATATCTTGAAAAATTCCTGAAGTTTGGCAATAATAAAATCACAAAAAAAATCCCATTTGTTTATAATGGGGTGAAATTGTTGTCGTCGACTCCGTTTTCTCTTTGGCACGCGGGGCTTTTCTCGATGCTACCAACCAAGATGAGCAGAACTTGAAGAAAAAGACAGAGAAAATTAATTAATTAATGAGATTTTGCACCCTCTTAGCTTGATACTGAGGGGGTTTACCAATGGGGGACTTTTTATTATAGCTGGTGACTCTCAAGCGTGACTGCAGAAGACCCTCAGACAGAATGTCTCGGGGTTATAAATGGAGTCTAAAGGTCTTTAGAGGTCTTAGAAAGGTCTTAAAGGTCTTAAAGGAGTATTAAGGGTCTTTGGATTATAAAGGGTCTTTGGGGGTCTTAAAGGATCTTTTTGACGGTCATAAGGGTTTTCGGGTGTTGGGGTCTTCAGGGTCGTGGGGGCTTTAATGGTCTTGGTGGGGGGGGTCTTCAAAGGTCTTGGGGGGGTCTAAAGGGTCTTAAAAGGTTTTAATGTTATAAAGGGTATAATGAGTATTGGAGTCTTCCGGGGGGGGGGGGTGGTGGTCTTAAGGGTCATAATCCATCCATTCCTTCCCTCCACCCATCTTTACATCCATCCATCCCTTTCATCCATCCATCCATCCCTTTCATCCATCCATCCATCCCTTTCATCCATCCATCCCTCCCCTCCATCCATCCGTTGATGAGGAATGCAGGCTTGGCACCGTGGGGTGCAACACAGGCAGGTGGGGCTTGAACTTTGTAGGTAGATTGATTTATTTTTGATTGTGTATAGCAGAGGGATAGCGCAGAGTGACAGTGTGGGTATATTTGCTGTGTATTGCCACGGCTTGCAAACGGACAACCAAGCAGCTTGTAGAGCACTCGCCCTTCAAGTGGCTTATGCACTCAAGCAAGCACTCCAACAAAACGGTTCATAAGGAATGGCAGGCTTAGCATGCGATTTGCGATTGTTGATCAGTCATATTAAACACCACCTGGTGTGTCAATGTGTGAATTGGACAAGTGGCCCTTTTTATTTTTTTATTTTTTTTTGAGCAGTCGGATCTGCTGCTAAGATCAATTTCACAGTTTAAGTTTTGAAATTTGTCTGAGGCAATCCTGCTGTGATGAGGAAATTAATTGCTTTGGAACAACTGAAAGCATTTTTCCTCATTGTAATCATCTAATTTACTTTGCCTTTCTAACTATAAAGATATCCCCATGGAGAACTGTGTTGCAGAATTGGAATGGGAGCTTGTAGAGATCGAAGCTTGAAGATGGCTCCAAGTAAGCACTCCACCGAAACGGTTGAAGAAACTTTTAAAAACGAAATGTTTAATCTTTTTTAGATGTATCTATGTCGAAGTGATGGGTCGTTTAATGAAAGGAGATCAGGCAAAAAGGGGAAATGTTGAAATAAAATTGCACATTTTCAGCGAGCAAGCCACCGCACAACAACGTGGGGCCAAATGCAGCCCAGTAGGGCCTGAACTTTGTTCTTTGTTCAAGTCCATCGATATATTCAGTGACTGTGAGAATACTTTTGCGGTGTACGGCCATGGCTTGGAAAGGAACAACCAAGCAGCTAGCACTTGCCAAGTGTCTTAAGCACTCAAACAAGCACTCCATTGAAATGTTTGATAAGGAAAGGCTGGCTTGGCAAGCGATTAGTGATCGCTGATTGGTCTTACAAACACCATGCACCTGGAGACACCCAAAATGTCAA
The DNA here is from genome assembly GCF_056783735.1 of Eptatretus burgeri. Taxonomy (NCBI): domain Eukaryota; kingdom Metazoa; phylum Chordata; class Myxini; order Myxiniformes; family Myxinidae; genus Eptatretus; species Eptatretus burgeri. The sequence continues at coordinate 107,716,933 of NC_140970.1, forward strand.
GCAATGCCCAAATTGGAGAAATTAACACGTTTTTTTTCTTCTTTTTTTAGCAGTTGGAGCTGCTGCTGAAGTCAATAAAGAAGTTTAAATTTTGTAATTCGGCTCAGCTTAAGAGATTCTCGAAGTTATGGCATATGCGGAAATGCAATAAAGCCATGAACGCTGGTGTCTCCGGGCGTTTATAAGCATTGCAATGTATCCAGCAATTCGTAGCTATAACGATCAGGCATTTGATGATATGAGTGAGGAAAGTGGAAAAAAAAAGAACGTTATCATTTCGAAAATGTTGCGGCCTGTTCCAAGTCAAGGAATTGATGAGCAGGCCAAAAAATATGGCAAATTAAGACCCCAGAGAGGAAACCAAGGATAATGCCTTGATAAGGGATAATTACATAAGACTTCATTATCTTCAAAAGGGGTGTTTTAATTAACCCAAACACCCAATTTTCACCCATGCACTACCTTGGAGTCCTCTGCGTATAACACGCAAAGTTTGAGCCCGCTAGGTTTTATGGTTTTGGAGTTATGGAAGAGTCTGATGGACGGACTGACATACTGACATTTATTAGATCCAAATCAACCTCCCTCTCACCACTTCCACCTTCTGAAACCCGAATTATGGATAGGATCAACGACACACACACACACACACACACACACACACACACACACACACACACACACACACACACACACACACACACACACACACACACACACACACACACACACACACACACACACACTTGTGGAACAGAGACCTCCCAGGACTCGAAGTATCCACCTTTGTTTTGGTGAAAGATGGTGATTCATGGGCTAAGTTGTGAAGTTTTGTTTTTCTCAGTTTTGTCCCGAGGGCTCTTTTCAGGATCGTCACTGAACCTCGGACAGCCTCCAACTGTAGTTCGCTTATGGTAATTTTCCCAGGGATGGTTTGTTCGATCTTTGTGAGGTTTTTCCTTATCATTCCCGTTACACATCCGATGTGCGTGCATGCGCCTCTATGTGCATGTGCTTTCACTTTCCAACCTTGTCCCAGCCCTCATCTCCAATAAACTTCTTTCGTCAGTGTGCCTTCAAAATCTGGAGAATAGCAGGTTTCCTGTGAGTTTAGCTCCTTTATAATGGAGGGTTTGGAAGAAAGTGAAAGCTTGTGTGTGAGGCATGGATTTAATACTAGAACCGAATTGTGAGAGCCGCTTGGGGCCTTGTTATGAGGACACCTTTTAAGGCAACCCCCCCTCGCAATATTGCTGCCATGTCCCTGAAGGTATGAAAGAGATGTTGCATTCCTAAACCTTTTGACCCCTGGCTGACTGGCCGGTTACTTTGGGTGTATGCCCTCCCTGTTACACCCTCGGTGAATGTTGCTGAATGGTCTTCCTGGAAGTTCTCACTTTTTGCTTCTTGCGGATTGTCAGCCCAGCATCATTGGAGAGATATGTTCAGATCAACACCCACATAATTGTTTTGCATATGCACACCATAAGTGATGTAATAACAGCAATAATATCAGATTAATGAAAAACGATGCAGTGTATGGAATAAGTGTAGCATTTTGGAGTGGGTGAGATTAATATTTTGGCACAACTCTTTCACACACATTCTGTAACATACATGAAGCTGTTCGCCAAAGTTGTTTAGCTAATGGTGATAAGGTTTTGGTTTTTCCGAAATGTTGTTCATAAATTATTTTCTTTCTGGTGTTCCTTATAATGAAGAGGAATTATTTATCCTCATGTGTTAATGCTCTTACATTTCACTTGATAATTTTGTACTTTCTTACTGTTGAATCGTGTGTGTGTGTGTGTGTGTGTGTGTGTGTGTGTGTGTGTGTGTGTGTGTGTGTGTGTGTGTGTGTGTGTGTGTGTGTGTGTGTGTGTGTGTGTGTTTTTCCCAGGGTCAGCTCGTGGAACACATTAGTCACCCACACATGCGATTGTATGTTATAGTGCCGGGAATGCCCCCCGCACTGTCTCGGTGTGACATTTTGACAATAAATTAACGAGCAATAAAGCGTGCCACCGCTTCTGCAGTGCACGGCTCAGTTCTAAATGTCAGCTCATCAAAATATCAGGGAAACCTTCGGGAATCTGAGCTCGAGGAACAAATGAAATATGAGTTAAGCTGACAAGGGCGCCACTGGTATATGTCACTGTAATTGCTCCACGTAGATATGTAACTGTTCATTTTAAGTCACACGTAAAGCGGGTCTCCTAGGGTCTAATAGTGTTTCTTCAGCTCATTGTAACAAATAATGCAAGCATGACAGAGCTGCATCCAGTAATAAAATTTGGTCGAGTCGAGTTGGGTAATGTATAGATATAATTTTATTCTTCCGTGACTCCAAACCCCCATCGTCCATTTAGTTTGAGCGAGAGCAATTGGGATTCGGAGGCGTGATGAGATGGCCATGTGTGCTCGGTTAATATGAAAGAATGGATCCGAGTTGCAAGGCTTTCTGAAATGGACAAGGTGTGTGTTTTAAATAATTCAGCCATAATTGCCCGCTTGTTTGCTTTTGTGACTTAAATGTTTGTTATTGTATATTTGCATGCATTGCATACCTCGATGGGCCTTTTGCATAAGTATACAAACTTTCCAATAATTCATAACATTAACTCAAGAGAAGAGGACTTTCTGTAGAGTTGTCAGCAATCTTACACTCGTTCTCACACATTCTCCCTCTCCAACATATATATATATATATATATATATATATATATATATATATATATATATATATATATATATATATATATATATATATATATATATATATATATATATATATATATATATATAATGGAGAGGGTGTTTCAAAAATATTGATACAACTTTGATTTCCTGCCATTTCTTTGTTTTTTGACCGATACCGTTTTCATTTTCAGGGTTTGTTGGAGTTATCGTGGTATTTGTTCCTCGGGATTTCGAGCTCCATATCTGAACTATGCCATTGACGGTGAAACAGAAGACAAAAGTGGTGGCTCTGTGGTATGAGACTAAACCGTGTGTCAACACCCGCCGTAGGCTCTGCCAGGAATACGACCTCAGAACACTTGATGGAAAAACAAATGGTGCCATTCAACGTATTGTGAAATATTTTGAGCACAAGGGTTCAGTGCACAACCAGAGCAAGGGCAACAGTGGCAGGCAACATCAGTAACCAAGAGCCAAGCCAACATCGACGCCATGCGGAATTCTGCAGTGGACAGTCCCAAGAAGTCCCATCGCCGGCACTCCCAGGAGCTGGGCATCAAACCAACATCAGTCTGGCGTATCCTGTCTTAGGAACTGAAGCTTTTCCCAGACATCATCTCTATTAGGCATAAACTGAGTCAAGATGACATGAGAAGGAGACTTGATATGTGCAGTTGCCTCAGTGACAGGATGAAGCGATACCCAAACTGGATCAACTTGATCTGGTTCAGTGATGAAGCCCATTTCCACTTGAACCGTGCCATCAACAACCACATCAACATTTTTCTGACTGGTGTCTACATATGATTTAGTCTCATATCACAGAGCCACCACTTTTGTCTTCTGTTTCACTGTCAATGGCATAGTTGAGCTCCGGAGCTAGAAATCCCGGGGAACAAATACCACGACAACGCCACCAAAACCTGAAAATGAAAACAGTAGATGTCAAAAAACAAAGAAATGGCAGGAAGTAAAATTTGTGTCCATCTTTTTGAAACACCCTAATATATATATATATATATATATATATATATATATATATATATATATATATATATATATATATATATATATATATATATATATATATATATATATATATATATATGTGCAGTGCCTTCAGAAAGTATTCACACCCCTCGACGTTTTTCATATTTTCTTGTGTTCCAGTCTGAATTTAAAATGGATTAAATTTATATTTTGTCACTGATCTACATAAAATACCCCATTAATGACAAAGTGAAGACCTGTTTTTAAATTTTTTACAAATCAATTTCAAATCTAAAGCTGAAATGTCTTACATCACAAAGTATTCAACTCCCCACTCCCCCCCCCCCCCAAGTCAATACTGTGTACAAGCACCTTTGGCAGCAATTACAGCCTCGAGTCTTCTTGGGTATGTCTGTATGAGCTTTGCACATCTAGATTTGGGGGATTTTCTCCCATTCTTCTTTGCAGATTTTCTCAAGCTCTGTCAAGTTGGATGGGGAGCGTCGGTGAAGAGAAATCTTCAAATCTTTCCACAGATTCTCACTGGGATTCAAGTCTGTGCTTTGGCTGGGCCACTCAAGCACTTTCACGTTCTTGTTCTAAAGCCATTCCAGTGTTGCTTTGGTTGTATGCTTGGGGTGATTGTTCTGTTGGAACATAAATCTTCATTGCAGTCAAAGGTCTTTTGCACTCTGAAGCAGGTTTTTATCAAGGATTTGGCTCCATTTATTATTCCCTCTATCTTTACAAACCTTTCAGATCCTGCCACTAAAAAGTATCCCCATATCATGATGTTGCTGCCACCATGTCACACGGTAAAGAAGGTGTTAGATGGGTGATGAGCTGTGCTCGGTTTCCGCTAGACGTAGCGCTTTGCAGTCAGGCCAAAGAGTTCAATTTTCTTCTCATCAGACCACGGAATCTTTAGCCTCATGCTAACAGTCTTTCACGTGCCTTTTTGCAAACTCCAGATATGCTGTCATGTGCCTTTTTCTTAGGAGTGGCTTCCGACTGGCCACTCTCCCATAAAGTCAAGAAGTGCTGCAGAGACTGTTGTCTTTCTGGCAGGTTCTCACATCTCAGCCAAGGAACTCTGTAGTTCTGTCAAAGTGGTCATTTTGTTCTTGGTCACTTCTATGACCATGGTCCTCCTTGCCCACTTGCTCAGTTTGGTTGGATGGCCAGCTCTAGGAAGAGTCTAGGGATTTCCATATACTTACCATTTCCTAAAAATGGGGCTCACTTTGCTCTTGAGGACTTTCACCACTCCAGAAAATGCTTTATGCCCTTCGTGGGATCCTAGTCTCCCCACAATTCTATTACCGAGTTCTACGGACAGTTTGTTGAACTTCTCTGTAGATTTTCTGCTCTGACATGCACTATCAACTGTGGGGCCTTATATAGAAAGGTGTGTTTCTTTATAAGTCACATCCAATCAATTTAATTGGCCACAGGTGGACTCCAATCAAGTTGGAGTCATCAAAAGAATGATCAAAGGGAATTTGATGCACCTGAGCTGAATTTGGAGTGTCATAGCAAAAGGGTTGAATACTTACTAATTGATGCAAAGACATTTCAGATTTTCATTTTTATTTAATTTGTAAACATTTAAAAAAAATTGTTTTCACTTTGCCATTATGGAGTATTTTGTGTAGATCGGTGACAATTTTTTTTGAATATATCCATTTTAAATTCAGGCTGTAACACACAACAAACTGTGACAAAAGTCGAGGGGTGTGAATACTTCCTAAAGGCACTGTATTATATGTATATATATATATATATATATATATATATATATATATATATATATATATATATATATATATATATATATATATATATATCGTCTGCACATCACTTCCAGTATGAAATACCATGCAATTTCCGAATAAAAGCGATCCTTTATATCTCTCGCACACACATCCTTCTTCTCCCTGTGTGATTCCACTCTCTCCTTTTCAATGTGCAGTTCCATTCTCTTCCTCTCTCTCCCTCTCTCTCTTTCTCCTCTGTGTAGTTCCATTCGAGTGATGTATCATTCAGTGTAAAATAGCTCATTGAGTTTCTATTGGGGTGCATTGTGTGTGAAACGTCCAAAAACACAACCTCACTCTTGCAGCTACGGCTAAACATTCCTTGCAGGGTCACCATTGCTATATTGTTTTCCATCCGTCTCGTGGACATAAATTGGAAATTTTGCGGGCCTAACAAATGAGCGGGTGAATCGGTGGTTATTACACCGTATTTTTTA
>NC_140970.1:107727876-107797876 GCF_056783735.1 Eptatretus burgeri
AGGAGATTGGGACCATACTCTGTGTAGAGCGTCGATGCTGCTTAAGCAGTCTCCTTGGCTATTGGGCACAATCCTGGACGGATCGCCACTCCAACACAGTATACCAGCATGCTGGCACTCATTTTGCCGACCTCGGAAGGATGACAGGCCGAGTTAACCCCACCTGGTATTAATTCAACAGCTGAACGGGATTTGAACTCAGGACCTTAGGATCCAAAGCCTGCTACCCTAACCATTAAGCCAACACCAGGCATAGTACCTATGCAGGATGATGAAAGTCTGAGTCTTCAGCTCCTTGGTGCTTCCAGTCTTGTTCTATGGATGTGATACTTGGACTCTGACCAGGTATCTGAGATGGAGACTTAATTCCTTTGGGACCAGGTCTCTTTGGAGATTCCTTGGCTATCAATGCTCAGACTGTCTGTCCAATGAGTGGTTGCTGAGAGAGACTCAAATGACATTTGTTACCTGCATAGTTGGTGAGCATCAGCAGCAGCTGTTTGGGTATGTGGCTCATTTTCATCTCAAGGAGATGGGGATGGGCCAGGCATCTGCCTGTGGGATGGCCAGACGGAAGCCCCTGGAGTACTGGCAGAAAGTGGAAGCAGTGACGCACTGCTCTGATGCATGCTCCCATACCTGACCTGATTTTGTTTGTTTCTTTGGTGAACCAACATGACAAAAACGAATGAGACTCCTCTGCTCACCATTTTCAACGCCATTTTTAAGCAGGGGAGTCTAGATGCCAGGAAACCTTTCTTCTTCACTAACCGCTGGAGAGAATGGAGGATTATTTATATCAATTGGACTTCATTTACAACACTTCATTGCATTTTAAATGTGAGTGATTTTTTTTTGGGGGGGGTGGGGGGTTCTGGTTTAAATTCCATCATCATCATCATAACCAGCACACCAAACGGAATTATCATCACAAATGGTGACCAGACGTAATACGACATGATTCAATGTGAGTGATTCATTACATTTTCCATCATGTCAAATGAAAGTCCTCCTTTTGTCGCACCTCCAGTCACAACTGTGAGCTTGAATCTCCCTCCATTTTAGGCAAATGACCCCACCATCTGGTTCACTAAAGTTGATGCACAGTTTCTAACCTGTGGCATCACAGCACTGGAGAAAGAACTGCACATGTCATGGCTTCTCTTCAACCAGAGTGCAAGAGTGTGGGACATTATTATTGAGCCACCCACTGAAAGGCCTCTAACTCCCTCAAGGCAGAGCTCATTCACTGCATGTCTGCCTCAGAGAAAAAGTGAGTGAATCAATTTCTTATTTCAGAAGAGCTGGGGGATTGTTAGCCTTCTCAATTGTTATGAAAGATGTGACAATTGTTGGGTGTGAATAACCTAGAGGACAACACACTCGAGCACCTTTTTCTCCAAGGATTGCCAATCGATGCTCAGCATATCCTTGTTTCAACAAAACAATTTTGTGAATATCGAGCAATTCGCCAATATGGCTGATTAGATCATCGAAGTCTCTTCCCCACCCACTTCCTCCATTGGTGCGTTTGCATCCCAATTAGCCGGGGAAGTATCAGCACCAGCTGCATCTGACGTCTTGATTATGCTTTGCAATTTACCATCAATATACGTCATGTGAGTGGTAAGGAGAATACTGTAGCTGACGCTCTCGCATGGCTCAATATCAACACCCTCCATACAACAACCTCCATAGATTTCACCAGGCTTGCCACCGCACAGCAGGGGGATAAGGAACTTCATCTCAGAACCATCGCTCAAGTTCAGTAGAGCACTTCTCCCTTTCTCTGAAAGCACTATTTTTGTGCCTTATCTGCTGGTACATCTCCATATGTCCCTGCTGAGTTCAGATGGGCCACATTTGATGCTCTGCACAATATATCTCACCCTGGTATCAAGGCAACCCAGCATCTCGTTACTCAACATTTTATCTGGTGTGGAATGAACCACGATGTGAGAAACTGGTCAAGAGCCTATTTACCGTGTCAACGAGCGAAAATGCATCATCACATAGTAACACCATTAGGTACCTTTCTATCTCCTGATGCCCGTTTTGATCACTTGCATATTGATTTGGTCGGTCCTCATCCACCATCTGGTGGTAACAGATATCTACTCATGTGCGTTGACTGTTTTCACGAGCTGTTCCAATACCGGACATAGCAGTGGAGACCGTTGCCAAAGCTTTCATTTCCAGATGGGTTGCAGTGTTTGGTGCCCAATCTATTGTCATGACTGATAGAGGTCAACAGTTTGAGTCCACAATTGTCAAAATGCTAACCAAGTTGCTTGGAAGTATACACACTAGAACTACTACTTACCACACTGCTGCAAATGGTCTTGTCAAACAGTTCCATTGACAGCTTAAATCGTGTCTTCACTCAGAGCACAAGCAGATGCATGGAAAACCTACCAGTCATGCTTTTGGGTATTCGTGCCACGTTGAAAGCTGATCTGGGTTGCAGCGCAGCCGAGATAGTTTTTAGATCAACACTTTGCCTTCCTGGGCAATTTGTTGCTCCAACGGACATTCACACCAGTTTAGACCTCAGCAAAATTATGTGGATAGACTGTGAAGGCCAATGAGTGAGTTACATCACATCCCCACCAGAGTTCAGCAGAGTTCCACTCGTCTGTCCAAATATATATTTGCCTTGTACCCATGTTTTTGTACGTGGCAACACTCTCAGGGCTTCTCTGCAACCTCCCTACCGGGACCCCTTCAGTCATTACCAGGAAGGAGAAGTAATTCATCCTTGATTTTAATGGAAGTCTGAAACGGTCAGTTTAGACAGACGACATGGATAAAGAGTCTGATACAACTCATCCGACTACTGTAGCAGAACAAACTCCAGCTACATCGACTCCCATTGTTCCTGTGAGCCTGCACACAAAAGCACTGAGTTCAGCCACATCGGCATCTGCATCAACCGCTTTGCCACTGCCAACTACATCAAATGTGCATAAAACTTGTTCCAGCAGACACGTCGATTGTCCTAAGAGATTTGTGCAGGCATTCCATTCGAGCTTATGTCTACATTATTATCGATCGTCTTTCTTTGGTCATCGATCTAGGAGGAAGCTATTGTAGTGATTCATTAATATATCTTTTTTTTTTTTGTATACCTTGGTCGAGGCTCGTATGAGAGCTAACACACAACTCACAGCAAGTGAGGATGGGACGGGGAACATGGCGAAGAGAAGATGGACATTTCGGGGACTTTCAGGAAGGAAAGCAGGAGAAATAAAGAAGTGGGCTTGGGTGGATTATCGGGGGTAGAAAAGATCGAGGATTTGGATGGGGGAAGATAAGAGGTGGTGGTGAACAGCTGTTTTGAAAGCCTGAAGGGAAGAATGGGAAAGAATAGAGTGAGGAAGTTTATTCCAAAGGCGGGAAAAAAGAGGAATGAAAGAGTGAAGATGAGCAGTGATTCGTGATTTTGGTAGTTTTACCAGAAGGGGGTTGTTGGCGGACCTTGAGCGCCCTGTGGAAATGTGGTGGGGACAAATCGCAGAGAGAGCAGGGGGAGCAAGGCTGGAGAGGAGTCGGTAGAAGACAGAAAGACCACCGACCAACCTGCGGTGATCGAGTGAGAGGCCCAAAGACTCAGCTTCATTGCGGGAGATGCCGATGATCTTAAATGCCCTGGTTTCGACAGCGTGAAGCCGAGAAAGGTGGGAGGCAGGAGCACCAGCCCAGAGGGGAGAGCAGTACTCCATCAGGCTACGGACAAAAGCTTTGTAAGTGGCCAGGAGCTCAAGAGGGCCGAGGAAGGACTTAGCACGACGGAGGATTCCCAGTCGGCGACTGGCTTTTGAGGCGAGGTTGGAAATGTGACTTTCCCAGGAAAGGTCATGGCAGATAGTGAGACCTAGAAGCTTGAAAGAAAAGACTTCTTCCAGAGGATTGTTGAGAAAGTGGATGGGGGGGTTTTGTAAACGGTCCTTTCGAAGAGACATCGTGAGAGTGTGAGATTTGTCTGGATTGAAAGACATGTTCCACGTGTTGGACCAGTTTGTGATTTTATCCAGATCTGCAGTGAGCGAAGAAGCTGCTGCTTGCCGGTCTGAGGGATGACAGATGGTACGGCAGAGGGTGGAGTCATCGGCAAAGAGAAATAGAGGATTTTCCAGAGAGTCCGAGAGATCATTGATGAAAACCAGAAAAAGAACAGGGCCCAGAACGCTACCTTGAGGAACTCCAGCCTGCACAGGAAGAGGGGATGAAAGAACTCCATTTAGGGCCACACGTTGACTGCGACAGGAGAGGAAGTCTGCGAGCCATGAGTGGAGATGGCATTGAATACCATGGGAAGAGAGTTTGGTGAGTAGGGCAGGGTGCCAGACTGTGTCAAAAGCACGTGATAAGTCCAGGGATACGGCTCGGATTTCCTGTCTGGCATTGAGGACCTCCATCCATTGATGGGAGAGCAGAAGCAGCATATCCAGGGTAGAGTGACCTGGTCTGAAACCAAATTGATGATTGGAAATCAAGCCATTGGAGAAGAGGAAGGATTTCATGTCTGAAGCAATGATGGATTCCATCACCTTGCTGATGATTGGGAGAAGGCTGATTGGTCTGTAGTTACAGGGATCTGTTTTTGCACCTTTTTATGCAGGGCAGTGATGTTAGCAGATTTCCAAGCAGATGGTAGATGACCTTGGGCAAATGAGAGGGTGAATAGAACAGAGAGAGGGTGAGCAAGAGCAGAAGAGCAGGCTTTGAGGACACGTGGGCTGATGCCGTCTGGACCGGTTGCAGAATCTGACTCGAGGTTTGAAAGCAAGCTCTCCACCTTGTCAGGAGAAAAGGATACAGAGTCCAGGGACAGTTGGGTGTGACTGGGTAAAGTGGGTAGAGATAGAGATGGGTTTAGGACACAAGATTTAGCTGCAAACACCGAGTTTAGACATTCAGCTTTATCACGTGTGGAATCAGCAGTGCGGCCATTTGAGGTAAGGGAGGGGATGGAGGGGGAACATACACCAGAAACAGATTTGATTAACGCCACCAGGATTTTGAGGAGGGAGAGAGGTTTGAGAGTTCAGACTTGAGATGAGAAAGATGTTGATTTCTGGCTCTCCTGAGGGTAGATACACACTTGTTCCGAGCTTTCTGGAAAGAACTGAGATTGCCCTCAGTTGGGTTTGCTTTCCATGAGGCAAAGGCAAGTTGTTTCAGGACAACTGCCTCGCCACAAGCTTCAGTAAACCAAGGGCGGGAGGAAGGGTAAGACAACTGAACATGAGAGGGGATAAATCTGTGCATGAGGGAGAGCAAGTTTCTTTGAAAGAATTCCCAGGATGAGTTGATGTTTGAGAAAGTAGTGATAGGAGACCAGTCTGTAAGTTTTTGATGGCTGCTCGGAGACCCTGCCAGTCGGCTTGAGTGAAATGCCAGACTCGACGGCGGTGAGGTGGTTCTCTGATAACAGCCAGAGAGATGTCCACTTTGACAAGGACGTGGTCAGAAGAACCAATTGGAGCGAAGGAAGAGCAGCAGATATTGTCAGGGAAATTTGTCAAAATCAGATCCAGAAGAGATGGAGTACCATTGGTACTCTTTGCATATCTTTGCATTTTTGCTAAAATTTGCAATAAAGCAAAAGTGTGAACATTAACAGCCACTCAGTGGAGTCTTTCTGGAGAGCCAGTAGGCATAGAGGACACAGCAAGCTTCACTTCACCTGAGTTCTTCATCATGTCATATTAGAAACTCACGTGATTTTCCTTGCAAGCCTTTTCTCATTCACGAGTCACTCAGCACGTCAATATTTAATAGTGACTTTTGTTCTACATCATCAAGACAATTGAGGGAAGGAGATTTCGTTTGTTTGATGAACCACCATGACAAAAACAAACAAGAAAAAGAGCAATCAGAGATTGCAGACCCTTACCCAGACTTGTTTTGTGTAGTTTCGTGTGGTGTATTTTGTATGGTGTTTGTGTACTGGTGTGGTACTTAATTCATAAGAAACACAATTACAACTGCCACTTTATAACTGCTGGCAGTGATGATCGGGTACCAAGACATCCTGCTTTGATGCAACCACGCTCTGTTCAGCCACCTGACCTTGACCCATGACGTTTTTCATTATTATTCAGTTGAATTTAGAATGGATTAAAATAAATTAAATTCAAATCAAATGGAAGACTAAATAAGTACAGTCCTGCATGGAGTAATCAGAAGTAATCCAAACGAGCAAAAAGCAAAGATTAAGTCATGAGGAGGAACCTGGAAAAGATTCACCTTTCAGCTGCTACTCCTCTACCCTCAAACCTATCCAGGCACTGCCAAGTGAGTCTTTTTCAAAAAAACAAAAAACAGTCCAGATCAAAAAAATTAATAATTCTAGCTGCCAGACCATGCATCCGAAGAAGTTGAAATTTAAAACATGTATTCGGCATCACGACGACATCATAGTTGTGAAGTTTTTTTCTTCTTTCTTTCTTTCTTTCTTTTCTTCAATCCAATATGACTGCCAAACCATGTGACCTATCAATTATTCCTCAACAAACTTGTACACAAAAGGCTGGGGAACATTTGTGTGAAGTTAACTTCGATCTCTCCAGCCGTTCTTGAGAAGATGATCTTGTAGTTTTTAGGGTAAATCCAATCCAGCCACCAAACCATGACACCAAACCAAACCAAACCATCTTTTCCAGTTTTTTAAACAATATGGCTACTGAATCACGTGATCGATGACATCGTCAAATTGTTTTTATGTGGACCCGAGATGACCCTCAAAATTTTTCATACTGATCAGATGTAGCATTTTACAGATGCATTTATGACGTCATAACGAAGACACTTATGATGTCATCAAAAATCACACTTATTCCCAATGAAGAGCACTTGCTATTTGCCAAGTTTCAATTTTTTCCTTGGTGCAGTTTCAGAGATACAGAGGTCCAACGTTTTTCATTTTTTCCAACATGGCTGCCAGACCACGTGACATGTGATGTCATAATTATCATTAAAACATTCTACATGAATCGTCATTGGGTGTCATCAACATATTATGCCATTGACACATTAACAGCAGATAATGGTGAAGAATTGAACACAAACAAGTGTAAGGAGGAGACAAAGGTGAGGAGGTTATAAGGGGAGTAACCTAAAACCGGGGTTCCCAAACCTGAACTTGAAAAACCTGAATGGTTGCAACTTGTAAAACCAAAAGTCTCCTTCAAAATCCCAGTTTTTGAGAAGGCGGGGGGGGGGGGGTCAAGTCGAAAGTGTTTTCTCCGATAGTTGTTATTGTAGGTATTGGTACCAAGTAAGTTCTGGTCCCATTTGGGTCACAAGGCAAATGTGATTTTCAAATTTTTGGTTGTGGACAAAAAAGTTTGGGAACCACTGACTTAAGGAACATGGATAGGGAAATGTAAGGGTATCCAAAATTTTTCCATTTTTATGGGTACGGTCCCTAAAATGTAGATGAGCTCCATATTTTTTTGTGTCAGGTCAGACCTTCTGATCATTTTTTTGCATCAAGTTTGGTAAATTGTATTAGGATTTTGTATGGATAAAAGGTAAATATGTATTTGAGAAAAAGGACAGCAAGATCACATTTGTGAAAGTTTCCATATGGCACCCACTGAGTGTCATTACTTTGGATTGCCTTTTATTTGTCTACGGATCAGACAATGAACCCGTGTGACATCAAGGTAAGGTAAGATTACACGAGGGGTGTGTGAGGGCAATAAACCAACTGCCATTATGGAAAGATTGTATTGATTGCATGCAAGCACAGTCGACATGTCCCTTCCGCATGATGCGGTTGTCTGGTTGTTAGCTCTGATGGCTCAGAAGCAATTTCAGTGTTCCTTTTTCAGGTGTGGAAAGGAAAGTTTGACAAAGTACAACATGCGGTAGCAAACTACAGGTGTGCGTGTGCGTGTGCGTGTGTGCGTGTGCGTGTGCGTGTGCGTGCAGAGATGTTAAGAACAAAGAAAAGAGGCTTATACAACTATTGCGTAAAACTTGACATGAGGCTGTAAACATGTAATCATGCACAGGCATGTAGTACAGTCATGATGGGCCAAATCGCTTCCTCCTGCGTCAAATTTCCTTGTTATGCACCACTCTATGAAGGACTTGGTGGAGAAAGTCTGTAAACCTCTGGGGTGGTGCTCCGCATCCATCCCTGCTTCCTCCGATCTTAAACCTAGTCCTTGGGCCATGGATTCGTGCACACCTCAAGAGGTGTGAATCTTTCGCTGTGAATTGAAATCCTTACCCTTAGCTATCTTCGACATTCTTGAACGTCCTGGCAGGCGAAAACATTGGGATCTGTTAAATATTGCACGAGTGTCCCGTCATTAAGTTATAACTGTAGCTCGACTGGCAGCCACAGAAGGGTCTTAAGGTCACAAGCAGCGGATGGTGGACTGGCTTAGAAAATGTCATGCAGGAGACATGTATGCATTTTGGTAGTTAAGTATGAATGCAATATAAGGTTAAGGTTATATTCTATCCCGAGTTCATGACTCCTTGGCTGCCTCAAGAATGCACACACACTAACCGGTTTATGAATGCACATCATTTGTGACCTTGAAAGTAAATTATTCATCTGGTTCATCAAATGCCTTTTAATATTATATTTTCAGGATGACTGTGAAATATGGCAACATACTCATTGTTTTTGGAAGGAGGGGTGCGATTGGCAATTTTATGTTCAATAAATTATTGTTGACAAAATAGAAAATTAATCAATAATATATTTTAAGACATTTGCTTTTCTAAATTTTTCATTGGCTTCTTTTTCATTGGCTGAAAACCATTGGGAGCATTTTAATTCTGGAGTTTATTTTATTGCAGACTATTCTAAATTAGAATGCTTTCATTGTAGACTATTTTAAATTCGAGTGCTTTAATTGTAGCCTATTTTAAATTAGAGTACATTAATTGTCGACTATTTTAAATTAGAGTATTCTAATTGTAGACTATTTTAAATTAAGGTACTTTAATTTGGACCATTTCAAATTGGAGTACTTTAATTGTAGACCATTTCAAATTGGAGTACTTTAATTGTAGCCTATTTTAAATTAGAGTACATTAATTGTCGACTATTTTAAATTAGAGTACTTTAATTGTAGACTATTTTAAATTAGAGTACTTTAATTTGGACCATTTCAAATTGGAGTACTTTAATTGTAGACCATTTCAAATTGGAGTACTTTAATTGTAGACCATTTCAAATTGGAGTACTTTAATTGTGGACTATTTTAAATTAGAGTACTTTAATTGTGGAGCATTTTAAATTGGAGTACTTTAATTGTGGACCATTTCAAATTAGAGTACTTTAATTGTAGACTATTTTAATTTAGAGTACTTTAATTGTAGACTGTTTTAAATTGGAGTACTTTAATTGTAGACTGTTATAAATTAGAGTACTTTCACTGTAGTTTCTTTAAAATTTGAGTACTTTAACTGTAGTTTCTTTTAAATTTGAGTACTTTCATTGTTGGCTATTGTACTTGTAGATAATTTTAATTTAGAGTACTTTAATTGTAGACTATTTTAATTTAGAGTACTTTAATTGAACACTTTTAATTGTCGACTATTTTAATTTGGAGTACAATAAACCCTCAAATATCATGGGTTTCAACCAATTGCGGGCAAACTATTGTGTTCCAATTTTAGTTATCGCGGTATTTCATTTCAGCCAATAATGGTTTTTGAGCTGAGATGAGTCATTGTTTGCATCACCGTGTTTGATTACTTCCCATGATGAGCCTTTTGTTGTTTCTTGCATACCGTTAATTGTGGTGATCAGAAACGCATACAGGAGCAAAGCAAAATTTAAAAATGAATCGTCATTGAACAGGAAATGACACACGGAGATCCTGTAATACTAGATCTGCAAGATATAGTCGACACAAAACAGTTAATAGTGGTGCCTAAACTTAAAACGATGGACAGTTGTGTTAGTTGTGCCAAAAAGGAGAGAAAGGTTGTGACATTGTGCAAAAACTCAAGTTGTCAGATAGGTTGGCAAGATGTCAAAGTGTGGTATCTGTAGACCGCCATTATAGGATCAATGAATCGACTATGCGGTGAATGTGTGTAGACCGGTGATACGGGAGAAACCATTGCGGATTTAGCTCTTTGAGTGGACCGGTGATAATGGAGAAATAATTACGGATTCACGAACATTTCCGCGAGGAACCCGGGGCCGAAGGCTCATGTTCCACCATGGCAGACGCTGAATAGATGGGATTCTTTTGGAAGAGGATGCCATCTGATAACTTCCTTTCCAAGCAGGAAAGATCTGCTCTAGTTCACAGTGACTGAGGATAGTTTTACTCCTCTGTCTAGCAATGCAACAGTCGACTTCATCATGCTCCTGATGATCGAACAGCGATTGCAAGTTTTACATCCACCTCTTTCCAACCAACACCCTCGCTCTTCTAACAGCATCATCATCCCAAGCTAAAGGCCCTGTCACACCTTGATGTTTTTGCCAGCGTATGCCGACGTATGAAAAATTTGTCTAAAACGCTGGCGTACGTCGAATACGTTATGGGTAAGTTTGGTATACGTAAGGAGCACGCTGAAGCACGCTGACATACGTCGTAGTACGCCGACCTTGTCAACAAATTTTAAGCATGCTCAAAATTTTTCGACGTGTACCAGTGTATGACTCACACATTCCGCATACGCTGGCCATAAGTTGTAGACACGTTATGCGATCGTTGACACACGTCGACACACGTTACTTTTAAGTTACTCATAAGTCTAAACACGTGGAGGTAATGTTTAGTGTACCCGAAACTTATTTCTAACCTATGAGTAACGTGCTTTGAACTTAAGTGTAACGTATCTCCAACGCATATTGACGTATGTAGACATATTTGATTGATGTCTTCCGGACGACCATAGAACTTACTGAACGTGTTTCTAACTTACAGCTACCGTATAATGGCGTATTGGCAGCGTTTAGGGGAATTGGTATATAAAAATGGGCTTCACAGGAGGAACCCATCAGTGTTTCAGACTCCATGGTGAGTACATGTCCATGTTAGTAGTATCAGTAGTAGTAGTAGGTGAGCGTGTCAGTAGTAGTAGTAGTAGTAGTTGTAGTGGTGGTAGTAGTAGTAGTAGGTCCATGTCAGAAGTAGTAGGTGAGCGTGATGGGGAGGGTGTGGGTGATGATGGATCCTCCTTGCATCCGCGTCCACGACCAGGAGACTTCTTGGCAGTATTCCTCGAAGTTTTCTTCGGCATGACGATGATGTTGACACTTCGATGTCTAGCTTGGTTATGATTAAAATCGTCGAACGGCAGCGTCCATTTAAATAGTTGAGCGGCAGCCTATTTATAGGCTACACCACGTGATTGTCGGCGATACGCTGCCGTGCTATGCATACGTTAGACTATCGTTGGGCATACATTCTGAACGCCGACAACACGCTAAGCATTCGTTGGTATAAGTTATCTATAAGTTATCGAAACGTTCTATGTATGTTACTAATACGTTATGCATACCTCCAACTCGTTATGAATACGCCCAAAACTGAAAAAAAACATCAATAGTTCAGCGTACACCAGCGTTTTACATACATTTTGATACATTGCCATACGCTGGCTAAAACGTCAAGGTGTGACAGGGCCCTATGTCTTGTGTTTTCTATTTCTGGCAATGGACAGAATGAACGAGTATGTAACGTGTTTAGCCTCACACACCTTGCTATTTTGTTAAAACCACCTCGCTGTTTTGCAATAAATTTAACAGTTAAAAATCTTGTGTTTTTGTTTATTTTATATGTATGTTTATGTCAATGTTAATAATACCATTCCATTCGTGCTGTAAGGGCATAGGGCTGCCGAGGCCATTTCATTGGCAAGGAGTGCAGTCCTGGAAGGGTCAGCACTCTGACACAGGTTAACCCTGAATGGCTATTACCCCAGTACACTGGAACTCATTTTATCAACCTCAGAAGGATGACAGGCTAAGTCAACCCCACCTGTTGTTAATTCAACAGCTGTCAGGAGCTCAAAGTCAGAACCCTGAGGTCCCTCGCCAGCTACCTTAACCGCTAAGCCAACACCAGGCTTATTTCAATCTTAACATGCTTTTATACCTTTTACATGTTTATTTAAATTGTGAGATGTTTATTTTAGCTGCCGTCCAACTTCCTCAATATTTCCTCGAAGCCCAGGAACCAAACTTCCCTTTTAGTCCGAGTGTTAGCCAGAAAAGCGTGCATTAGGGTCCGCACAATGTTTTTCTGCATTTTTGTGATCACCAGACCATCTGAATGAATATTCCGATTGAGGCCACTCTGGTACCCTTGAGCATTTTTGTAGAAACCAATTAATAGGCAAATTAGTGGTGGCCATTGTTGAAATTACTATTTTTCTTAATATCTCCAAAAGTAAGCATCCAAATAGCCTGGCTGAGGTGTCTACACCCATGTTTTTAGGATCACTGGTCATAATAAACCCACTTACAATTTAATAGCATTTAAATTTAGCTCATTAATATGCAAATTAGCAGTCATTATTGAAAATGCAGATAAATAGACATATGGAGAGAAAAAAAAAACACTTCAGTCTTTGTGAATATCGATCACTTTATTATTCATACAGATTCAACAATTCGACAGTGTTCAATGAAAGCAGCTAACAACATGAACAAAAGAAAACATTCCTGTGTAAATGAAATGTTCATATATAAATAACAGGTTTGTAAACCTTATGAAGTCTACTTCAGTGCTTGGTGTCTCATTCAGTGTCAGAGTCATCATCAAGGGCAAATGCACCAGCTGTCTTGGTGCGCTCATTCCTGCAGCCAGTATCTCCATGGCACGTACAGAAAACTGTGCATGGCAACTTGGCTGCTGTGCAGCGGCATTGAGCTGTGTAGTATTGCTTGTCGGAGGAACATCCACATCGTATTAGCTCCAAGATCTCTGGTGGTGCAAGAGCGACGTTTGGCAGCAGCATAATTGGAAGTAATGATCTTGATGCCTCATCACGTTTCCATCCATACTGAGTGGGATCCAGAGGTGGTGGCTGCAGCTCAGCAGCTGACTTCCATATTGCCTGGATATGAGCGCGTCGCACGTTTTGTTTAAAGGACTCTGTAGTTGGTGGCAGAGCCTTTAGGTCTGGTGCTTTGATGGCATTTGGTTTCGCCATCTTCATAGACCACACCTCTTTGCGAACATCAGACATGTTGCTCCTCTCCTTGCTACCATAGCAAACAGCCATGAACACAGTGGCGTCGGCGATGACATCGTCAATAGATCCATCCACATTCCAAAGTTTTTGAAGTGAATGGTCTGCTGCGAGTGTCTTCTTGCCAGTCAGTTTACCTCAACCCTACATCTGGGCAACAGTGTCGCAACCTGCCAGTGCGTGTAAAGCAAGAAGGTCTTGCACCATCCCGGCATGTTTTCTGGCAGTGACCCCAATGTCGGATCAATGATCGGTCAGGACATGTTGCTTCCATTGTTACGGAGCATTGCAGATGAAGTTCTGCGAAGTGATACACAAGCAAGGTGAACAGATCAGTATCATTGCAGATGACTGATGCATTTTGCGCCATCTTTGGCATCTTTAGCAACTTGCTGAATCATGATGAGATCTGCCCCCTCATGTGTCGTCTTCAAATCAGTGCGACACCTTTGGGCTCCGTGGTGTATTTCCACTGGGGTACACTCCTGACCCGTAATGACGAGCCTGTGTTGGCTTTGCTTTCTCTGTTGACTAACGTCAATCAAATTCTGGCAAATCAGTTCTATCAGCTGAACTTTGTTCTCAGTTACTGACAGAACCACCAGCTGTGGAGGCAGTGAAGTCTGGCGGTTCAACCTGTGGCACCTGCTAGCTTGCTGCCCAGCTCTTGCTAATCCTGTTCCACTCTTGATGCTGAAATCATGATATCTGTCAAATACCAGATATACATCTGATTTGTCCACCTTTACCATGATGTAGCTCGTGAAGTTGTCAGCAAAGTCTTGCACAATTCCAATGTTAGGTCAATGAATAACCCAGAGGATTGCACAACCATCAAAGATGATGACTTCAGGTTGTGGACCCAGGTCTTGTTGAGATTTCCACTTGGAGATTCTTCTTCAATGTCGACTTGGTCTTTGCTTTTCTCATTTCCCCCTTTTCATCAAACATTGATGTTGGCACAGGTGTAAGTTCGGACTCTAAGACATCACATAGTTTGATGTTTCGACTTTGTTGGAGTCATATGATCCTGGAGTAGATGAGATTTAGATCACAAACCTCAGTAGATCCCACACTCATGACTTTCCATGTCACTGCCATAGTTATGACTTGTTTAGATAAGTGAGCATTGAATCCTGCTGGCCAGCTTTCTTCATACGAATGCATCTGTGCTCGGCCAATGTCAACTGCCCTTGGCACATTCACCTTCTCCCGTCCAATTCTGCCAGTTACAATGTTGACAACTCTGTCTGCATGTTCGTTTGGGTCAAGTGGGTCGATACAGGACTGGAGTTTTCTCCTTATCTTATGTCGGTCCTCTGCATCAGATCGTATGCGTGATGGCTTCTCTTCCTTGTGAATGGTCACCTCTGTGACTATGTGCCCCTCAGACATATCTGTGAGATCGTGGACTATCTGACTAAACGTGTACATACTATAGGCCCACTTCTCCAGTGTAGAAGGCTTCAGTGTAATGCCAACAATTCCATGTATGCCATGACTGTAGCGCATTAACGTGGAATCTATGTACATATCCGACCATATGCCATTCCATAGGCCCTTCTTGTGCTGCATCATGTGATCTCCTTTGAAGAACATTTCCAGAACGTCTCCATGAAGCCTTTCCATCGATTTGAAGGTAGTAGAGCGCATATCTAGCATAGTTGTGATGTCCAGCCGCGAAGAAGTAGGGGAGCATCTCCTTCATAGTCTAAAGATGCAATGGCCAGTCTCCTTCACACTCAGCACGAACAAACGCCATCATGATGAATACAGGTTTCACAAGGTTCTGTACCAATAGTTGTGTGGTCATGCTCTTTGTTGCTTTGGTTTCAAGAGTGTCCATTAAGTCTTCATGACTTTCTGCTTGAGCCATGCTGGAACGAAAGACCTCCTTAGTCACCAATCGCAGAGCCCTGAAGTTTTGGGGAAACTTTTTTCCACCAAGCATATGGGCAACACCTCCAAAGGCAGATTTCATCACGTCTTCCAGCCCACTTTCAGCCATCAAGTTCCCCACACAACCGATGAAACGCATAAGGGTGTGCATGCCACCCAGCCTTGGTATGAACTGTAAATCGCTCTGGGTAACCCATTTAATATTAACGGCCACTCGATACAGCTGTTGGTCATTTGTGATGATGGTTATGGTTTGTCCACACTCTGTGGTAAAGTGTTTTCCCTCCTCCATTGCTGTAAACATCGTGTCCGGATCAGCTGGATCCATATCTATGAGTGGTGTATAAATGGCCCTCATTGCAGGTTGTATGGATCATCCTTGCTCTCTGCAGAGCTTCATATTAAAGCCACCAAACTCTGGTGTGTTCTGTTTAGAAGTGATTTGCTTCAGAAAAGAGAAATCCATATCTTGAACTCGCCTAAGTTGTATAGCTTAATGAGCCAATACGCGGAGAGGTAACACCACATGTGTGGCTTCTTCAACTGGCCTTGCTGGTTTCTCAGGTCCCTTGCACCTTTGAACCGAAATGTCTTCTGTCACGGGTGTCTTCATTTCATCACAGGTCAATCGTCTGATGATGGCTTCATCTTCAGATGTGGAAGATATCTCCTGATCTTTTATGGTAAGTAGTACTGCAAGAGAATGTGTTGAAACGAGTCCATTCTAGGATGAGATATTTGTGTCGAAGTTGTCAGCAACAACCTGAACGAGGCCACATTCAGCATTGGCGGTTCCCCTAATCCTGGAGTGAACAGTTGCAGCCTTTGCTGCTGATTCCTTGAAATGCTGAAACTCGTCATAGGAACAGGTCACACGATAGTTGTACAACTGCTCGATGAGGCTTTTACGACTGACTAGAACTCCCAGTGCTATTTGGAGTGTAGTTGATCGATTGGTGATCATATTCGTTATATGATCATATGTTATATGACAGAGCTCCTGGAAGTGTGCTGTCCAGTTTAGCTGATATTTTGGAGAGTAGCAATTGAAGGGTTGAACTCACTGCTTCATGAGCAATATCTATATTAATTCTAGTATGATAGGAACTGGGGTCGGACGACAACTACTTAGATTCCTGTGCAACCTTCTTGGCAATTTGTTCTATGGAAATGTCAATGGCGTCATCTTCATCTGATGCTACTAAGTTGATCGCAGTAGACGCTCTGCTGCGAAACAAGATTAAACTAGCAACAGACAGACAGAACCAGAAGCTCAGAGCTTCTGACAGACAGAACCAGAAGCTCAGAGCCAAGTATATCCAACAATTTGGATAACAGGGTTCGTCGAGAGTATAGCTTTCCTCCATGAACCTTGTACATATTGTGGACTTCTACTGAATTCCAGATGCGCAACATGTCGTTTTTCATCGATAGGATGGTAGAACTGACAGCTGGCTCAATGTCCTGAGTTTCTCTGCCACTGTGTGCTGCTGCTGTAACAGAACGGGGTCCCATGAAGGACTTTCTGCAGTCATCGTGATATCTCGCATCAGCAGCATGAAGATCGCTGATTGCGTCCATTAATCGTATCTTGACCTGGCATCCTTCTTCATCCTGGCGGGAATCGATAACATCTGGAATAGTTTGTTTGAAAGTTGTCCAATAAACACGATCTGCAGTCCTACAAAGGAGAACTCGCCGCCAACGATTAGTATTCTTCTTATCAAAGTCCATGATACACTTTTCTCCGCAAAAATGGAATGTTCTTTAAAGTCAAATACTGTCGTTGTCTTTGAACGGCGGCTTCTTTTGCTTGTTGAAGCATCTTCCAAACAGACATTACTCATTCGTTTCAAGTCTTTTCATGTATACCATCTTGTCTTGCTTTGCTTGACCGGATGATACTTCGCACTCTGTCTGGACCAACTGTTACCAGAGGTTTTCCAGCTTTAGTTGCATCACAAGGACTGAAGAAACAGTCTTCCATGGTGATGGAGCCTCAACCTGTAACAATAGAGGTAATTATAAACATCAGTAAATATTTAATTTCTTTGTTCGTATTTTTAAAAATTCTCAGGAAACATGTTACACCCTGTGTACTTTTAAAAATCAATAAAATACACAGTTGCTTTCAGACAGATCATGTTAAATAATAATAAAAAAAAACTTGCTTGCAAATAATATCGATCATTCTAATGTATCAGAAGACATTACTCTTACTTAAAACTCAGTTCTCCATGTTTCTTTCATGACATTACAAGACTCAACTTACTTGATCAGAAACAGTTAATGCTGTTGATCTTCTGAAGTCAGCCATTTCTGCACAACTGTACTGGGGATAAACGGCTTTGCGCAAGTTATTTTCAAGCAATTTTGTTGTTGTGTATAACTGTACTGCAAAAACGCCGATCGGCGTGGATAAATTCAGGGGGTAGGGTTATGCTAATTTGCATATTAATAACCTAAATTTAAATGTTATAAAATTGTAAGTGGATTTATCATGACCAGTGACCCGAAAAACATTGGTCTGGACACCTCAAACAGGCTGTTTGGATGCTTACTTCTGGGGATATTAAGAAAATTTCATATTATGATCATGGCCACTGCTAATTTGCATATTAATTAGCTAAATTTAAATGTTATTACATTTTAAGTGGGTTTATCATGACCAGTGACCCTAAAAACATGGGTGTAGACACCTCAACCAGGCTATTTGGATGCTTACTTTTGGAGATATTAAGAAAAATAGTAATTTTGACAATGGCCACTGCTAATTTGCATATTAATGGATTCCTACAAAAATTCTCAAGGGTGCCAGAGTGGCATCAATCGGAATATTCATTCAGATGGTCTGGTGATCACAAAAATGCAGAAAAACATTGTGCTGACCCTGATGCAAGGTCATCTTGAAAAATGGTGTTTGACATCCGGACTATTTTTCCCAATGGCCTTTGGTTTCCACTATCGTAGTTTTAACTATCGCAACATTTTCCAGGAACCTACCCCCTGCGATATTTCAGGGTTTACTGTACCTTAATTGTACACTATTTTAATTGTGGACTATTTTAATTCCGAGTACTTTTATTGTTGACTTTTACATTAGACTATTTTAATTGCATACTATTTTAATTTATGGAATACTTTAATTGTAGAATATTTTAATTGTGGAGTATTTTAATTGCAGACTTTTAATTTGTAGAATACTTTAATTGTGAAATATTTTGATTTATAGAATACTTTAATTGTGGAATATTTTAATTTATTGAATACTTTAATTGTGGTATATTAATTGTAGAATATTTTGATTTATAGAATATATTAAATGCAGACTCTTTTAATTTATGGACTACTTTAATTTTAGACTAAGCTCGCCTTTTACACGTGTTCTATTTGCGCGTTTTTGGAATAGTGCGTGCCTGTCATTTATACCACTTTTTAATTTACGTTCACAAGTGTTTGGAATTACGCGGTTTGAGTGCTTGAGTAATGCTGCAATTAATTTTCGCACTGCACACCATGAAAACGAATTCATTATAGCAGCTGATGCCAGCTAGATAGATTTCCTCCCTCTCCCTCGTTTTCCTGTTTTCCTCTCCCTCAGTTAGTTTCTGGAAACCTTCCATCTTAGCTTCATGTGTTTGGTGAAGTGTTTGCCATTTTGCGCGTGAATTGTGCCACTGTAATAAGTGCAACCTTTGCAATCATGACTGGAAAGCATCCGTGGTGTAGCAAGATTGGTAGTTTGAGCAAAAGACAGAGGGAGTTGAAGGAGTATTGTGAGAAGGAGAATTTGAGTTTTAAAATTCTCATCCTCCTCGATAATGCTCCAGCTCATCCAACATCCATCCAGGACCTGAACAAAAACATTAAGGTTGTGTTTCTTCCACCCAACACGACATCTCTAATTCAACCCATGGACTAGAGAGAGATTTCTGCATTCAAAGTGTGTTATCTCCGAATAACATTTGCAAACCTGGTGAAATCACCTGATAATCAAATGACTGTAAAGGAATTATGGAAGGCCTTTATAATAAGGGATGCTCTGTATAAAGATGAGGAGTCTTGGAAGGAAGTCACTCGTTCTTGGATGAATGGTGTATGGGGGAAACTTTGCCCTCAATATGTTCATGGCTTCAAAAGCTTCAGCGTGAATAATGGCTTGTCGAAAGCACGACGTAATATCGTCGAAATGGATGATGTAACACCAAGACTGTTGGCGTTGATGAGGTGGAGGAGGGTGATGTAGAGGAGTTGCTGGTCTCGTACCGGGAGGAGCTCTCAAATGAAAACCTTCTAATGCTGGAGAAAGAATGCCAGGTGGATGAGTCAGAGGTTGAGTCACTGCGTACTCACTTGTAAGAGGATGGTGGAGGCTTTCTGCCTCTGATATGGGTCTCGCCATCTTCGATGAAGATGACCCCAACACAGAACGCAACTCAAGAGTGGCCCAAAATGTCCAAGTGGACCTCAGCTGCGATAAGTTAATTCAAAAACAAAAACAGATGAAAACAGCTCAGACAACTTTGTTTTCCATTTTTCAAAAAAATGAAGGGAAAGAACATCCAAAGGACGATGCCAGTGAGCCCTGAACATCTACCGGTCAAAAAGCTAAACCGCATCTCATACCCTCTCCAATTCAAAATCATCAACACCACCATCTTCGCCACCATCTTTGCCAAGGTCTTCTGACACAGATGATCCCCTTTCTCTATAACTCCTCCACCTCCTTCCCCTCAACACTTTCAGAAATGACAAGACAGCAGCAGGTAACATCGTATTTACATCCCCTTTCTTTAATTTCTCTATTTTTAGTTGTTAGAACTTATTAAATGCAACAGTATGCGGTGGTGTTTTCTTAACCTTAAGATGTTTATCTAAACCTTAAGATGATGCAACAGATGTTTATATCTTCACCATTACAATTTCAATAAAACAGACCACTGTAATAGAAAAATAGGACAATAAAAATGAGGATTTATGCAGCACTCCCCTGAACCTCCACCTATTACATTATTTATCATGGGGAAATTAGTTTTAATTTACACGTTTTTCATTGACACAACTATCTTCAAAAATGCAATGATGGCATAAATGAAGAGGTCCCTGTATTTTAATTGTAGACTATTTTAACTGTGGAACATTTTAATTGTAGATCATTTTAATTGTGGAATATTTTAACTGTGGACTATTTTAACTGTAGATTATTTTAACTATAGACTATTTTAATTGTCGACCATTTCAATTGTTGACCATTTTAACTATAGACTATTTTAATTGTGGAATCTTTTAACTGTAGACTATTTTAATTATGGAATATTTTAACTGTAGACTATTTTAAACCCGGAGTATTTTAATTGTACTGGAGATTTTAATGAGGACTATTTTGATTGTACTGGAGATTTTAATGTGGACTATTTTAATTGTTCTGGAGATTTTAATGTAGACTATTTTAATTGTACTGGAGATTTTAATGTGGACTATTTTAATTGTACTGGAGATTTTAATGTGGACTATTTTAATTGTTCTGGAGATTTTAATGTGGACTATTTTAATTGTACTGGAGATTTTAATGTGGACTATTTTAATTGTTCTGGAGATTTTAATGTGGACTATTTTAATTGTTCTGGAGATTTTAATGTGGACTATTTTAATTGTACTGGAGATTTTAATGTGGACTATTTTAATTGTACTGGAGATTTTAATGTGGACTATTTTAATTGTACTGGAGATTTTAATGTGGACTATTTTAATTGTACTGGAGATTTTAATGTGGACTATTTTAATTGTTCTGGAGATTTTAATGTGGACTATTTTAATTGTACTGGAGATTTTAATGTGGACTATTTTAATTGTTCTGGAGATTTTAATGTGGACTATTTTAATTTTACTGGAGATTTTAATGTGGACTATTTTAATGTGGACTACTTTGATTGTACTGGAGATTTTAATGTGGACTATTTTAATTTTGCTGGAGATTTTAATGTGGACTATTTTAATTGTTCTGGAGATTTTAATGTGGACTATTTTAATTGTACTGGAGATTTTAATGTGGACTATTTTAATTGTTCTGGAGATTTTAATGTGAACTATTTTAATTGTACTGGAGATTTTAATGTGGACTATTTTAATTTTACTGGAGATTTTAATGTGGACTATTTTAATTTTACTGGAGATTTTAATGTGGACTATTTTAATGTGGACTATTTTGATTGTACTGGAGATTTTAATGTGGACTATTTTAATTTTGCTGGAGATTTTAATGTGGACTATTTTAATTGTTCTGGAGATTTTAATGTGGACTATTTTAATTTTGCTGGAGATTTTAATGTGGACTATTTTAATTGTACTGGAGATTTTAATGTAGACTATTTTAATTGTACTGGAGATTTTAATGTGGACTATTTTAATTGTACTGGAGATTTTAATGTGGACTATTTTAATTGTACTGGAGATTTTAATGTGGACTATTTTAATTGTAAACGTTTAAATGTAAACTATGATAATTGTACTGGAGATTTTAATGTGGACTATTTTGCTTGCACTGGAGATTTTAATGTGGACTATTTTAATTGTTCTGGAGATTTTAATGTGGACTATTTTAATTGTACTGGAGATTTTAATGTGGACTATTTTAATTGTTCTGGAGATTTTAATGTAGACTATTTTAATTGTACTGGAGATTTTAATGTGGACTATTTTAATTGTACTGGAGATTTTAATGTGGACTATTTTAATTGTAAACGTTTAAATGTAAACTATTATAATTGTACTGGAGATTTTAATGTGGACTATTTTGATTGTACTGGAGATTTTAATGTGGACTATTTTAGTTGTTCTGGAGATTTTAATGTGGACTATTTTAGTTGTTCTGGAGATTTTAATGTGGACTATTTTAATTGCACTGGAGATTTTAATGTGGACTATTTTAATTGCACTGGAGATTTTAATGTGGACTATTTTAATTGTACTGGAGATTTTAATGTGGACTATTTTAATTGTAAACGTTTAAATGTAAACTATGATAATTGTACTGGAGATTTTAATGTGGACTATTTTGCTTGTACTGGAGATTTTAATGTGGACTATTTTAATTGTTCTGGAGATTTTAATGTGGACTATTTTAATTGTACTGGAGATTTTAATGTGGACTATTTAAATTTTACTGGAGATTTTAATGTGGACTATTTTAATTGTACTGGAGATTTTAATGTGGACTATTTTAATTGTACTGGAGATTTTAATGTGGACTATTTTAATTGTAAACGTTTAAATGTAAACTATTATAATTGTACTGGAGATTTTAATGTGGACTATTTTGATTGTACTGGAGATTTTAATGTGGACTATTTTAATTGTTCTGGAGATTTTAATGTGGACTATTTTAATTGTACTGGAGATTTTAATGTGGACTATTTTAATTTTACTGGAGATTTTAATGTGGACTATTTTAATTGTTTTGGAGATTTTAATGTGGACTATTTTAATTGTACTGAAGATTTTGATGTGGACTATTTTAATTTTACTGGAGATTTTAATGTGGACTATTTTAATTGTTCTGGAGATTTTAATGTGGACTATTTTAATTGTTCTGGAGATTTTAATGTGGACTATTTTAATTGCACTGGAGATTTTAATGTGGAGTATTTTAATTGTTCTGGAGATTTTAATGTGGACTATTTTAATTTTACTGGAGATTTTATTGTGGACTATTTTAATTTTACTGGAGATTTTAATGTGGACTATTTTAATTTTACTGGAGATTTTAATGTGGACTATTTTAATTGTACTGGAGATTTTAATGTGGACTATTTTAATTTTGCTAGAGACTTTAATGTGGATGATTTTAATTGTTCTGGAGATTTTAATGTAGACTATTTTAATTGCACTGGAGATTTTAATGTGGACTATTTTAATTGTTCTGGAGATTTTAATGTGGACTGTTTTAATTGTAAACGTTTAAATGTAAACTATTATAATTGTACTGGAGATTTTAATGTGGACTATTTTAATTGTTCTGGAGATTTTAATGTGGACTATTTTAATTGCACTGGAGATTTTAATGTGGACTATTTTAATTGTACTGGATATTTTAATGTGGACTATTTTAATTGTAAACGTTTAAATGTAAACTATTATAATTGTAACGGAGGCTATTTTAATTGTAGAGCACTGTGAAACCTCAACATTCACAGACCCCGCATAATCGCGGTTCATAAAATGTGACCTGCTTCTCCATTCGCATCCTGTGTTTCGCAGTTTTTGTGGGTGCAAAAACCATCTCCTGCCAACCATGCACAAAACACAGTTCGAAAACCATCTTCCATAAGCCGTGCATAAAGCACACCTTACGTGTGTATAAATCATAGCCCACTACCATCCCCCACAAACAATGGTCACGCTTGACCCTTGACAAGCCCTTGGCCCTTGCTTGACATGGAAGTATTGTCAATTCATCATTAGCTCTGTGCTTCTTTTGTGTTGAGGTGGAAGTTTGAAGCGTGACTGATGTTACAAAAAATGGTCATGGAAAACATCGAGTCAACTTTGATTCAAAATTGTCCTCAAACTACTGGAAGCAGAAAATTGTTGCTTATACCATTATAAGACCATATCCCACTAAAATACACCGAATAAAAACAAAAAAAAAACCTGTTTATTTTTCCAGTAATGTACATAAATATAGTGTGACTGACATTTCTGTGACTGACATTATGATTTGTCCATTTACAATTAACAGTCCACAAGCCAACACCTTGCATATCTATGCTGTCAGCTTGGCTAAGTAGGGTAAGATAAGAGTTCTAAATGGTATGGAGTTTTCATGTACCACAAATATTAATTGAATTGTCAACAATTCTATTATTCTCAAAGCTGATTCTCATCTAAATGACAACATACTTGTGCACAAATCTATGTCAGTGTGTTGAGGGGAACCCATATTAATTGTGAATAACAATCATGCAGTATGAATCAGATAAATTGTTCTTCGGATGTCATGATGCACACATAAAAAAAATGAAACATTTAATCTAGGATATGAACATGTATGCTGACCTCAGGACAAATTACATGGCATGCCACAATTGGTAAACAATTCGGAATTCAGTGAAACCACACATGAAGGCTTATTGTCAGAATTTTCTACTTTCTCCAAGTCCAGAGGTCATTGGAGTCAAGGTGGCAGTTTTTTTTTTTTTTTTTTTTTTTTTTTTTTGTATACCTTGGTCGAGGCTCGTATGAGAGCTAACACACAACTCACAGCAAGGAGGCATGAGACAAGAGGGGCGGGAGTGGAAGGGACAAAACATTGGGGAACAGACACAGGTGAACTGTGGAAGGGAGAGGGATGGGGATGGGACGGGGAACATGGCGAGGGGAAGATGGACATTAAAGGGACTTTCAGGAAGGAAAGCAGGAGAATTGAAGGAAGTGGGCTTGGGTGGATTATCGGGGTAGAAAAGATCGAGGATTTGGATGGGGGAAGATAAGAGGTGGTGGTGAACAGCTGTTTTGAAAGCCTGGAGGGAAGAATGGGAAAGAATAGAGTGAGGAAGTTTATTCCAAAGGCGGGAAAAAAGAGGAATGAAAGAGTGAAGATGAGCAGTGATTCGTGATTTTGGTAGTTTTACCAGAAGGGGGTTGTTATGACCTTGAGCGCCCTGTGGAAATGTGGTTGGGACAAATCGCAGAGAGAGCAGGGGGGCAAGGCTGGAGAGTGAGTCGGTAGAAGACAGAAAGACCACCGACCAACCTGCGGTGATTGAGTGAGAGGCCCAAAGACTCAGCTTCATTATGGGAGATGCCAATGATCTTAAAAGCCCTGGTTTCGACAGCGTGAAGTCGAGAAAGGTGGGAGGCAGGAGCACCAGCCCAGAGGGGAGAGCAGTACTCCATCAGGCTACGGACAAAAGCTTTGTAAGTGGTCAGGAGCTCAAGAGGGCCGAGGAAGGACTTTGCACGACGGAGGATTCCCAGTCGGCGACTGGCTTTTGAGGCAAGGTTGGAAATGTGACTTTCCCAGGAAAGGTCATGGCAGATAGTGAGACCCAGAAGCTTGAAAGAAAAGACTTCTTCCAGAGGATTGTTGAGAAAGTGGATGGGGGGTTTTGTAAACGGTCCTTTCGAAGAGACATAGTGAGAGTGTGAGATTTGTCTGGATTGAAAGACATGTTCCACGTGTTGGACCAGTTTGTGATTTTATCCAGATCTGCAGTGAGCGAAGAAGCTGCTGCTTGCCGGGTCTGAGGGATGTCAGATGGTACGGCAGAGGGTGGAGTCATCGGCAAAGAGAAATAGAGGATTTTCCAGAGAGTCCGAGAGATCATTGATGAAACCAGAAAAAGAACAGGGCCCAGAACGCTACCTTGAGGAACTCCAGCCTGCACAGGAAGAGGGGATGAAAGAACTCCATTTAGGGCCACACGTTGACCTGCGACAGGAGAGGAAGTCTGCGAGCCATGAGTGGAGATGGCCTTGAATACCATGGGAAGAGAGTTTGGTGAGTAGGGCAGGGTGCCAGACTGTGTCAAAAGCACGTGATATGTCCAGGGATACGGCTCGGATTTCCTGTCTGGCATTGAGGACCTCCATCCATTGATGGGAGAGCAGTAGCAGCATATCTAGGGTAGAGTGACCTGGTCTGAAACCAAATTGATGATTGGAAATCAAGCCATTGGAGAAGAGGAAGGATTTCATGTCTGAAGCGATGATGGATTCCATAACCTTGCTGATGATTGGGAGAAGGCTGATTGGTCTATAGTTACAGGGATCTGTTTTTGCACCTTTTTTATGCAGGGCAGTGATGTTAGCAGATTTCCAAGCAGATGGCAGATGACCTTGGGAAAATGAGAGGGTGAATAGAACAGAGAGAGGGTGAGCAAGAGCAGAAGAGCAGGCTTTGAGGACACGTGGGCTGATGCCGTCTGGACCGGTTGCAGAATCTGACTCGAGGTTTGAAAGCAAGCTCTCCACCTTGTCAGGAGAAAAGGATACAGAGTCCAGGGACAGTTGGGTGCGACTGGGTAAAGTGGGTAGAGATAGTGATGGGTTTGGGACACAAGATTTAGCTGCAAACACCGAGTTTAGACATTCAGCTTTATCACGTGTGGAATCAGCAGTGCGGCCATTTGAGGTAAGGGAGGGGATGGAGGGGGAACATACACCAGAAACAGATTTGATTAAACGCCACCAGGATTTTGAGGAGGGAGAGAGGTTTGAGAGTTCAGACTCTGAGATGAGAAAGATGTTGTTTTCTGGCTCTCCTGAGGGTAGCTACACACTTGTTCCGAGCTTTGTGGAAAGAACTGAGATTGCCCTCAGTTGGGTTTGCTTTCCATGAGGCAAAGGCAAGTTGTTTCAGGACAACTGCCTCGCCACAAGCTTCAGTAAACCACGGGCGGGAGGAAGGGTAAGACAACTGAACACGAGAGGGGATAAATCTGTGCATGAGGGAGAGCAAGTTTTTGAAAGAATTCCCAGGATGAGTTGATGTTTGAGAAAGTAGTGATAGGAGACCAGTCTGTAAGTTTGATGGCTGCTCGGAGACCCTGCCAGTCGGCTTGAGTGAAATGCCAGACTCGACGGCGGTGAGGTGGTTCTCTGATAACAGCCAGAGAGATGTCCACTTTAACAAGGACGTGGTCAGAAGAACCAATTGGAGCGAAGGAAGAGCAGCAGATATTGTCAGGGAAATTTGTCAAAATCAGATCCAGAAGAGATGGAGTACCATTGGTTGAGATCCGGGTCAGGAAGTTGACCGATTGAGTCAGTCCCAATGAGTCACAGAAAGCTTTTGCTGATGTCCCATGGCAGGTGAGAGAGGTACCCACACCTAGCCAACTGGCGTGATGACAATTGAAGTCGCCACATAAGAGGAAGAGAGAGTTTGGATGAGAAGATAGAAGATGGTCCATGTTTTCGGAGAGTGAGGTGTAGATGGAGTCATCACTGTTCGGTGGACGGTACAGTACACATATAAACATGAGGTGGGAGTGGAGGGGAAGCCGGCCAGAGGTATTCCTGGGGGTGTGGGGGAGTGAGAGCAGTGCAGGGAGAGTGGGAGGAATAGAGTCTTTGATGAAGAGAGCAACACCTCCACCAGGACGAGGCTCAGGTCTGTCATACCGTAAGAGGGAGTAACCAGGGAGAGATACTTGGGAGTCAGACACGTCTTGGGAGAGGAAAGTTTCTGTTAGGCAGATAATGTCTGGTTTGTCAGTGGCAACATGCATGGAAAGATCTGAAAGGTTTGAGCGAAGGCCCCGGATATTTGAGGTCCACACTTTTAATGAAGAGGTAGGGGAGGAGGCTTTGGGTGCAGGAGGTGGAGGGGGCGGGGGAGGGTAGGACGAGGGACGAGGGGAGGTAAGGAGGGTTGTTGAAGGAGTGTGGGGTATTGCAGAATAGCGAGGGGAGGGGGCCGAATGAGGAGGAGAAAAGGCTCTGTGGTGCTGGGAGAGAGGGGGGGACAAGAGACAAGGAAGATGGCAGTTGAGTATTTGAGGAGGTGGAGTGAAGAGATGGAGGTGAGAGGGCAGTGGAGGGAGGCAGGTTGGTGGATGAGAGGGGGGGCAACTTAGAGAAGGAAGAGTGAGGGGGATGAAAGGTGGGAGAAAGGTGAGGGGGGAATTTTTGAAAGAGGTGAGAGGGAGGCTTGGAGGGAGAAGAGTGGGATGGTTGCTTTGAGAGTGAGAGTGAGGGGTGAGGGGGGTGAGTTGGCACTGAAGTTGGAAAAGAATGGTTGATGGAAAGCGAGCATCCATGGCAAACTGTGGTTTTTAAAAGTTTTAGGTCAGAGATGCGATTTAACACAATTCTTGATGGATGCAATGAAGGCGAATTCAGAGCATGGAGAGAAGAAGCGCTGTAATAGTTGGATTTTTTAGGCAAGGAATGAAGGAGAGGTCGAAATGAAAGCAGTCTGTTGAAATAGCAGAAGAGTAGTGCATTGTGGAACAGTAAAGAGTACCACATGTGTGAGAGAGGAAGATGAAGCATCATAAGATCGTTTTTGTTGTTAATATTAATGTATGAGAGAGTTCAACAGATTAGGTCATGGAAATGTAAAAAAAAAAAAAGAAATCGAGGAAGACGAGGAGGAAGTTAAGAGGAAGAAGAAGTAGCAGAATCGGGAGAAGGTGAGCGTGTTGTTGTTGTTGTTGTTGTTGGGTATATATTTTATTTTTTTATTTTTATTTTTTTTTTTGAGATAAGAAAGAGATTAGTTGGGAGAATGGGGGATGTTTGGAAAGTGGGGAGGATGAAAATTGAAGGTAATGGGGAGGATAGAAATTGAAGGTAATGGGGAGAAAAAACAAACAAACAAAAAAAAAACGATCGAACACCAAGTGGAACCGGTAGGCCTCAAGCCTAGGACTAGGCCTCAAACACCAGGTAAGAACGTCGACATAAATACTCACAAAATAGCACGATTTTTGAAACAAAACCGAACTAGGAACACACATTAACATGTAGGTGAGAAAATTAAACAGTTAAAACGGGACAAATAACAACCGGAACTTAACTTTGAGAATGTCAGCAGGGAGCCCCGAAGGAGACCTCTTGCCGCTCAAAACCGGAACCGGAAGTGACCATCATAAGTAGAAAAGTCATTGTGGAAAATCTGGGAATTTGTATAATCCACGTCTGTTTACAGGAATTGGTACCTCCAGCCA
Source organism: Eptatretus burgeri (assembly GCF_056783735.1). NCBI lineage: Eukaryota > Metazoa > Chordata > Myxini > Myxiniformes > Myxinidae > Eptatretus > Eptatretus burgeri. The sequence continues at coordinate 107,756,640 of NC_140970.1, forward strand.
CTTCTTAATTGTGTCCTTGGTGTAGAAGATTTTGTCTTCCTTTGCAGGCCATTTCCAGTATCCACCTGACTTCACCATGACAGACACTTCGTAATTCTCTGCAATCTTTGGTATGACCTCACCAGGAAACAGTTCATTGTCGTATTCTACGAGACACCAGTCCTTCACTTCTACATCAGGATCATCATTTTGGCCAGACTCTTCATCTGCAGCACAATCTGCATCTTTACTCATTGTGAAGGAGACTGTTCTGCCAATACTGATCTTCAGGTAGTGAGCTCCTGATATGCCTTGGATAGCAGGAGCGTTGCTGAACACATGGGCAAGATTCAGAAACTCATTTCTCTGAGTGATTTCACTTTCAGCCATTTCTAGCACCTTGACCTTTGATGCATCATCAGCTGAAGCAGCCTCTACAAATGATGAAGCATTTGTGATCAGAAATTTCCTTGCTTTTACACCAGTCCACACCTTTCTCTTCATGGATCCCCCGATCCCATCCACTGGCCCTTTACCATGTGAAGTGGCAAAGACATTGCAGTGAATTTCAATGCCATGATATTGCTCTAGTGCGTGCATTCCAGCAGCAACATAGTGGTTCTTGAACTGGGAAGCCGGTCCGTCAGACCAGAGAGACACAGTTGTCACTGTTAATGGCAGCTCATCAAGAATCCGACTGATGTAGGCCACTAGTGTTTCTTTGGCATGCATCAAATTGTCTGATGCTATTACCATGGAGTGGAGTTCACCAGAGTGCCAAAGGGCAGCAGTGAACAGGGTCACTTGTTGTTTCCAGTGAGCACTCTGTATTTCGTGTTGGTATGAGCAGGAGTAATTCTCCGAGTAGTCCACCTGCAGCAGGGCCTTTGACTCATCATTGGATGTTGACATAGCAGCCTCCCTCTCTTTAGAGTACCTAGCCGCTTGCTGGTGTTTAATGTAACAATGCTCCATAAATTGTGGAGTTATGCTGCAGATATATTCCCTTAACTCACTGACAGTGCCTTCCTCGACTATCTTGCATAGTTTGTCATTTTCATCATTCTTCCAGATGTACCAAGTGACTATGTCATCATCAGCAACATCAAGATTTTTAAAGTAGATTGCAAAGCCTTTGCCATATTTGCACTCAGAGCACTTATTCAGCCAGCATTGCTCCATGGATTCAGCACACAGAAATTTCCCTGGAAGTTCATAGGTGTATAGTGGAAAGTCACGACAAGTCTTATATAAAGCATTTATTGCATCAATGAAGTTTTCATGGTATCTGCACATGCATACATTGTGTGGCAGTTTGTTCAACAACAGCATGTGCTTTGGTCTAAGCTCGGCAAATTTGCTTTTGCCAATCTTTGTTTCTGGGTACTCTTCACATAAAAGAGCATAGGCTTCCTTCATAGAGGTGGTCAAATGCCTGGCTTGTCGTTTTTCCTTTTCCCCAGCTTCATTTCTTACATTGACTACATCTTTTCCCCTTGGAGCTTGGTGGCTGATATCATCCCTCTCATAAAATTCAACAACCTTGTCGATGCTCTCCTTAGACAGAGATTTATGTCCCACGAGCTGATTTGGACTAGAGCATGGTTCTTCATCATCTATGTCAAATGTCATTCGGAGCAGTTCATGACAGACAGCTTTCTTACGGCGTGGTGTTGATGGCAATGCTGGCCGCATAGCCCGTCTAGCACGATAAATTGCTTTGCCTAAGGCCTGTGCACTCCAAAATGGCACTGTCAGTGCAGCTGGGCCCTTGTCTTTTGCCTCTTCTTTCCTCAACGCACGCCACTTTGCTATGCGCTTCCTGGTTTCTTCGTGACGGTGCTCCTGTATGAGCTTTTGGTCACGGTTCGGGAGACTTGATTCTCGCTCTTTCTTCTTTCACCTGCTCTTCATCTGGTACTGAACATTCTTCTTTTTATGTTCAGCATACTTTTCCCTGCTCTCCTTTAGTTTGGCATGACATTTGGCCTGACGTTCGGCAGCAGTCATGGACATTTTCTCCTGAAGGACAGAATTATAAATATGACTAGGTTGTACACTAACATTAATACTGTATTTTACCACTCTAAGTGTTTAAATGAGCACAAGGTTGCCACAAAACTGGTATTTGAAAATTCCCTGACTTTTCCCTGACCAAATTGCAATTTTCACTGACCACACAATTAAACAAGAATTACCGAAAATATTTATAACGGCCTCCCTTCACCCCTGCAGCCGTTCTTTCCCACAATTTATTACATAAAAATGCATGTATTTAACTGAACACCAGAACAAGGTAATTTTACAAGAAAACAAAAAATTATATTGCAAATATTAATATTGACTGTTGAAAAATCACAATTCTTGGTGCCGACATTTCAGCTTATCATCAACATTTTTACACTTTTGACAAAATTCTCTGACTTTTCCCCGACCTTGAAAAAAAAAATTTCCCCTGACTTTTCCCTGACCTGTGGCAACCCTGGAGCATGCAATTACCATAAAATAGTATTCATGTCAATTTTAGAACAAAGTAGACTCATCTTAAATAGTTCTTAAATCATTTGACATGGTAATCAGATGAATCTAATTTTTCACCATGTGACCATCCACTTTTGTCTTTAAATTTATCTGCAAATCTACTTGTTTTGATTCTTTCTTATCATTTCATGTCTATTTTCTAATACTACAATTCACAAGGAATTGTTTTTTTTATTATATTTCTTACCTGCTGAGTTCAGATGTAGCTGATGTATGTCACTGAAAAACCTAGTAAAAAAACTTTCACACACCATGCACAAAAACAATGCAGGAAGTATAGGGGTTGTGGGTAATATTTTGTACTGCCATCTATTGCACAAAATGTGCACTAGTATGTGCTGCCATCTAGTGTTTAAGGTGTAAATTAACTGTGTGACTGACATTAGAAAATGTGACTGACATTACATGTGACTGATGTTATGGATTTCAGCCCCTGCCCTGTCAGCTCAAATAGTTGAACTGGAGTTTTGTTTGCTGTGAATGAGTTACTTATAACCTCCAGTAAGAGAATTGTGAAAGACACATCTACATCATGAAGGAAGGCTGAGCAGCAAAATAAATTGTTTTCTTGTGACTGACGTTACATGTTACACGTTATCTTTGAAACCATGTGCTGAGAAAAGTAATAGGGACTTTTCCTTCAAAGTTGAAAGCTTTGTAAATTAATCCATTAACTGTAATCTAAGTACAAATTTCATACTGAAGATTTTTTATTTGTTAGCATTTTTAATGAAACTGTAATCATGTGCATTCATGTAATTTTTAAATTTTTAAATTTTGCCTTATGAGTCACAAACCGCCAGGAACCTATCCCCCCTTTTCCCATTGAAACAATGCCTTGACATTCATGGCATTTTTCATGAACATATCCCCTGTGAATGTCAGGGTCTTTGCTGTATTTTAATTGTGGACTATTTTAATTGTAAACTTTTTATGTGTGCTCCGGAAATAAGTGGATGCGTGATATAAATGTTGCTGTTTGGAAGTTTGACTATTGCAACAAATACAAGGGGCATTCTTAACACTCCACAAAAAAATTAGATTTGTATACCTTTTTATAATTATATCTAGGCTGGCAGGAGAGCTTAGATTATGTGCACCCAGCTATAAATTGCCTTCCAGGTGTTGTTGTAATGACACCCATTGGGAAGAGTTAATCCAGAGATGGAGAGTGGGTGAGTTATTGCTGGCACCTTGAACAAATTTCTGCATAAATCACCTTCAGTCATGAATCCTGTGATGGAATGTCCATGTTTACATGATTGCTTATAGCTTTTAATCATTCTCGACATTTCATGAACCTGCTAAAGCTCTGTCAAGAGCATGGATCTCCATTTTTAGGCCACCTGGACTTCAGTCAGGTGATGAGGTGAGCAACAAACAACATTCAATCCCAAACACTACATCGGCATGTTCACAACACCCAACGAGAATCCCAACACTCGCACAACCAACACCTCATCATGCCCAACCTGGACACGAAACCAGCAATGTTCGTGCCCCGGAGACACAAAAACAACAAACGCACACACACACACACACACACACACACACACACACACACACACACACACACACACACACACACACACACACACACACACACACACACACACACACTCGTCCCAGTTTGAGTATTGTCTCTTCAATCACCAATGTTCATTCACCATATTGATTTTATAACACTACTATTTAACAACGGAAGCAACATTCACCAGGAAATTTATGAAATGTTGCAGCAGTGCTCCAGAACTCCGTGCCCAATGAAGCAACTCCAACTTAGGTCTCCCAGCATGCTTGGTGTTGTATAAGATTCCCAACTTGGAAGGACAGACAAGGGAGGCAGAATAACCTTGTACCAGGGAGTGTATTGCCAATTTACAAGTGCAATAAAGGATAGTGAATGGATTACTTGCAAGTATTTATCCTTCATTGATGGTCTACAGAAGGCCGACAGTTCTACCAGGGACCTTGCTCATATTATATGCGAGTTGTGACTGGGAGAGATTGCGACCTCGTGGTTTAATTATAAAAGCCACCGAAGTCTGGGGGAAAATCTGCATGGTGTAGTAGTAGTAGTGGTTTTGTTGGAAAGGTAAATGAGGCTTCCACTCAGGGTGCAAGAAAACTCAGGCAGACATAAGTTTCCTGTTTAATGTCGCTCGGATTCCTCATTTCAGCAAGTCCATGGTTAGAACTGCAGTGGACAAGGTGAAGCATTTTAAAGACAAAGCACAACCAAGATAGATAAAGGGAGGGAGACGAAAACAATTCTTAGTAGGAGTAATAATATAGTCACCGTGTCTAATAAAAGGAGTATTATAAAATCTCTATGCAACACCAACAATGCTGGGAGACCCAAGTTGGAGATTGCTTCATGGGGCACTGAGTTCTGGAGCACTGCTGCAACATTTCATAAATTTCCTAGCGAATGTTGCTTCCGTGGTGAAATGGAAACCATCTTTGAAATATACATGCAATGCCATCATCTTTCAACCAATAGTTTTGCTGCTGAAAAAACTGTCATCATGCTTCTGGCTTCATTTTTCCAAACACTTTTTAACAGCTCACTCATCCTGTAAATAAACAGTGTAGATCCACAGGATCTACTTAATTTTTTTTGGCTTGAAATATACAAAACCAGAAAGGCAAAGATTGAAAATGATTTGCAGTGCAACATGTTTTTGCATGCCTGGAAAAACTTGATTATGTTCATGTAGTACTTCAGAATTAAAGGTGGCACAATATTCCCAAACTTTTATGGTTCCAATTATTCCCACCATCTTGTGGGGTCGGCAATGGAATGTTTTTGACTCAAGCCATTCAGGAACCGGCTGACCATGCTGACACGTTTGGCTGAATGTGGCAGGAATTTGTAGGTTGTTGAAGGTTCAATAATCATCAACTTTCCTATTTTAAGGTCTATAACGTCCACAAATGATCAATGTAGTCCGGGAAACCCAGTTACATGTCCATCTGAGGGACGGTGCACCTTGTGATGTAACGCCCTGCTCATGAAGCATCAATCTGACAGTTTATGGCCGGGTCCGTAATCGAATCCAGAACAGACAGCTCAAAGGTGAGTGCACCACCTCTGTCACCATATTGTTGGACCCTCTCTCACGTTGAATATATACATAATTTAGCAACTTTGTCTATTCAGGATGTTTCATATTTCTGTTTCACTAAATCTATCACATTTGTGGTTTCAAAGGTGTGTGTGTGTGTGTGTGTGTGTGTGTGTGTGTGTGTGTGTGTGTGTGTGTGTGTGTGTGTGTGTGTGTGTGTGTGTGTGTGTGTGTGTGTGTGTGTGTGTGTGTTTTTAAAATTAACTCATGCCAAAGCATAATTTTTCTGAAAAGACAATGTTTTAGTTGAATTTTCCACATGTGTTTTTTGGAGAACCAATAAAAATGCAGACACAATGTTTGCAGTCGACATTGATTTTTAAAAATCGATAATGATGCTCGACTTGCTGCATTGCGAGTAGAACCATCGAAAGGAGCGCTTGCTTACTCACAGACAAAAGCCGTTGCTGGAATGAAATGTAGGTTTTCGTGAAAAAAAAAATTCACGTAATATGTTATTTCAATAATGTCAAGAACCACTGCATTTGAAAATGCAGTTATCCATGATTGTTTTCATGATCGATTTGATTGTTCAGAGAAACCAACGAGGGGCTTTCAAATGTTCTATGAATGACATAGTTGTGTGTGTGTGTGTGTGTGTGTGTGTGTGTGTGTGTGTGTGTGTGTGTGTGTGTGTGTGTGTGTGTGTGTGTGTGTGTGTGGGTGTGTGCGTGGACATATATATATATATATATATATATATATATATATATATATATATATATATATATTTCAATGCATATATGTACACCAAGGCTATGTTCCAGAGATGCTTTGAGGTGACAAACGAGATCGAATTGACCCTCAGAGAGTTTTGGAAGAATCATTATAATATCCTCCATTGCTTAAGAATCATAGACAAAGCATGGAGGGAAGTGTCTCTGAGGACAATGAACTTTGCCTGGAAGAAACTCTGGCCTGAATGTGTTGCAGCCAGAGACTTTGAAAGCTTCGAAGAACCGCCTGTTGTGCCTGTTATTGTGTCTCTGGGCAAGTCCATGGGCTTGGAGGTGAGTAAAGAGGATGTGGAGGAGTTAGTAGAGGATCACAAACATGAACTCGCCACAGAAGAACTTCAGCACCTCCACAAGATGCAGCAAGAAGAATTGGAAGACGAAATTTCTTCAGAGGAGGAAGAGGGAGCTATTGGGAACATTTCCAGTGCTGAAATTAAGGAACTGTACTCCCTGTGGTCGAAAACACAGCCCATTGTCGAAAAGTGGCACCCAAACAGGGCAGTGGTCAACAGGAGCATAAATTTGTTCAATGACAATGTGATTGACCACTTCAGAAAAATTCAGAAAAGTCGCCAACACCAGACAACTTTGGAAAGGTGGTTCTCTCAAGCAAGCGAGCCCAGTGAGCCCCAGCCCTCTACAAGTGGTCTTAATGTTAAGGGAATGAAGTGACAAAGAGAGGAAACACCAGAAGCACAGTTGCTTGATGTTATTATGGAAGGTGACTCACCTTCCAAGCAATAAACCCTCTCCCTCCTTCCTCCTCTCCAGCTTCCACATGCACCATGAGCACTCCTCATTGAGGTAAATGCAGTTTATTTTCATGTTAGTACATTTATTTCTTGTTTTTATTTGTATTACTTGATATTTTGGTAATTTACTCATCTTATTTTACCTTAAACATGGGTAATTTCAGTTGAAAGTGTCTTGAATGTGGGTGTTCTTGGGGTCCAGGAACGGATTCATTCATTTTCCATTATTTCTTATTGGGAAAATAGTTTTGGAATCCAAACTTTTTGCAATCCGAACCGCCTCTTGGAATGAAATAAATTCGGATTCTGGGGGCACCACTACATATATATATATATATATATATATATATATATATATATATATATATATATATATATATATATATATATACATATATATAATATAACTCCGACGTGCTGTTCTGGCACATGCTCCCATACCTGACCTGACCTGATATATATATATATATATATATATATATATATATATATATATATATATATATATATATGTATATATATATATATATATATATATATATATATATATATATATATATATAAATATATAGTCTTCGTCTTCTTCTTCTTTTGGCTGCTCCCATTGGGGGTTGCCACAGTGGATCATCTGTTATGATCCGCATAATGATTTGGCACAGGTTTTACACCGGATGCCCTTCCTGACGCAACCCTGGTCACCTCTTACGACACAGGGATATGGTACTCTTATTCTCACCGGGGTATACACCGGGCCCAGTACACTGGAACTCACTTTGCCGACCTCAGAAGGATGACAGGCTGAGTCAACCTCCTGGTGTGTATTAATTCAAGCGGCCAACGGGGCTTGAACTCAGAACCTTTTGGATCCCAAGATACTACCCAAACCACTACGCCAACACCAGGCTAATGTATTGTTATGGCTGTGGAAATTCGCAGACACCATATCGGTCCTTAGATCAGTTATGCCGATAAGTCCATGTTCAGTTAGATTTCCCCACCGTTGTTTAATGGGAATTTATCAGGGTGAACAGGGCTGTGATCTTTGAGTTGGCCATTTTTCTTTACTATCGTTATTTTGGACCAACCACAATGCCAACCACCAACCGCCTTCTCCACCACGTCAACCACCAACCACCTTCTCCATGCTTACCACCAACCACCTTCTCCACCACACCAACCACCTTCTCCACCGCGCCAACCACCTCCACAACGCCAACCACTAACCACCCTTTCCACACCGCCTTCATAACAACGACATCTTCCCACCATCTCCTAAACCGCATCTCCCCAAATCGACCAACACGAATAACATCGCCTCATCTTCATCCCCGAAGCGACGCCATCTTTGCACCAGCCGCGGCAAGTCCGCATCGAACGGCATCGTTGCAGGCACACGCGGGGTTTGCTCACCGAGCAAGTTTGGTGATCTCGCGCACGTCCGCTCTGTGGAAGCTTCGCCTCGGAATTCGGATCAACAGAGAGAAAGGGGCGGAGCCAGTGGAGGTCAGAGGTGAGCCGTGAGGGATCGAAGGTCACATCTCGCCTCACGGACCCGAAAAAGGGCGAGCGGAGCGCCAGTTCGCAGTCGAGAGTCGGTGGAGTGTCAGTCGAGAGAGGTCGAGGAGCCGCGTGGAAGTCTGAAGCCTGAAGCCTGCAGTAGCTGGAGAAGCTGAGGAGAACGGAGGAGGCGCGAACGGGGAGCGCGGCTAAGCCTGCTGCGCCGCGCGGAGCTGCGTGTTCGTGTGCGAGCCGGAGAGAACTCGCCAACCAGCTCCGAACGGTCTGAGGTGATCGGGCTTCGGAACGGTCTGAGCATCGCTGAGGGACGAACGGGTTCTTAAAGAGAGCATCAACTCAAAAAGAGTGAAGACCCGTTCGTTCCTCTCAGGCGTTGCCGGCTGGGGCCCGAATCACCAGGCCGCGGCCGAGCCGCGGTTATGCAAGCTGCCGTGGGGAGGGAGCGTCGCGGGTCGCCCCAGCGAGGAAGGTAACCTGCGCGGCCTCGCGGAGCCTCTGCGGTCTACACGGCTCCGTGCAATAAAGACCCAAAGAGGTCCAGTCTGCCCCTAGTCTGTCCTGGGGCTTTTCTTTGCTTTTGAATGAAGGTTGGGGTGCCATGTACGCAAGTCGAACTGTATAAGTGACTGTACATAATAAATACACGGTATAAGCTCTTTCCTTTGCGTTGTGTTTGGCTGCATAACTGCATGCGTGTTTCACCCATTTATTGCTTGTTTGTGTACGTGTGAAATAATAAATGTGCTTGTTTGAATGTGAACCTGTTCGTCGTGTCATTTTCCCCATTGAAACGCCGTATTGCATTTCGGAATGGTTGCGGGCTTTTTGAAAGCCGACAAAAGAATCGGGTCCAGCGAGGTCTCATGATAATACCCGCTCGGTTATCCCAGAACGGAACGAACCGCTTAAGCGGTTCGTGTCCAAGCAGGCCCCGCTGAGGGACGATCTCTCGGAAGGCTGGCCGCGCGAATAATTAGGTATATCGGCGATTGACCCTGTCGTGCGCGGGTAGAATATTGACTCGGCCGTGGTGTGCGCTTGGAGCACACCTGTGATGACGTGTGTGTGTGTGTGTGTGTGTGTGTGTGTGTGTGTGTGTGTGTGTGTGTGTGTGTGTGTGTGTGTGTGTGTGTGTGTGTGTGTGTGTGTGTGTGTGTGTGTGTGTGTGTATATATATATATATATATATATATATATATATATATATATATATATATATATATATATATATATATATATATATATATATATATATATATATATATATATATATATATATATATATTGTTGTGGTTGACGAAATTCGCAAACCACCATTCAGGTCCCTTAGGTGAGATATCTCTGTAAGTATATGTGTAGTTAGGCCCAAACCCGTTGTTTAGAGGGAATAAATGTCATTCATTCGGGCTGCGACCCCTCTAGATAGCCGTTTTTCTTTTACTATCTTTATTTTGGACCAGCCGCCATTACTACCATTACTACCACCACCAACCACGTCTCAACAGCTATCACACAACAACCACCAACCGCAACGCCGCTTCACAACCACAGCCACGACCCTTGCCGTCACATCTCGCTCTCGCAACCATCACATCACCGCCATTCCCACGCCGCTTGTGGACACCGATCCTGGACTCGTGCAGGGCGTGCACCGAGCAGCGGGTGCAAAAACACCAGCCTTTCCGAAGCAATCGGATCAAAAACGACTCACGCCCACTTCTGTTCCGTCCTATCGGCGAGCGTGGGGCGATTCGGCCCCGCCTCCAGGTGCGTCGGAGTATAATCGCTATATGCAGATTCGTGGATCAAAAAGCATTCACGCCCACTTTTCCTCTGTCCAATGGGGAGCCAGCCAGAGGTAAAGGGTCGAAGGTGAAGGAGCGAGGCCCCGGGGGCTATAAAGGGCCTCGTTCGCTCGCCGGGCAGTTGAGTTGGGAAGAGAAGGAGTTGGAAAGAGTCAGTCAAGAAGAGTCGGAGAAAGCAGTTGGACGGAGCTGTGGAGAGTTGGAGAGGTGGCGGCGGCGAAGGCAGTCGAGAGGGCGCTCGTGTCAGAGTCAGGGAGCTGCGGAGAGGGGAGGCCGATAACGCGTCCGAGGTCGCGGTGGAGAAGCTCGTCGCGGGACCCGAGCCAGCGAGATATCCTCATCCCCCCGAGCTTCAACAACCCCCTCCTGTTTCCCCCCGTGCTGAGATAGTGTGAGAAGGGGGCCCCGTTCCCACCCCATTCCAGACACTGTCCGCGAGGCCCGCGGAGTCGGGGCACCACCGCCATTTTGCGGCTCATCACCAGATGGGTAGGCTCGACGCGGACTCGGCCCCAGGCCCGTCTGCCCCCTCATAGCGGAGGGTGGTCCCTTTTTCTTTTGCTTTGAGTATATGTGTTGTCGGCGCCGTCTGTGAAGTAAAACTATATAAGTGTTGCCGTGTGCTCAGTAGTCGGTGGTAGATCTGCATTGTGTTTCACTTTTACATTTGCTTTTTGTGCATTATTGTGGTGTTTCATCTTTTACATTTGCTTTTGGTGTATAATTGTATATGTGTGCTATCCGTGTGCCATCGCGAAATAAATGTGCTTAATGTTGAACTGTTTTTCCCGTTTCGCTTCGTATTTTCCTCTATTGAATCTCCATCTTACTTCACGTAAAGGGTTGGTCGTGGGCTAAATACGCCCAATAATTAATCGAACCGTCGAGGTTGACGATAACACCGCTCGGTTATCCCGATAGTACGGAACGGGTCGCTTAAAGTGGCCTGTGTCCGAAGTCGACCTGCGGCGAGGTGCGATCGCCCGGTCGAGGTCGAATTTGGCAAGCAACCCTATCCCACGCGGGGGGCCGATTGGCACGATCATGGTGAGGCCGAAAGGCCCACCCGTGACTAGTTCCCGGCGTTAGTCCGAGAGGGTCACGACGGGATTGTCCGTCCGGTGGGCGACGTGCCGTGATTCGAGTTACGTGGCCGTCTGCACACCGGCGGGCGCGAATCCGCAACACTGGTGTCAGGTCGTGCGATATAAACTCATCGCCCTCCTCGCGGCACTGGTATCGGAGAACGGGAAAACGGGCTCTCCTGTCTCCAGCTAAATTCACGGGAATCGGTCCAGGGGTGAGAGGAGTGACCCCCGATTCCCTCCAAATTACGAGCGAGCTAAATTAACCCTTTACGAGAAATAAGATGGCGTCTCAAGGCGAGCGGGAGCCGGGGGTATTGGAAATGTATATGTGTAGTAATGTAGAATCCATGGTCCAGAATGAAAACCCCGAGCAGGAAATGTTGGTTGTGCAGGAACACGAACTCGTCCAACTGAACCCAGAGCCCGAAATAGGTGCGGCGGCGGCCGCGGTGTATGACACCTCCCCACCCCCCCTCCGCCAAAACCTCCCGATCCTGGCCGAATCGGCTCACCCAAGCGCACCCGACATGGCCCAGCTATTCGCCATGCTGAAAAAAATGGATACAAACACAAATGAAATGAAAAACGAAATAAAAGGCATGAACGAAAAGATGGACGCGAATACACAGCAAATGAACGAAATGGAAACAAACATGAAGGAAGAAATGAAAGGGCTGCGGGGTGAGACGCAGAGCATGGGCCGAAGCCTGCAGACGGGCATGAAGGCAGTAACCGGGGAGCTCAAAATGGCGACGCCACGTGTGGGAGCGAACGAGCTGGGAGGGAGTGCAACGGCTGTCGGGCCCGCGGTGGAGGCGGGTAAGAAAAAAATAATTCGGGGGACGTGTTGGGCGAGGGTCGTGACGGAAAAAGTGACGGTAACTGAAATGAGGACGAGAGAAGAACCTTCAGAGTATAGGCTTTATTCCATTTGATTGAAGCCGCTTCTACGGGCACACCAGGAAATACAGACGCAGCATGGAGTACATAAGCAGTAAGGTACACACGCGCAACTAATCACCGCAAAATAAATCAGTATTATATATCAATCAGTATTCTCACCATTCAATGAACACCAAGTGAGCCGCCGACATAAAACGACAATGCCCCAGGGACAATCCGCGCTGCCGAGCCGAACCTCAGCTTTATCTCTTCTGTGCTCGAGCTGGGCAACGTGTGATCACACGTCACGACCTTCAATTCACCACATTCTCCCCGTCTTTAAAATGTAACTAGAGGCCCAGCTAACGCACCATGATTACTTCAGCGCTACAGGAGTATACATTTCAAGCAATGCGAACTATCTAAACTACAGAAGCATACATGCCAAGCAGTGAGGATTATTTTGAGTTGTAGGAGCATGGTAATGAGCATCGATATATTATGTAACGAGCATATAGGAGCATGAGCATCGAGGATGCCGATAATCCGCTTTACAGATTGAGTCGGCGAGGGGGTATTATTCGTCGGCCTCTCCGGGAGTAGATGGCGGTTTCACTTGAGGGAGGCTTCCGATCCTCTTGGTGAGCCTCGACTCGTGCCGGAGATGACTCCCCGATCGCTCCCGGGTGGAACGCGGTAGCCCGCGTGCCACCCTTCTCGGGTGGAGTCCCTGGGGGGGGAACACCTGGGGAGGGGATGTCAGAGGGAGGTGTGCCAGATGGTGGTGTACCTGCGGGAGGAGTGCCTGAGGAAGCCAAATGACGAACCGACACAGTGGTCTCCCTGCCATCCGGGAGCCTGACATGAGCGTATTCTGGATTAGTATCGATGAGTTCGACCTCTTCCACCATGGGTTCATACTTGCTTTGTCGTACCGGGCGTTTCATGAACACTGTTCCGGGATGGGTTAGCCAGTTGGGCACCGATTGGCCGTCAACATAACGTCGCTGGTGAGTAAACATTCGTTCGTGAGGAGTTGCATTGGTGGACGTGCAGAGCAAAGAGCGTATGGAATTCAGAGCGTCGGGAAGGGTAACCTCCCACCGCTCGGGCCCCAGTCCTCTCGATTTCAGCGCCAGAGTTACGGCTTTCCAAATAACTCCATTATATCGTTCCACCTGACCATTACCCTGTGGGTTGTAACCCATCGTTCGACTAGTTGCGATGCCGTGCTCTAATAGGAATTGTTTTAGCCCGGCCGACATGAAACACGGCCCTCTGTCTGAATGTATGTACGAAGGTTTCCCAAACATAGCGAAGAGGTCAGACAGACATTTCACGATAGTGCCCGAGGTCATATCCGAGCACGGAAACGCGAAAGGGAACCTTGAATACTCATCAACAACAGTGAATATGTATCTGTTGTCTGTCTCGGTCGGCAGGGGCCCTTTGAAGTCAATGTTTAGTCTCTCGAAGGGAGAAGTGGCCTTGATCAGTCTGCCAGAAGCCGCACCATAGAATCTGGGTTTTAGTTCAGCACAAACAGGGCATGAAGCATTCATTTGTTTAATATCTTCAATAGAATAGGGCAGGTTCTGTCTGCGTACGAAATGTGCCATTCTGGTTACCCCCGGGTGGCACAGAGACACATGGAGGTCTTGCAAAGCCCGACTGATTGCCGCCGAGCAGTAGACCCGCGAGAAGGTGTCTGCAGCAGGGGTTTCCCTCCCGGGCCGGTAAACAATGTCGTAACTATAGCAGGCTAGGTCTATCCGCCATCTCATAATTTTTTTCATTCTTAATTTTCCCGTTATTTTTCCCATCAAACATGAATGCCACGGATCGTTGGTCCGTAACGAGCGTGAAGTGGTTTCCCAGTAAATAATGTCTCCATTTACGCAGCGCTTCGACGATGGCGTACGCCTCCTTCTCTATTGCCGAGTGTCTCTGCTCGCTTCCAGAGAGAGTTCTCGAGAAGAACGCGACGGGTCGCCCAGACTGATTAAGCGTAGCAGCTATCGCGTGATCAGAAGCATCTGTTTCCACCACGAAGGGCACCGAGCTATCGATCGATAATACCACGGAATTACTGATATCGTCTTTGAGGTTGTGGAAAGCTGTTACAACAGCGGCATCTGGTGGAAAGTTTTTGCAATGCACTGGGGGATGTATTTTCTCGGAGTATTGCGAAATCCATCTCGCAGAGTAAGCGAACATGCCGATCACCCGGCGCATTGTCTGCAGGTCCTGAGGTGGGGGTAGCTCACGAAGTGGGCGCAATCGCTCAGGATCAGGCTTAATCGTGCCGTCGGCTATCGTGTAGCCGAGTAGGTCAATTGACCTTGCCGAGAATACGCATTTCTCGTAGTTGAGAGTCAGATTATATTTTCCAGCAATGCTCAAGAATCTGTCCAGATTCATGTCATGTTCCCCCTGATCCCTACCGCACACTGTGACATTGTCCACGTAAACAAAAGTGTCTTTGAGGTTTTCATCTGAGATGATGTCGTCCATAACCCGTTGGAAGCAAGCTACTCCATTTGTGACACCGAATGGAATCCTCCTGAATTGGAAGAGGCGCCTACCTGCCTGGAATGCGGTGTAAGGTTTGTCTTCCTCTCGGATGGGAATTTGGTGATAGGCGCTTCGCAAGTCGATGGTGCTGAATATCTTATAATTGGCCACGCGTTCGACCATCTCGTCTATGCGCGGCAGGGGGTAGGCGTCGAGTTGGGTGAAGCGATTGACCGTTTGGGAATAATCGACAACCATTCGTTTCTTATGGTTGTGACTGCTGGTCACCAACACCTGTGCGCGCCATGGCGAATCGCTCGGTTCTATAATTCCTTCTTCCAGTAATCGCTTGGTTTCTGAAGTGATGAAATTCATGTCAGCAGTGGTATATCGCCGCGATTTGATCGCTATCGGTTTGCAGACCGGCGACAGGTTAGCGAACAGCTGGGGGGACGTTACCTCTGTGGTAGTCAAGGCATTTAAAATTAGACGAGGTTTGCTTCCTCCAAAGGGTATTTCGACGCTCGTGTGCTGCTTGAGGACATTATGACCCAGAATTACATCTGCGCACAAATCACGAAGCACCAGTACCCTTACATCCCGATGCGTGTACCCTTTTACGTCCAATTCAACATTGCAGTACCCTCGTACGCGGGACTGTAGTGATGTGGCGGCCATGCAGACCGTATTGTCTGTCAGGTGGATTTTCCATTTCCTGCCCTTCACTAGCGAGCTGTTGACGAAACTTTCAGAGCTACCGGTATCAATCAGTGCCTCAGCCATATGCCCGTTAATTCGTACATTGATGATAGCCTTGGATAGATTCCCCGGGGAGGCTGCAGTTAGTTTATTTTGCGAGTAGAGAGCCGCAGAAGTGGGTTTATTTCTCCTTAGAGTAGATTTACATACCCTGGCATAATGCCCTTTCTTGTCACAATTCATGCATGTGGCATCTCTGGCGGGGCATTTTTGGCGGTGGTGTCTTTTGTACCCACAAAAGAAGCATTTACCAACCGGAGCAGTTGCTGAGGAGTTTGACGTGGCCTGTGTATCCGGCTCCTCGGGTGTTTCTCCATCCCCTGTGTCTGGCTGTGTCTGTGCCAGTGGGGTTCCTTGAATTCCCACCGTAGCAGCGTTCATTAGCAGCATCGGTGTCCCAAATGACTCAGATTGCTGCTGTGCCGTATCCATCGCTCGAGCCTGATCGACTACCTTTTCAAGAGTGGGTTGCGCTTTCTCTAGCAAGCGTTGCCGTATGTGGGCTGATCTAAGTCCTTGGATGAATGCCTCCCGGGTCGCTTCCTTTCGGTGTTCCTCGGCGCTTACGGCCCGAAAGCTGCAGTCTTTTCCCAGCTGATTCAGAGCTTGCAGGAACTGATCGATTGTCTCCCCGGCTGCTTGCTTGCGTGTGTTGAGAAGATGTCGTATGTATACCTCATTCTTGCGCTTCACGTAGAGCGCCTGCAGCACGTCGATCGCTGCTTCGTAAGTGTCACACTCCGAGAAGAGCCTGTATACGCCGGGCGAGACATGATTCACGAGGGCGGCCAATTTGTCAGCTCCCTCTTCGATGATGGTCAGATAGTGTGAGAAGGAACGGAACCAATGCGACCATTTCATTTCTGAGTCAGTCGCGCTTGGGTCTGCGTCGAACCTCTCTGGTTTGTTGATCTTGTCCATCGTTGGTTGAGAGAGCCGAGAAAACCAAATGCAATAAATTGAAATGAGGACGAGAGAAGAACCTTCAGAGTATAGGCTTTATTCCATTTGATTGAAGCCGCTTCTACGGGCACACCAGGAAATACAGACGCAGCATGGAGTACATAAGCAGTAAGGTACACACGCGCAACTAATCACCGCAAAATAAATCAGTATTATATATCAATCAGTATTCTCACCATTCAATGAACACCAAGTGAGCCGCCGACATAAAACGACAATGCCCCAGGGACAATCCGCGCGGCCGAGCCGAACCTCAGCTTTATCTCTTCTGTGCTCGAGCTGGGCAACGTGTGATCACACGTCACGACCTTCAATTCACCACAGTAACCGAGAGGGACAAACTAATTGGGGTGACGGAGATGTGCACGAGGGAGATAACAAGGGAAGAGACGGAAATAATAATTGAGACAAGGGAGGTAAAGGGTGAAGAGATGACTGAGTTGGCAGAGACACGGGAGATGGGAACGATAGAGGGAAGACTACACAATGAAGACGGGGTAAGTGACGCACACACACACACACGGAGGTAGTGGAGGATAATGGGGGTGAGCTCGCGGACCGTGCAGGAACCCGGTGCGAGCAGCGGGATAGCCTCCTCCAGGAACGAGGGGAGGGAGTATGCCCCCTTGAAGCGAGTCACGACCAGGTGGGTTCGGTCGTGCTTTGCGAGGTCGAGGGGAGGAGTGCTGCGAACAGGTGCACGGAAAGCTTGGGGGTATAGAGGCCCCGGAGACTCTTGTGGGGACACGAATCCCCAGTGTGGTTGTCCCTGTGTGTGTGGTGCAAGGTGTGAGTGCGTCCCCGTGTGTGGAAGCGACCCCGTGTGTGAGTGGTGTGGTGGCGATTGTGCCGGAGTACGTGCTTCCCAGCACGCCGTGTGTAAAAGGGGCACCGCAAGTGGAAGAGGCCGTGTGTGTGAGTGAAACGGCCAGTATGAATGGAGCACCACGTGTGAGTGGTGTGGTGGCGAGTGTGCCGGAGTGTGTGCTTCCCAGCACGCCGTGTGTGGATGAGACACCGCGGGCGAGTGCCCCCGCGTTTGTGAGTGGTGTGGTGGCGTGTGTGCATCCCAGCATGCCGTGTGTGGGTGAGGCACCGTGTGTGAGTGTCGCCGTGTGTGTGAGTGAAACGGCCAGTATGAGTGAGGCACCGCGGGTGAGTGCCCCCGCGTGTGTGAGTGGTATGGTTTGTGTGAGGGAAATGGCATGAGTGAGTGGAAGGCCGCGAGTGAGTGGAGCCACGTGTGCGAGGGAGATGGCATGCGTGAGTGAACGGCCGAGTGCAAGGGAGACCGTGTGTGTGTGAGAGAGCGGTATGTAAGGGAGATGTCGGTCGGCATGTGTGAACATGCAGCCGCGTCTCCCGGTGTGAGTTCAATGGAATGGAGTATGAGCGTCGTTACACGCGGGAGTGCGTGTGTTGAATGGAAACGACGACGGCGACAGAGGAAAGAAAGCCGGGTAGCGGCTGTAGTTGTTTCGGGGACCGTGCCGGGTTCACCCAGCAGTGAGCACGAGGTCCGTGCTGTGCAACGCATGAGGCCCCCACGTGCTCGCTTGCGAGAGTGAAGTCCCGGTCCGGAAACGCCAGCGGTGGATTTGCCGATCCCGCGGACGGACAAAGTTTAGGCAGGATTACGGATTTGGACCGGACGGGTTCTCTACGCGGGCGTGTGTGTGTGTGTGTGTGTGTGTGTGTGTGTGTGTGTGTGTGTGTGTGTGTGTGTGTGTGTGTGTGTGTGTGTGTGTGTGTGTGTGTGTGTGTGTGTGTGTGTGTGTGTGTGTGTGTGCGTGGAAATATATATATATATATATATATATATATATATATATATATATATATATATATATATATTTCAATGCATATATGTACACCAAGGCTATGTTCCAGAGATGCTTTGAGGTGACAAACGAGATCGAATTGACCCTCAGAGAGTTTTGGAAGAATCATTATAATATCCTCCATTGCTTAAGAATCATAGACAAAGCATGGAGGGAAGTGTCTCTGAGGACAATGAACTTTGCCTGGAAGAAACTCTGGCCTGAATGTGTTGCAGCCAGAGACTTTGAAAGCTTCGAAGAACCGCCTGTTGTGCCTGTTATTGTGTCTCTGGGCAAGTCCATGGGCTTGGAGGTGAGTAAAGAGGATGTGGAGGAGTTAGTAGAGGATCACAAACATGAACTCGCCACAGAAGAACTTCAGCACCTCCACAAGATGCAGCAAGAAGAATTGGAAGACGAAATTTCTTCAGAGGAGGAAGAGGGAGCTATTGGGAACATTTCCAGTGCTGAAATTAAGGAACTGTACTCCCTGTGGTCGAAAACACAGCCCATTGTCGAAAAGTGGCACCCAAACAGGGCAGTGGTCAACAGGAGCATAAATTTGTTCAATGACAATGTGATTGACCACTTCAGAAAAATTCAGAAAAGTCGCCAACACCAGACAACTTTGGAAAGGTGGTTCTCTCAAGCAAGCGAGCCCAGTGAGCCCCAGCCCTCTACAAGTGGTCTTAATGTTAAGGGAATGAAGTGACAAAGAGAGGAAACACCAGAAGCACAGTTGCTTGATGTTATTATGGAAGGTGACTCACCTTCCAAGCAATAAACCCTCTCCCTCCTTCCTCCTCTCCAGCTTCCACATGCACCATGAGCACTCCTCATTGAGGTAAATGCAGTTTATTTTCATGTTAGTACATTTATTTCTTGTTTTTATTTGTATTACTTGATATTTTGGTAATTTACTCATCTTATTTTACCTTAAACATGGGTAATTTCAGTTGAAAGTGTCTTGAATGTGGGTGTTCTTGGGGTCCAGGAACGGATTCATTCATTTTCCATTATTTCTTATTGGGAAAATAGTTTTGGAATCCAAACTTTTTGCAATCCGAACCGCCTCTTGGAATGAAATAAATTCGGATTCTGGGGGCACCACTACATATATATATATATATATATATATATATATATATATATATATATATATATATATATATATACATATATATAATATAAGTCCGACGTGCTGTTCTGGCACATGCTCCCATACCTGACCTGACCTGATATATATATATATATATATATATATATATATATATATATATATATATATATATATATATATATATATATATATATATATATATATATATATATATATATATATATATATAGTCTTCGTCTTCTTCTTCTTTTGGCTGCTCCCATTGGGGGTTGCCACAGTGGATCATCTGTTATGATCCGCATAATGATTTGGCACAGGTTTTACACCGGATGCCCTTCCTGACGCAACCCTGGTCACCTCTTACGACACAGGGATATGGTACTCTTATTCTCACCGGGGTATACACCGGGCCCAGTACACTGGAACTCACTTTGCCGACCTCAGAAGGATGACAGGCTGAGTCAACCTCCTGGTGTGTATTAATTCAAGCGGCCAACGGGGCTTGAACTCAGAACCTTTTGGATCCCAAGCTACTACCCAAACCACTACGCCAACACCAGGCTAATGTATTGTTATGGCTGTGGAAATTCGCAGACACCATATCGGTCCTTAGATCAGTTATGCCGATAAGTCCATGTTCAGTTAGATTTCCCCACCGTTGTTTAATGGGAATTTATCAGGGTGAACAGGGCTGTGATCTTTGAGTTGGCCATTTTTCTTTACTATCGTTATTTTGGACCAACCACAATGCCAACCACCAACCGCCTTCTCCACCACGTCAACCACCAACCACCTTCTCCATGCTTACCACCAACCACCTTCTCCACCACACCAACCACCTTCTCCACCGCGCCAACCACCTCCACAACGCCAACCACTAACCACCCTTTCCACACCGCCTTCATAACAACGACATCTTCCCACCATCTCCTAAACCGCATCTCCCCAAATCGACCAACACGAATAACATCGCCTCATCTTCATCCCCGAAGCGACGCCATCTTTGCACCAGCCGCGGCAAGTCCGCATCGAACGGCATCGTTGCAGGCACACGCGGGGTTTGCTCACCGAGCAAGTTTGGTGATCTCGCGCACGTCCGCTCTGTGGAAGCTTCGCCTCGGAATTCGGATCAACAGAGAGAAAGGGGCGGAGCCAGTGGAGGTCAGAGGTGAGCCGTGAGGGATCGAAGGTCACATCTCGCCTCACGGACCCGAAAAGGGCGAGCGGAGCGCCAGTTCGCAGTCGAGAGTCGGTGGAGTGTCAGTCGAGAGAGGTCGAGGAGCCGCGTGGAAGTCTGAAGCCTGAAGCCTGCAGTAGCTGGAGAAGCTGAGGAGAACGGAGGAGGCGCGAACGGGGAGCGCGGCTAAGCCTGCTGCGCCGCGCGGAGCTGCGTGTTCGTGTGCGAGCCGGAGAGAACTCGCCAACCAGCTCCGAACGGTCTGAGGTGATCGGGCTTCGGAACGGTCTGAGCATCGCTGAGGGACGAACGGGTTCTTAAAGAGAGCATCAACTCAAAAAGAGTGAAGACCCGTTCGTTCCTCTCAGGCGTTGCCGGCTGGGGCCCGAATCACCAGGCCGCGGCCGAGCCGCGGTTATGCAAGCTGCCGTGGGGAGGGAGCGTCGCGGGTCGCCCCAGCGAGGAAGGTAACCTGCGCGGCCTCGCGGAGCCTCTGCGGTCTACACGGCTCCGTGCAATAAAGACCCAAAGAGGTCCAGTCTGCCCCTAGTCTGTCCTGGGGCTTTTCTTTGCTTTTGAATGAAGGTTGGGGTGCCATGTACGCAAGTCGAACTGTATAAGTGACTGTACATAATAAATACACGGTATAAGCTCTTTCCTTTGCGTTGTGTTTGGCTGCATAACTGCATGCGTGTTTCACCCATTTATTGCTTGTTTGTGTACGTGTGAAATAATAAATGTGCTTGTTTGAATGTGAACCTGTTCGTCGTGTCATTTTCCCCATTGAAACGCCGTATTGCATTTCGGAATGGTTGCGGGCTTTTTGAAAGCCGACAAAAGAATCGGGTCCAGCGAGGTCTCATGATAATACCCGCTCGGTTATCCCAGAACGGAACGAACCGCTTAAGCGGTTCGTGTCCAAGCAGGCCCCGCTGAGGGACGATCTCTCGGAAGGCTGGCCGCGCGAATAATTAGGTATATCGGCGATTGACCCTGTCGTGCGCGGGTAGAATATTGACTCGGCCGTGGTGTGCGCTTGGAGCACACCTGTGATGACGTGTGTGTGTGTGTGTGTGTGTGTGTGTGTGTGTGTGTGTGTGTGTGTGTGTGTGTGTGTGTGTGTGTGTGTGTGTGTGTGTGTATATATATATATATATATATATATATATATATATATATATATATATATATATATATATATATATATATATATATATATTGTTGTGGTTGACGAAATTCGCAAACCACCATTCAGGTCCCTTAGGTGAGATATCTCTGTAAGTATATGTGTAGTTAGGCCCAAACCCGTTGTTTAGAGGGAATAAATGTCATTCATTCGGGCTGCGACCCCTCTAGATAGCCGTTTTTCTTTTACTATCTTTATTTTGGACCAGCCGCCATTACTACCATTACTACCACCACCAACCACGTCTCAACAGCTATCACACAACAACCACCAACCGCAACGCCGCTTCACAACCACAGCCACGACCCTTGCCGTCACATCTCGCTCTCGCAACCATCACATCACCGCCATTCCCACGCCGCTTGTGGACACCGATCCTGGACTCGTGCAGGGCGTGCACCGAGCAGCGGGTGCAAAAACACCAGCCTTTCCGAAGCAATCGGATCAAAAACGACTCACGCCCACTTCTGTTCCGTCCTATCGGCGAGCGTGGGGCGATTCGGCCCCGCCTCCAGGTGCGTCGGAGTATAATCGCTATATGCAGATTCGTGGATCAAAAAGCATTCACGCCCACTTTTCCTCTGTCCAATGGGGAGCCAGCCAGAGGTAAAGGGTCGAAGGTGAAGGAGCGAGGCCCCGGGGGCTATAAAGGGCCTCGTTCGCTCGCCGGGCAGTTGAGTTGGGAAGAGAAGGAGTTGGAAAGAGTCAGTCAAGAAGAGTCGGAGAAAGCAGTTGGACGGAGCTGTGGAGAGTTGGAGAGGTGGCGGCGGCGAAGGCAGTCGAGAGGGCGCTCGTGTCAGAGTCAGGGAGCTGCGGAGAGGGGAGGCCGATAACGCGTCCGAGGTCGCGGTGGAGAAGCTCGTCGCGGGACCCGAGCCAGCGAGATATCCTCATCCCCCCGAGCTTCAACAACCCCCTCCTGTTTCCCCCCGTGCTGAGATAGTGTGAGAAGGGGGCCCCGTTCCCACCCCATTCCAGACACTGTCCGCGAGGCCCGCGGAGTCGGGGCACCACCGCCATTTTGCGGCTCATCACCAGATGGGTAGGCTCGACGCGGACTCGGCCCCAGGCCCGTCTGCCCCCTCATAGCGGAGGGTGGTCCCTTTTCTTTTGCTTTGAGTATATGTGTTGTCGGCGCCGTCTGTGAAGTAAAACTATATAAGTGTTGCCGTGTGCTCAGTAGTCGGTGGTAGATCTGCATTGTGTTTCACTTTTACATTTGCTTTTTGTGCATTATTGTGGTGTTTCATCTTTTACATTTGCTTTTGGTGTATAATTGTATATGTGTGCTATCCGTGTGCCATCGCGAAATAAATGTGCTTAATGTTGAACTGTTTTTCCCGTTTCGCTTCGTATTTTCCTCTATTGAATCTCCATCTTACTTCACGTAAAGGGTTGGTCGTGGGCTAAATACGCCCAATAATTAATCGAACCGTCGAGGTTGACGATAACACCGCTCGGTTATCCCGATAGTACGGAACGGGTCGCTTAAAGTGGCCTGTGTCCGAAGTCGACCTGCGGCGAGGTGCGATCGCCCGGTCGAGGTCGAATTTGGCAAGCAACCCTATCCCACGCGGGGGGCCGATTGGCACGATCATGGTGAGGCCGAAAGGCCCACCCGTGACTAGTTCCCGGCGTTAGTCCGAGAGGGTCACGACGGGATTGTCCGTCCGGTGGGCGACGTGCCGTGATTCGAGTTACGTGGCCGTCTGCACACCGGCGGGCGCGAATCCGCAACACTGGTGTCAGGTCGTGCGATATAAACTCATCGCCCTCCTCGCGGCACTGGTATCGGAGAACGGGAAAACGGGCTCTCCTGTCTCCAGCTAAATTCACGGGAATCGGTCCAGGGGTGAGAGGAGTGACCCCCGATTCCCTCCAAATTACGAGCGAGCTAAATTAACCCTTTACGAGAAATAAGATGGCGTCTCAAGGCGAGCGGGAGCCGGGGGTATTGGAAATGTATATGTGTAGTAATGTAGAATCCATGGTCCAGAATGAAAACCCCGAGCAGGAAATGTTGGTTGTGCAGGAACACGAACTCGTCCAACTGAACCCAGAGCCCGAAATAGGTGCGGCGGCGGCCGCGGTGTATGACACCTCCCCACCCCCCCTCCGCCAAAACCTCCCGATCCTGGCCGAATCGGCTCACCCAAGCGCACCCGACATGGCCCAGCTATTCGCCATGCTGAAAAAAATGGATACAAACACAAATGAAATGAAAAACGAAATAAAAGGCATGAACGAAAAGATGGACGCGAATACACAGCAAATGAACGAAATGGAAACAAACATGAAGGAAGAAATGAAAGGGCTGCGGGGTGAGACGCAGAGCATGGGCCGAAGCCTGCAGACGGGCATGAAGGCAGTAACCGGGAGCTCAAAATGGCGACGCCACGTGTGGGAGCGAACGAGCTGGGAGGGAGTGCAACGGCTGTCGGGCCCGCGGTGGAGGCGGGTAAGAAAAAAATAATTCGGGGGACGTGTTGGGCGAGGGTCGTGACGGAAAAAGTGACGGTAACTGAAATGAGGACGAGAGAAGAACCTTCAGAGTATAGGCTTTATTCCATTTGATTGAAGCCGCTTCTACGGGCACACCAGGAAATACAGACGCAGCATGGAGTACATAAGCAGTAAGGTACACACGCGCAACTAATCACCGCAAAATAAATCAGTATTATATATCAATCAGTATTCTCACCATTCAATGAACACCAAGTGAGCCGCCGACATAAAACGACAATGCCCCAGGGACAATCCGCGCTGCCGAGCCGAACCTCAGCTTTATCTCTTCTGTGCTCGAGCTGGGCAACGTGTGATCACACGTCACGACCTTCAATTCACCACATTCTCCCCGTCTTTAAAATGTAACTAGAGGCCCAGCTAACGCACCATGATTACTTCAGCGCTACAGGAGTATACATTTCAAGCAATGCGAACTATCTAAACTACAGAAGCATACATGCCAAGCAGTGAGGATTATTTTGAGTTGTAGGAGCATGGTAATGAGCATCGATATATTATGTAACGAGCATATAGGAGCATGAGCATCGAGGATGCCGATAATCCGCTTTACAGATTGAGTCGGCGAGGGGGTATTATTCGTCGGCCTCTCCGGGAGTAGATGGCGGTTTCACTTGAGGGAGGCTTCCGATCCTCTTGGTGAGCCTCGACTCGTGCCGGAGATGACTCCCCGATCGCTCCCGGGTGGAACGCGGTAGCCCCGTCGTCACCCTTCTCGGGTGGAGTCCCTGGGGGGGGAACACCTGGGGAGGGGATGTCAGAGGGAGGTGTGCCAGATGGTGGTGTACCTGCGGGAGGAGTGCCTGAGGAAGCCAAATGACGAACCGACACAGTGGTCTCCCTGCCATCCGGGAGCCTGACATGAGCGTATTCTGGATTAGTATCGATGAGTTCGACCTCTTCCACCATGGGTTCATACTTGCTTTGTCGTACCGGGCGTTTCATGAACACTGTTCCGGGATGGGTTAGCCAGTTGGGCACCGATTGGCCGTCAACATAACGTCGCTGGTGAGTAAACATTCGTTCGTGAGGAGTTGCATTGGTGGACGTGCAGAGCAAAGAGCGTATGGAATTCAGAGCGTCGGGAAGGGTAACCTCCCACCGCTCGGGGCCCAGTCCTCTTGATTTCAACGCCAGAGTTACGGCTTTCCAAATGACCCCATTATACCGTTCCACCTGACCATTACCCTGTGGGTTGTAACCCGTCGTTCGACTAGTTGCGATGCCGTGCTCTAATAGGAATTGTTTTAGCCCGGCCGACATGAAACACGGCCCTCTGTCTGAATGTATGTACGAAGGTTTCCCAAACATAGCGAAGAGGTCAGACAGACATTTCACGATAGTGCCCGAGGTCATATCCGAGCACGGAAACGCGAAAGGGAACCTTGAATACTCATCAACAACAGTGAATATGTATCTGTTGTCTGTCTCGGTCGGCAGGGGCCCTTTGAAGTCAATGTTTAGTCTCTCGAAGGGAGAAGTGGCCTTGATCAGTCTGCCAGAAGCCGCACCATAGAATCTGGGTTTTAGTTCAGCACAAACAGGGCATGAAGCATTCATTTGTTTAATATCTTCAATAGAATAGGGCAGGTTCTGTCTGCGTACGAAATGTGCCATTCTGGTTACCCCCGGGTGGCACAGAGACACATGGAGGTCTTGCAAAGCCCGACTGATTGCCGCCGAGCAGTAGACCCGCGAGAAGGTGTCTGCAGCAGGGGTTTCCCTCCCGGGCCGGTAAACAATGTCGTAACTATAGCAGGCTAGGTCTATCCGCCATCTCATAATTTTTTCATTCTTAATTTTCCCGTTATTTTTCCCATCAAACATGAATGCCACGGATCGTTGGTCCGTAACGAGCGTGAAGTGGTTTCCCAGTAAATAATGTCTCCATTTACGCAGCGCTTCGACGATGGCGTACGCCTCCTTCTCTATTGCCGAGTGTCTCTGCTCGCTTCCAGAGAGAGTTCTCGAGAAGAACGCGACGGGTCGCCCAGACTGATTAAGCGTAGCAGCTATCGCGTGATCAGAAGCATCTGTTTCCACCACGAAGGGCACCGAGCTATCGATCGATAATACCACGGAATTACTGATATCGTCTTTGAGGTTGTGGAAAGCTGTTACAACAGCGGCATCTGGTGGAAAGTTTTTGCAATGCACTGGGGGATGTATTTTCTCGGAGTATTGCGAAATCCATCTCGCAGAGTAAGCGAACATGCCGATCACCCGGCGCATTGTCTGCAGCTCCTGAGGCGGGGGTAGCTCACGAAGTGGCGCAATCGCTCAGGATCAGGCTTAATCGTGCCGTCGGCTATCGTGTAGCCGAGTAGGTCAATTGACCTTGCCGAGAATACGCATTTCTCGTAGTTGAGAGTCAGATTATATTTTCCAGCAATGCTCAAGAATCTGTCCAGATTCATGTCATGTTCCCCCTGATCCCTACCGCACACTGTGACATTGTCCACGTAAACAAAAGTGTCTTTGAGGTTTTCATCTGAGATGATGTCGTCCATAACCCGTTGGAAGCAAGCTACTCCATTTGTGACACCGAATGGAATCCTCCTGAATTGGAAGAGGCGCCTACCTGCCTGGAATGCGGTGTAGGTTTGTCTTCCTCTCGGATGGGAATTTGGTGATAGGCGCTTCGCAGAGTCGATGGTGCTGAATATCTTATAATTGGCCACGCGTTCGACCATCTCGTCTATGCGCGGCAGGGGGTAGGCGTCGAGTTGGGTGAAGCGATTGACCGTTTGGGAATAATCGACAACCATTCGTTTCTTATGGTTGTGACTGCTGGTCACCAACACCTGTGCGCGCCATGGCTGGCGAATCGCTCGGTTCTATAATTCCTTCTTCCAGTAATCGCTTGGTTTCTGAAGTGATGAAATTCATGTCAGCAGTGGTATATCGCCGCGATTTGATCGCTATCGGTTTGCAGACCGGCGACAGGTTAGCGAACAGCTGGGGGGACGTTACCTCTGTGGTAGTCAAGGCATTTAAAATTAGACGAGGTTTGCTTCCTCCAAAGGGTATTTCGACGCTCGTGTGCTGCTTGAGGACATTATGACCCAGAATTACATCTGCGCACAAATCACGAAGCACCAGTACCCTTACATCCCGATGCGTGTACCCTTTTACGTCCAATTCAACATTGCAGTACCCTCGTACGCGGGACTGTAGTGATGTGGCGGCCATGCAGACCGTATTGTCTGTCAGGTGGATTTTCCATTTCCTGCCCTTCACTAGCGAGCTGTTGACGAAACTTTCAGAGCTACCGGTATCAATCAGTGCCTCAGCCATATGCCCGTTAATTCGTACATTGATGATAGCCTTGGATAGATTCCCGGGGAGGCTGCAGTTAGTTTATTTTGCGAGTAGAGCCGCAGAAGTGGGTTTATTTCTCCTTAGAGTAGATTTACATACCCTGGCATAATGCCCTTTCTTGTCACAATTCATGCATGTGCATCTCTGGCGGGGCATTTTTGGCGGTGGTGTCTTTGTACCCACAAAGAAGCGTTACCAACCGGAGCAGTTGCTGAGGAGTTTGACGTGGCCTGTGTATCCGGCTCCTCGGGTGTTTCTCCATCCCCTGTGTCTGGCTGTGTCTGTGCCAGTGGGGTTCCTTGAATTCCACCGTAGCAGCGTTCATTAGCAGCATCGGTGTCCCAAATGACTCAGATTGCTGCTGTGCCGTATCCATCGCTCGAGCCTGATCGACTACCTTTTCAAGAGTGGGTTGCGCTTTCTCTAGCAAGCGTTGCCGTATGTGGGCTGATCTAAGTCCTTGGATAGATGAATGCCTCCGGGTCGCTTCCTTCGGTGTTCCTCGGCGCTTACGGCCCGAAAGCTGCAGTCTTTTCCCAGCTGATTCAGAGCTTGCAGGAACTGATCGATTGTCTCCCCGGCTGCTTGCTTGCGTGTGTTGAGAAGATGTCGTATGTATACCTCATTCTTGCGCTTCCCACGTAGAGCGCCTGCAGCACGTCGATCGCTGCTTCGTAAGTGTCACACTCCGAGAAAGAGCCTGTATACGCCGGGCGAGACATGATTCACGAGGGCGGCCAATTTGTCAGCTCCCTCTTCGATGATGGTCAGATAGTGTGAGAAGGGAACGGAACCAATGCGACCATTTCATTTCTGAGTCAGTCGCGCTTGGGTCTGCGTCGAACCTCTCTGGTTTGTTGATCTTGTCCATCGTTGGTTGAGAGAGCCGAGAAAACCAAATGCAATAAATTGAAATGAGGACGAGAGAAGAACCTTCAGAGTATAGGCTTTATTCCATTTGATTGAAGCCGCTTCTACGGGCACACCAGGAAATACAGACGCAGCATGGAGTACATAAGCAGTAAGGTACACACGCGCAGCTAATCACCGCAAAATAAATCAGTATTATATATCAATCAGTATTCTCACCATTCAATGAACACCAAGTGAGCCGCCGACATAAAACGACAATGCCCCAGGGACAATCCGCGCGGCCGAGCCGAACCTCAGCTTTATCTCTTCTGTGCTCGAGCTGGGCAACGTGTGATCACACGTCACGACCTTCAATTCACCACAGTAACCGAGAGGGACAAACTAATTGGGGTGACGGAGATGTGCACGAGGGAGATAACAAGGGAAGAGACGGAAATAATAATTGAGACAAGGGAGGTAAAGGGTGAAGAGATGACTGAGTTGGCAGAGACACGGGAGATGGGAACGATAGAGGGAAGACTACACAATGAAGACGGGGTAAGTGACGCACACACACACACACGGAGGTAGTGGAGGATAATGGGGGTGAGCTCGCGGACCGTGCAGGAACCCGGTGCGAGCAGCGGGATAGCCTCCTCCAGGAACGAGGGGAGGGAGTATGCCCCCTTGAAGCGAGTCACGACCAGGTGGGTTCGGTCGTGCTTTGCGAGGTCGAGGGGAGGAGTGCTGCGAACAGGTGCACGGAAAGCTTGGGGGGTATAGAGGCCCCGGAGACTCTTGTGGGGACACGAATCCCCAGTGTGGTTGTCCCTGTGTGTGTGGTGCAAGGTGTGAGTGCGTCCCCGTGTGTGGAAGCGACCCCGTGTGTGAGTGGTGTGGTGGCGATTGTGCCGGAGTACGTGCTTCCCAGCACGCCGTGTGTAAAAGGGGCACCGCAAGTGGAAGAGGCCGTGTGTGTGAGTGAAACGGCCAGTATGAATGGAGCACCACGTGTGAGTGGTGTGGTGGCGAGTGTGCCGGAGTGTGTGCTTCCCAGCACGCCGTGTGTGGATGAGACACCGCGGGCGAGTGCCCCCGCGTTTGTGAGTGGTGTGGTGGCGTGTGTGCATCCCAGCATGCCGTGTGTGGGTGAGGCACCGTGTGTGAGTGTCGCCGTGTGTGTGAGTGAAACGGCCAGTATGAGTGAGGCACCGCGGGTGAGTGCCCCCGCGTGTGTGAGTGGTATGGTTTGTGTGAGGGAAATGGCATGAGTGAGTGGAAGGCCGCGAGTGAGTGGAGCCACGTGTGCGAGGGAGATGGCATGCGTGAGTGAACGGCCGAGTGCAAGGGAGACCGTGTGTGTGTGAGAGAGCGGTATGTAAGGGAGATGTCGGTCGGCATGTGTGAACATGCAGCCGCGTCTCCCGGTGTGAGTTCAATGGAATGGAGTATGAGCGTCGTTACACGCGGGAGTGCGTGTGTTGAATGGAAACGACGACGGCGACAGAGGAAAGAAAGCCGGGTAGCGGCTGTAGTTGTTTCGGGGACCGTGCCGGGTTCACCCAGCAGTGAGCACGAGGTCCGTGCTGTGCAACGCATGAGGCCCCCACGTGCTCGCTTGCGAGAGTGAAGTCCCGGTCCGGAAACGCCAGCGGTGGATTTGCCGATCCCGCGGACGGACAAAGTTTAGGCAGGATTACGGATTTGGACCGGACGGGTTCTCCACGCGGGCGTGTGTGTTGCGCTCCAACGGGCAGAGCACATGTGTTCGCGTGGGGAACCCCTCGAGACGTGGGGCTTGTGTTTTTTTTTATGCGCACGGTGACGTCATGGCTGCACGCGGGGTTGGAATCCGGCAGGAGGGGTATCCCTGCCGGATGGTACCGTCCAAGGAGGGACGAGGTACACGTGCAGCTGCATGACGTCACGGGCAGGTGCAAAGTGCGCGAGCTGTGAGTTGCCGCGCTGGTGCTGCGCATGTGGAAAAAAAAAAAAAAGCAAGCCTCACTTTCGGGTGCACTGGATTCCCGGGCAAGGGGTGGATGATCCCCTTGGCCAGGGCACAGGATGGAAACTAGTTAGGGGGAAGGGTTAGCTTAGTTAGACCGACTTCATGGGGCAGGGGTAAGTGCTCATGGAGTCCGTGGAATGGATTAGTTAGAGGGATTGAGATGAGCTTTAGGTGGGGAAATAAAAGTTATTTTAGAGATTTGGAGACAGTGACAGACTTGTGGATGTGTAGAGGGGACGTAGTTTAGCTACGTAGTGTTAAAAGGAACGTGCTGTAGTTTAAGGGACGACGTGGGAGCACGAGTTAGTTAGGGGAGGTAGTTAGAAGGATGGCAGAGTTCAGCGGTGAGTGTGTTGAAGAGTTGTTGGTGAGTGAAGTGGAAGCATGTGCTTGGTGAGTGAGTGAGGCCAGTGGGTCTGTGTGAATGGAGCGAATGGGGAATGCATGGTGCGATGAGTGATTGGGGGGAGGAGTGACTCCCGCCCAAGGGACCCCGGGGTCAGTGTAAAGTGAGTTAGCTGGGTTAGTCAAATTGAAAAATGGAGGTCGCTTTGTTGTTGGTGGGAGTGCAGGCTCGAAACCCGTTTGGAGGGGTGCAGGAGCCCTGTTGACGGGCTGGGAGCGTGGCTGCGAAAGGTGAGTATCGCTGAGTGGGTACCCCGGGCACCAGGCTAGTCGGCCGTGGTAGGCCAAGGGCCCATGGGGGGCCGGGATAGCGTAGTGGGCACGGGTGCGCCTGCTTGGTGCGGGGGCCCGGGGCGCCATTAGCCGCGTGGGCAGTGTTGTGGGCACGGGTGACCCTTGGAAAGGGGCCTGGGAAGCCAGCCTGCCACGTGTGCGTTTCAGGGGAGGTGCCATGGGGGGCACTCCCCGGTGTTTGGGAGCTGGTAGGCTCGGAGGCAGTGTAGTGCCCGGGGGTGCCATCGTCGGAGAATCGGCAGAGGGTCGTGCCTGCCAAAGGGAGCCACGTGTCCCAGCCATGAGACCGTGTGAGGGCACGGAGAGAAAATTGGGGGGCGAGGCCCGAAATTGTGAGGACACCAACACAGGCGACGGGAATCTGGGTTGTTAGAACCAATAGTTGAAGGGCGAGGCGCTTGTTGCAAGCCCCGGGGTAGATTAGGAAGTGTACCCCTCCGCACCATCCATCCCCTCGCTCTCGTTGTGGGCCGCTGGACCCACTTTGGTTATAGATCGCTGAACTCTGGGCAGGCCATTCTGAGGCTTCGTTGGGCCTCGGCACAGGACGCTAGCTCTCCCTTATTCCCCTCCGGGAAGGGAACGTAGGGGTTGGGAGTAGGCTAGGTGACAGGATAGGTTAGCCGAACAAGGACAGTACAGGGGGTTAGGGGACAATTTATAGTGGGGAAGTAAAAAAAAAAAAATAAGTTGGGGCTAAATTGGGGTTTGACAAATTAAGGGAGTGGGTATAGACAGTGACAGGCAAAGGCGATAGGTTGGGAGGGAGACCGTAGGGTAGGTCCGAGCCCGCCTTCCGAGTGGCCAGCACCACCGCACTCCCTCCACCAACCTCCACTGAACGGCAAAGGCTGGCCAGCTTCATCTGCTGGCTGCGTTGCTGCAAGACAAAGGCCGGCCCACTTCATCGGCAGCTGTTGTTTTGCTGCAAGGCCTGTGCCGGCTGGATCGTCTGCAGCTGCTGTGCTGCAAGGCCTGTGCTGGTCGGATTGTCTGCAGCTGCTGTGCTTCAAGGCCTGTGCCGGCCAGATCGTCTGCCGGCTGTGTTTGCCTGCAGCGGCCTTATTCTGCAGGCTGTGTTGCCTGCTCGCCTTTGCCATGCCATGCCCACTGCCCCTGTTTACCAGCCCCGTTCAATTTTTGCTTTGCTCCCCCCTGTTCATTGCCATGTGCGCCAGGATCAGAAAGCAACAGTTTGCAAGCTGCAAGAACTGCCCTGTTGGCAGCTACAACACGGGCCTGTAGTGGCGGCCCGTGCACCGTGTTTGCGTGCATCCATTCATCCATCCATTTGTTGTGCTCATTGCGTGTGCCACTTGAGCTGGCACGGAGACTGCGTTTGTGCAGCCCATGCACCGTTGTGGTTCACTGCGTTCAGTTCAAAAGGGAAGGCCTTGGACTGCGTGTGAGCAGCCGGCCACGTTCCCTGTCACCTGCATTGTTGAGTCAGAGACTGCATGCGAGCAGCCTGGCTCCCTGCTAACTGCTTTCTTTTTGCAGAGACCATTGATCCTGGGCCATGGTTTAGTGTAAAATTTGTAAGTAAGGTTAAGATGTACTGTACATATGAGTGCGCCCCCGGCATGTCTGTCTTAGCGCCGGCAATTTTATTTAAGTCGTCCGTGTGAGTGAGTTTGTTTAGGTAGTTACTCAGCCCTCAGGTTATTTATTTTGGGGACACGAATACCATGAATGTCGCACTCAGGGATCCGTAGGTAAAATGTACTAGGGGAAAACTACACATGATGGCACACGAAAATTTGATGACTCGGGACGAGTCTGTAAAAAGGGGAGGAGGTAGTGTTGTTGTTGACGAAATTCGCAAACCACCATTCAGGTCCCTTAGGTGAGATATCTCTGTAAGTATATGTGTAGTTAGGCCCAAACCCGTTGTTTAGAGGGAATAAATGTCATTCATTCGGGCTGCGACCCCTCTAGATAGCCGTTTTTCTTTTACTATCTTTATTTTGGACCAGCCGCCATTACTACCATTACTACCACCACCAACCACGTCTCAACAGCCATCACACAACAACCACCAACCGCAACGCCGCTTCACAACCACGACCCTTGCCGTCACATCTCGCTCTCGCAACCATCGCATCACCGCCATTCCCACGCCGCTTGTGGACACCGATCCTGGACTCGTGCAGGGCGCGCACCGGGTGCAGCGGGTGCAAAAACACCAGCCTTTCCGAAGCAATCGGATCAAAAACGACTCACGCCCACTTCTGTTCCGTCCTATCGGCGAGCGTGGGGCGATTTGGCCCCGCCTCCAGGTGCGTCGGAGTATAATCGCTATATGCAGATTCGTGGATCATAAAGCATTCACGCCCACTTTTCCTCTGTCCAATGGGGAGCCAGCCAGAGGTAAAGAGTCGAAGGTGAAGGAGCGAGGCCCCGGGGGCTATAAAGGGCCGCGTTCGCTCGCCGGGCAGTTGAGTTGGGAAGAGAAGGAGTTGGAAAGAGTCAGTCAAGAAGAGTCGGAGAAAGCAGTTGGACGGAGCTGTGGAGAGTTGGAGAGGTGGTGGCGGCGAAGGCAGTCGAGAGGGCGCTCGTGTCAGAGTCGGGGAGCTGCGGAGAGGGGAGGCCGATAACGCGACCGAGGTCGCGGTGGAGACGCTCGTCGCGGGACCCGAGCCAGCGATATATCCTCATCCCCCCGAGCATCAACAACCCCCTCCTGTTCCCCCCCCCCCCCGCGCTGAGATAGTGTGAGAAGGGGGCCCCGTTCCCACCCCATTTCAGACACTGTCCGCGAGGCCCGCGGAGTCGGGGCACCACCGCCATTTTGTGGCTCATCACTAGACGGGTAGGCTCGACGCGGTCTCGGCCCCAGGCCCGTCTGCCCCCTCATAGTGGAGGGTGGTCCCTTTTTCTTTTGCTTTGAGTATATGTGTCGTCGGCGCCGTCTGTGAAGTAAAACTGTATAAGTGTTGCCGTGTGCTCAGTAGTCGGTGGTAGATCTGCATTGTTTCACTTTTACATTTGCTTTTTGTGCATTATTGTGGTGTTTCGTCTTTTACATTTGCTTTTGGTGTATAATTGTATATGTGTGCTATCCGTGTGCCATCGCGAAATAAATGTGCTTAATGTTGAACTGTTTTTCCCGTTTCGCTTCGTATTTTCCTCTATTGAATCTCCATCTTACTTCACGTAAAGGGTTGGTCGTGGGCTAAATACGCCCAATAATTAATCGAACCGTCGAGGTTGACGATAACACCGCTCGGTTATCCCGATAGTACGGAACGGGTCGCTTGAAGTGGCCCGTGTCCGAAGTCGACCTGCGGCGAGGTGCGATCGCCCGGTCTACCCTCCGTGTGGGTACTTAGGTAGGTCGAATTTGGCGAGCAACCCTATCCCACGCGGGGGGCCGATTGGCCCGATCGTGGTGAGGCCGAAAGGCCCACCCGTGACTAGTTCCCGGCGTTAGTCCGAGAGGGTCACGACGGGATTGTCCGTCCGGTGGGCGACGTGCCGCGATTCGAGTTACGTGGCCGTCCGCACGCCGGCGGGCGCGAATCCGCGACAATATATATATATATATATATATATATATATATATATATATATATATATATATATATATATATATATATATATATATATATATATATATATATATATATATATATATATATATAATATTGTTGTTCGTCTTTCGGCTGCTCCCGCTCGGGGTCGCCGCAGCGGATCATCCGTTATGATATGCATACTGATTTGGCATAGGTTTTATGCCGGATGCCCTTCCTGAAGCAATCCTGGTCGCCTCTTACGACACAGGGATGAGGATTGGGTTTCGCCATGATTCTGGGCTGCCTGACACCCTCTCATAGCTCGGCCCAGCGCAGAGCTCCCGCCCTCAAGCGATCCTCCAACCCTATCCTCCGAGTAGCCGGATTACAGACGCACACCACTACTCCCGATATATATATATATATATATATATATATATATATATATATATATATATATATATATATATATATATATATATATATATATATATATATATATATATTGTTGCGGATTCGCGCCCGCCGGCGTGCTGACGCCACGTAACTCGAATCGCGGCACGTCGCCCACCAGACGGACAATCGTGACCCTCTCGGACTAACGCCGGGAACCAGTCACGGGTGGACCTTTCGGTCTCACCGCGATCGTGCCAATCGGCCCCCACGTGGGATAGGGTTGCTCGCTAAATTCGACCTACCTAACTACCCACACGGAGGGTAGACCGGGCGATCGCACCTCGCCGCAGGTCGACTTCGGACACGGGCCACTTAAGCGACCCGTTC
Source organism: Eptatretus burgeri (assembly GCF_056783735.1). NCBI lineage: Eukaryota > Metazoa > Chordata > Myxini > Myxiniformes > Myxinidae > Eptatretus > Eptatretus burgeri. The sequence goes on from NC_140970.1 coordinate 107,792,313, forward strand.
CGTACTATCGGGATAACCGAGCAGTGTTATTCGTCGGCCTCGACGGTTCGATTAATTATCGGGCGTCTTAGCCCACGACCAACCCTTTACGTGAAGCAAGATGGGGATTCAATGAAAGAAATGACGAAGCGAAGCGGGAAAACAGTTCAACAATAAGCACATTTATTTCGCGATGAACGGAAAGCACCCATATACAATTCCACCAAAAGCACATGTAAAAGAAGAAGACAATGCAATATTATACAAAAAGCAAATGCAACAATGCAGATCTAACCGACTACCGGGCACACGGCAACACTTATACAATTTTACTTCACAGACGGCGCCGACAACACATATTCCCAAAGCAAAAGAAAAGAGAACCACCCTCCAGGATGAGGGGGGTAGGCGGGCCTGGGGCCGAGATCGTGTCGGGCCTACCCGTCTGATGATGAGACGCGGAGCGGCGGTGGTTCTCAACTCCGCGGGCCTCGCGGACAGTGTCTGGTAGGGGGTGGGAAGGGGGCCCCCTTTGTCGCACTATCTCAGCGCGGGGGGAAACAGGAGGGGGTTGCTGATGCTCGGGGAAAGGAGGATTTCACCCTGTCTCGGGTCCCGCGGCGAGCGTCTCCTCCTCCACCTCGGTCGCGTTGCTGGCCTCTCTGGTGTGCAGCTCCCGGCACCGATGCGAGCACCCCCTCGTCCGCCTTCGCCGCCGTCACCTCTCCACAGCTCCGTCCTCTTCGCTCTGAATAGTACCACTTCTTTCCAGCTCCACCGTCGACTCTCTTGAATTCCGCACACTCAACTCTCAACTTCCAACTGAACTCTTACTCAACTTCCAACTGAACTCCCTCTCAACTTGTCTGACGAACGCAGTCGTTTTTATAAGCCCCGTGGCTTCGCTCTTTCACCCTTGACCCTCTGCCTCCGACCCTTCACCTGGCTACCCATTGGCCCGAGGAAAAGTGGGCGTGAATGCTTTTTGATCCATGAATTTGCATATAGCGACCGCCCTCCAACGCCCTGGAGGCGGGGCCAAATCGCCCCTCGCTCACCGATTGGACGGAACAAAAGTGGGCGTGAGTCGTTTTTGATCCGTTTTCTGCGGAAAGTCCGTGATGTTTTTGAACACTGCTCGGTGCGCGCCCCGCACGAGTCCAGCATCAGTGCCCACGAGTGGCGCGAGATGACGGTGATGCGATGGTGGCGAGTTGTGACGGTAAAGGTCGTGGCGGTTGTGGTGAAGCGGCGTTGTGGTTGGTGGTTGTTGTTGTGATGGCCGCGTTGTGGTTGGTGGTTGTTGTGTGATGGCTGTTGAGACGTGGTTGGTGGTGGTAATAATGGCGGCTGGTCCAAAATAAAGATAGTCAAAGAAAAACGGCTATCCTGAAGAGTCGCAGCCCTCATGAATGACATTTATTCCCTCTAGACAACGGGTTTGGGCCTAACTACACATATACTTACCGAGATATCTCACCTAAGGGACCTGAATGGTGGTTTGCGAATTTGGTCAACCACAACAATATACATACATCCAAACATACATACATACATACATACATACATACATACATACATACATACAGTGGGGAGAACAAGTATTTGATACACTGCTGATTTTGCAGGTTTTCCCACTTACAAAGCACGTAGAGGTCTGTAATTTTTATCATAGGTACACTTCAACTGTGAAAGACGGAATCTAAAACAAAAATCCTGAAAATAACATTGTATGATTTTTACATAATTAATTTGCATTTTATTGCATGAAATAAGTATTTGATCACCTCCCAACCAGTAAGAATTCCGGCTCTCACAGACCTGTTAGTTTTGTCTTTAAGAAGCCCTCCCATTCTCCACTCATTACCTGTATTAACTGCACCTGTTTGAACTCGTTATCTGCATAAAAGACAGCTGTCCACACTCAATCAATCAGACTCCAACCTCTCCACAATGGGCAAGACCAGAGAGCTGTCTAAGGACATCAGAGACAAAATTGTAGAATTGCACAAGGCTGGGATGGACTACAAGACAATAGGCAAGCAGCTTGGTGTGAAGGCAACAACTGTAGGCGCAATTATTGAAAGATGGAAGGAGTTCAAGATAACAGTCAATCTCCCTTGGTCTGGGGCTCCATGCAAGATCTCCCCTCGTGGAGCCTCAATGATCATGAGAAAGGTGAGGGATCAGCCCAGAACTACACGGCAAGACCTGGTCAATGACCTGAAGAGAGCTGGGACCACAATATCAAAGAAAACCATAAGTAACACACTACGCCGTCATGGATTAAAATCCTGCAGCGCACGCAAGGTCCCTCTGCTCAAGCCAGCGCATGTCCAGGCCCGTCTGAAGTTTGCCAATGACCATCTGGATGATCCAGAGGAGGAATGGGAGAAGGTCATGTGCTCTGATGAGACCAAAATAGAGATTTTTGGTTTAAACTCCACTCGCCGTGTTTGGAGGAAGAAGGATGAGTACAACCCCAAGAACACCATCACAACCGTGAAGCATGGAGGTGGAAACATCATTCTTTGGGGATGCTTTTCTGCAAAGGGGACAGGACGACTGCACCGTATTGAGGGGAGGATGGATGGGGCCATGTATCGTGAGATCTTGGTCAACAACCTCCTTCCCTCAACAAGAGCATTGAAGATTGGGCGTGGCTGGGTCTTCCAGCATGACAACGACCCGAAACACACAGCCAGGGCAACTAAGGAGTGGCTCCGTAAGAAGCATCTCAAGGTCCTGGAGTGGCCTTGCCAGTCTCCAGACCTGAACCCAAAAGAAAATCTTTGGAGGGAGCTGAAAGTCTGTGTTGCCCAGCGACAGCCCCGAAACCTGAAGGATCTGGAGAAGATCTGTATGGAGGAGTGGGCCAAAATCCCTGCTGCAGTCTGTGCAAACCTGGTAAAGAACTACAGGAAACGTCTGATCTCTGTAATTGCAAACAGGTTTCTGCACCAAATATTAAGTTCTGTTTTTCTGAAGAATCAAATACTTATTTCATGCAATAAAATGCAAATTGATTATTTAAAAATCATACAATTTGATTTTCAGGATTTTTGTTTTAGATTCCGTCTTTCACAGTTGAAGTGTACCTATGAAAAAAATTACAGACCTCGACGTGCTTTGTCAGTGGGAAAATCTGCAAAATCGCCAGTGTATCAAATTCTTGTTCTCCTCAATATATATACATATATATATATATATATATATATATATATATATATATATATATATATATATACATATATATATATATATATATATATATATATATATATATATATATATATATATATATATATATATATATATATATATACACACACACACATACAGAAGTAGTGCCCGATTTCTGCCAGTTGATTGTTTGTTTGCCATTTATATGACAGTGTACAAGAAGGTAGAAATAAATGAATGACATGTTTATATAACCATTTATTCAAGAAAAAATTATTATGGAACTGCAGCAAGCTGTTTTACTTGCAATTTTCAAAGTGCCCTCCCTTGTGATCGATGTACAATTGCAGCCGAGCAAGCACAGAGCGGCACACGTCTGCAGAGTTCGACATCAATTTCCTCAAACTTTGCAGTGATTTGAGCCTTCAATTCCTGAATGGTACGAGGCTTTTCACGATAAACAAGGTCTTTCATGAGCCCCCAAAGAAATAAATCTGGAGGTGGAAGGTCTGGGGAGCGTGCCGGCCACTCGATAGGACCGCGGCGGCCGATCCACTTTCTGGCAAAATTTTCATCAAGCCACTGACGAACATAATGTCCATTATGAGGTGGAGCTCCATCATGCTGGAAATAACAGTCCTGATCTTGTACCCTGGGCCAAAAGGTTTGCAGCATATCCAGGTAAATTTCTGCAGTGACAGGTCCCTCAAACAAGAAGGGTCCAATTATCCCTAATGGTTATATGGCTGCCCAAACTGTCACTCCAGGTAAATTTACCTCCTTCTCAACTGTCACTCTTGGGTTATTCACAGCCTAGTAAACACAATTGTGTCTGTTAATTGTGCCATTAAGCTTAAAACATGCCTTATCTGAGCACCAGATGTTGTCTCGCATTGTGTCCTCTTCGTGAAGTTTAGCGAAGAACTCTTCGCAAAATTGAAGACGGCAGTCGTCATCTCCATCATGAAGTGCATGCAGTAAGCGTGGAATGTAAGGTTTCCATTTTTTTCTGGTGAAGGATACGGATAACACTTGATTGGCTCACTTCAAACTCTGCAGATTTACGGCGAGTTGACTTTTGCAGACTTTGTTCCAGTCTTCTGATGGCTTCTTCAGCCTTAGCTACATTCGTTGCCGTTTTCGGACGACCAGACTTCTTTGCAGTGGCTACCGACCCTGTTGCTTCAAATTTCTCGACAATAAATCGTATGTTTCTTCCCTGAGGTGGGTTAATATCGAATTCCCGTGCCAAACGGCGTGCTACCATCCTTGGTTGTTCATTACATTTGTAGTAATGTTTCATGGCCGCAATGCGTTGATTCGTTGAAAGGTAATTCATGGTTCAATTTGCAAATTCAGTAACTTTCCAAACTCGCAGCAATAACCTGCAAAACAAAATCAAAAATAAATAGATTACGAAAATTAATAATCTGCAAGACAATTATTAACAACATGCCTTCCCAGAAAGAATCTGACAGCCGAAAAAACAAATCGGGCGCTAGTTTTGACTCACCCTGTATATAGGTATATAGGTATATATATATATATATATATATATATATATATATATATATATATATATATATATATATATGTATATAGGTATATATATATATGTATATATATATATATATATATATGTATATAGGTATATATATATATATGTATATAGGTATATATATATATATATGTATATAGGTATATATATATATGTATATATATATATATGTATATATATGTATATATATATATATATATATATATATATAGGTATATGTATATATATGTATATAGGTATATATATATATATGTATATATATATGTATATAGGTATATATATATATATATATATATGTATATATATATATATATATGTATATAGGTATATATATATATATATGTATATATATATATATATATGTATATATATATATATAGATATATATATATATATAGATATATAGATATATATATATATATATATATATATATATATATATATATATATATATATGTATATAGGTATATATATATGTATATAGGTATATATGTATATAGGTATATATATATATGTATATAGGTATATATATATATATATATATATATATGTATATATGTATATAGGTATATATATATATATATATATATATATATATATATATATATATGTATATAGGTATATATATGTATATATGTATATAGGTATATATATGTATATATGTATATAGGTATATATATGTATATATGTATATAGGTATATATATATATATATATATATATATATATATATATATATATATATATATATATATATATATATATATATATAGGTATATATATATATATGTATATAGGTATATAGGTATATATATATATATATATGTATATAGGTATATATATAT
>NC_140970.1:107800376-107802876 GCF_056783735.1 Eptatretus burgeri
TAACTCGAATCGCGGCACGTCGCCCACCGGACGGACAATCCAGTCGTGACCCTCTCGGACTAACGCCGGGAACCAGTCACGGGTGGACCTTTCGGTCTCACCGCGATCGAGCCAATCAGCCCCCGTTTGGGATAGGGTTGCTCGCCAAATTCGACCTACCTAAGTACCCACGCGGAGGGTAGACCGGGCGATCGCACCTCGCCGCAGGTCGACTTCGGACACGGGCCACTTAAGCGACCCGTTCCGTACTATCGGGATAACCGAGCAGTGTTATCGTCGACCTCGACGGTTCGATTAATTATCGGGCGTATTCAGCCCACTACCAACCCTTTACGTGAAGCAAGATGAGGATTCAATGAAAGAAATGACGAAGCGAAGCGGGAAACAGTTCAACACAAAGCACATTTATTCGCGACGAACGGAAAGCACACATATTCAATTCCACCAAAAGCACACAGAAAAGAAAAACACAATTCAATTTACACAAAAAGCAAATGCGACAATGCAGATCTAATACCGATTACGCGAGCACACGGCAACACTTATACAATTTTACTTCACAGACGGCGCCGACAACACATACCCAAAACCAAGGAAAGAATACCCTCAAGGATGAGGCGGGCCTGAGGCCGAGACCGGGTCGGGCCTACCCGTCTGGTGATGAGACGCGGAGCGGCGATGGTGCCTCAACTCCGCGGGCCTCGCGGACAGTGTCTGGTAGGGGGTGGGAAAGGGGCCCCCTTGGTCGCACTATCTCAGCGCGGGGGGAAACAGGAGGGGGTTGCTGATGCTCGGGGTATAGAGGATTCCTACTCTGGCTCGAGTCCCGCGACGAGCGTCTCCACCTCGGCCAGGTCGCGCTGTCGGCCTCCCTGGGGTGCAGCTCCCTGCACGACGCGAGCACCCCCTCGTCTGCCCTCGCCGCCTCTCCACAGCTCCGTCCCCTCCGCTCCGACTCCAACGCACACGACGACGACCAGCTCCTTCTTGCCAACTCCACCGCCCGCGAAGTCTTAACTCTCTGTTCCCTCTCGACTCTACTACTCACTGGACTGACGAACACGGTCGCTTTTATAAGCCCCGTGGCTTCGCCCTCTCATCTTTGACCCCCTCCCTTCGACCTTTCACCTCGCTCCCCATTGGCCCGAAAAAAGTGGGCGTGAATGCTTTTTGATCCATAAATTTGCATATATCGATCGCCCTCCAACGCCCTGGGGGCGGGGCCAATTCGCCCCTCGCTCACCGATTGGACGGCAAAAAGTGGGCGTGTGTCGTTTTTGATCCGTTTTTGAAGCACAAAATCCGTGATTTTGTACACGCTGTTCGGCGCGCGCCCTGCACGAGTCCAACACCGGTACCCACAAGCGGCGCAAGAACGGTGGCGATGCGACGGTTGCGAGGTGTGACGTGAAGGTCATGGCGGTTGTGGTGAAGCGGCGTTGTGGTTGGTGGTTGATGTTGTGACTGGTGGTGGTAACAATGGTGGTTGGTCCAAATTAAAGATAGTAAAAGAAAAACGGCTATCCTGAAGAGTCGCAGCACGCATAAATGACATGTATTCCCACTAGACAACGGGTTTGGGCCTAACTACACATGTACTTACCGAGATACCTCACCTAAGGGACCTGAATGGTGGTTTGCGAATTTGGTAACCACAACACTACCCCCTCCCCTTTTTACAGACTCGTCCCGAGTCGTTAAATTTTCGTGTGCCATCATGTGTAGTTTTCCCCTAGTACATTTTACCTACGGATCCCTGAGTGCGACATTCATGGTATTCGTGTCCCCAAAATAAATAACCTGAGGGCTGCGTAACTACCTAAACAAACTCACTCACACGGACGACTTAAATAAAATTGCCGGCGCTAGACAGACATGCCGGGGGCGCACTCATATTTACAGTACATCTTACCTTAACTTACAAATTTTACACTAAACCATGGCCCAGGATCATTGAACTCTGCAAAAAGAAAGCAGTTAGCAGGGAGCCAGGCTGCCCGCATGCAGTCTCTGGCTCAAACAATGCAGGTGACAGGGAACGTGGCTGGCTGCTCACACGCAGTCCAAGGCCTTCCCTTTTGAACTGAACGCAGTGAACCACAACGGTGCATGGGCTGCACAACGCAGTCTCCGTGCCAGCTCAAGTGGCACACGCAATGAGCACAACGAATGGATGGATGGATGGTTTGAATCGAACTCAGTGAACCACAACGGTGCATGGGCTGCACAAACGCAGTCTCCGTGCCAGCTCAAGTGGCACACCCAATGAGCACAACGAATGGATGGATGGACACAAACACGGTGCACGGGCCGCCACTGCAGGCCCGTGTTGTAGCTGCCAACAGGGCAGTTCTCGCAGCTTGCAAACTGTTGCCTTGCGGATCCTGGCGCACATGGCAATGAACAGGGGTGGGGGGGCAAAGCAAAAATTGAACGGGGCTGGTGAACCTGGGCAGTGGGCATGGCATGGCAAAGGTGAGCAGGCAAACACAGCCCGCAG
>NC_140970.1:107803376-107818376 GCF_056783735.1 Eptatretus burgeri
ATATTGTGAAAAAACAGCGGACATTAGCCATTAAAAAACCCTAACCCATCTTCCCATCGTTAAAACATAATCTATTTTATACACTCTATCATACAATATCCATATGGAACACAATCATATTCCATTATCTAAAATAAATCTCTTATCATCAAAGGCTATAAATGCCTTTTTATTTACTTCTTCACTATATATGTTATGTTTATAACTTCTTATTGTATTCATTTTCCTATATTCTTCTTTCTTATTCATCAAACAATTATAATAATTTCTAAAAGTTATTGATTTCTTTATTACATATTTCTTTATTCCCTTTAACCTCTTATCAATCTGTTCACCATACTTATAAGCATATGCCTTTGCTCTCAATCCAATAAACTCACTCATTACTTTTCCACCCAACTCATCCTTAAACTTACCAATAACCTTTTCATTCTTTTTGGAAAATAACTCACTCTTCTTGCTGAAATTACTTGTATCATATACTCCAATATTTTTCTTCATATCTTCATAAACATCATCAGTTTTTATATCTAGGATAAAACTATCAGTATCCATATACAACAATGAAACATTTTCACCATACTCTTTCTTTAAGTCATTATACAAATAATCATACATCAATATCTTTGATAAATCAAGAACTGCTGTTCCAATATAAATTGGTTTATCCATTACAATACTTTCCTTTTTCATATGAATTGCAGAAAAGTTCTCTGAAAAAACCTCTTCTCTCTCAAAACTTGGTTTATTTATCAATCTCGAAGCTTCTTTCCAAGATGTTGCGAATCTAATGTTTTGCCTGTTTCTAACATTTTCCATAGTCTTTCCAAATACAGCATTATTCATTAATTTATAAAAGTCCCCTTCAAATTTTACTTTTGTATTTGCTCTCATATCTGTATTGAATTGAATATACTTTTTCACCCAAGGACTTTGTTTAAATTTTAAAACTCTATGAATTTTAGCTACTCTCAATCCTTCTCTCAAAAACTGTTTTAAGCTTCTCTGATGCAAAACATATCCCTCTTTATCATAGAATGTTGTTAATAACTTTTCTGTTGATTTACCTTTAATATTAAAACTTTTATGATAATCACTTAACCATTCTTTCTTTGGAGTTTCTTTCTCACATGCAAAGGAAGATCTTTATGCTTATTATGAAGATCACTCGGGTACCTCAAATCAACTTCAAAATAATAACCTTCTTCTTCGTCATTCAATTCCTCTTGAGAAGAAATAACAATATTCATCAAAGCCTTTTCATAATCCTTTTCTTCCACCCACTCTAATTTACCATAAGGCAGAGATTGAGACATTGCCCATCCATACAAATTATTAGCATCAAAATACATCAAATAATTACTATCTTTTTCACTATCATAATTTGGAAGATATTTATTATTTGCTTTAGCATATCTTTTTTGAACATACTTGTGATATTCCACCTCTCTTGGACTTCTCAATCATCAAAAGCATATCCACATCACTGATTAAATCTATATCTTGTTTTGTCATTTTCAACATTGCACTCCAAGCTAAACCAGGAGCTGTGAAATAGTGGGCAGGATCTAATCCATAACAATTTTTATTATGACAGAGTGATCTAAAAGCTTCAAACACATCAGCTAACAATAAAACATCTGTTTTTAGATATAAATCGTGATATTCTCCAAGGTTCTTTATCTTAAATATTTTCCATATTTCTTGTGCGTGTTTATATTCCTTATCACTTATCTCTTCTTCATAAAGGTTATTATAGAAACTTTCTTTTGAAGGAAGTTGTGTTTCTTTAAATCTCATAAATGAATCCATATAATCATAAGGATAAATTCCCTTACTTGTAAGAATTTTCTCTTTACTTTGAATTTCATTCCTTGTTTGAATTTCCTCTCTCGTAAGAATTCCTTCTTTAATCAGAATTTCATCTTTAATCTGAATTTCCTCTTTAGTTCGAATTTTCTTTATAATTAGAATTTCATCTTCAGTTAGAATTTCTTCATTAATTAGAGTTTCCTCTTTACTTTGAATTCTCTCTTTAATCTGAATTTCCTCTTTAGTGAGAATTTCCTCTTTTGGAAAGAATGAATTAAGATTTGGAAAAGAGTCCGTGGAGCTTAGATTTGATGCGAGGTCGGCTAGTGGTGTTCCCATAAACTTGTAAGAATCTAGAAACCTAATACGAGGTTAAAGGTTTTGTGAATATCATTTTTGAAAATGAAATATACTTTTGACTTGTGTTTGTTATGGCAGAAATATTCCCTGGTGTTTTTGAAAGTTCATTTATAAATAGATGTGTATCATAGTTGGCGCTGTTGTGAAGAAAGACTGGAATAAAAGAAGGTAATTTATAATTAAGATTACAACAGGAATGAGCGGGACCTCTATATTTACCAGTAAGATGACAATGGTCTCTAACTTTAGACTCCTTAATTTCCCCCTCACAAATATGACAGATATTGTTCATTCTAAATTCTAATTTTTCTTCTTTGGTTAATTTCATCGGTTCATTTGTTTCTTTCATTAATTTAGTGAGTCTTATACAATCCTTTTCTAATCGTTTTACAAACTCTTGTGAAGCATTTTTTTCCACGATAATGTTCAAGTTTGTTATACTTTTCTCCAACAGATGATTTGATATAATAACAGAAACCACAAGGAATATGTTTTTGATATTTATTTGTATATGGTTCTTTTGGATTAGGAGAAGCAGTATTTATCTTTTAAGGATACATTCAAAATCAGCGTATATCACAAATGGGTGCATGATAGATTTATTATAATCTTCAAAATAAATCTTTTCACCAGGTTTAGGCATTGTAATTACAGCTGATTTATGATTACTACAATATTTTGAATGTTGTTCTAATCGTTCTTTTGTATGAAATGAATTAAGACATCGCTTACAAGGATATATTTTGTTTGCTGTTCTGAATACCTGAGAAGAGATTAATCTTGATAAATTATTGATGTATGTGTAATGTGAATTCTTTCCAACACTAAAATATAAAAGATCAATGTGTGTTTCTTCATTTTTATAGTTGTTTGAAATTTTTAATATTTGAACTTTGTTTGTATCCGTTAATCCATATACATTAATAGAAAGATTATTCTTTTTTCTCAAATTTAGGAATATCTGTTAGTGGCATTGGGAATTTAAAATCTTTAATGTCCAAGGTATTCTCATATTTCATATATTGTTTTACTCTTTCTGAATTACATTTTGGTGGATGAAAGTGAGCAAGAACAGACCAGAGAAAACATTTATTATCATTGTTCTTAATATTAACAACTGCCTTCTTTAGTTTTATTTCTTTTGGTAATTCAATATAAGAAGAAGCTTTAAGAGGGTTTGATTTTAGAATGTGTATATCTAAAAAGATGATTTTTTTAATATTGAATCCACTTCCTACCACTGTATTATCAACATCCTCCTCTTGTCTTGATAGTTCTTCATAAACCCCACTATTCAAAAAATCTTGAAATGATGTTATAAAATGAAGACCTGTTCTCATATAAGGAGTATGTTCTTCATCTTGTCTTTTCATATTCATTTTCACTCCCATATAAAACTTTAAAGTTTTCATTTCTTTTAATGTCTTTTTAATAAATTTTTCAACATCGGGTTTCACTATTTCAATTGATTCAGCTATTGATGATGGACCGGGTTCTCCAAATTGAAAAATCCTTATTTTTATATGCCCTTTAAATGCCCCATCAGTGTTTTCAATATAATAGTCTCCCTTTACTTTAAACTCATTTTTCTTGTGTTTTTGTGATTGAAGATGTTGATTATAACTACTCTTCAAAACATCCTTTGAACAGATATCACAATGTTTTCTTTCCAACTCAAGAGGAGATATTTGATGAAATAGATTAAATGTGTGTTTGTTGGTTCGGAGGTGTTTTCTATAATGTTTATATTCGTGATTACAAACATCGCAGTACGTTGTATTCACCATATTTATAGAATAAAACTTTGCTTAAACTAAAATTTTCTTGATGAAAATTTCGTTTAATTTATAGGTGAATCTGTGCTTAAAAACATTTTATCCTCCAACTTTTTCACTTAATAAATACAATGTTTCAAGACACAAAAGACAAGTTTCAATCAATCTCTTCATCTGTTAAAGATACTGAGAAATATGTCAAGGATGTAAAATTGAACAAAGATAAATATAACAACTATTGGATAAAAACTATTATGGTAAATAATATGAGTTCTTCAATTTCCTTCAGTGGAAGGGCTTTTAGTATACCTGGTAGAACATCAATTAAAGTATCTCTAACAAAAGTTTCTCCTCTCCTTCTAGTAATATATTCAAAACTAGAAAAAGCAATGAAACAAGAAAAAGTATCAAAGAACAAAAACCTTATGGATGAAGCTTTAGAAAGAAAAGATAAGACCATCTGTAATATGCAAGGAGAAATTTGTATTTTTTTCAACAACCTTAAAGATGTAAATCCTGATGAAATAAAGGATGTTAATATATCAGGTGAAATGACATTTCGTTCAATAGTAGTTAACGATAATTTTAAAATTACCTTTAATATAAAAAATGTTGTCGTTGAATCTGATAATGAAAAAGTATATCGATATCGATGGTAATATACAACTGAAAGTATAGATGAATTTCAGTTTAAGTAAAGTTTTACTTTATAAATATGCTAGACTTTCCTGATTCTCCATATGACAAATTTGAGAATTGTCCTGCGTGTGAAAGACGGGGATTAAACACAGAGTCAAAAGCCTATAAACAATGTATATTCTGTGATTATCTTCTAATTAATGATAATAAAAAATAAAAAAAGGAAAATAATTCTTTTAGATTTACACCAAAAATGAATTACTTTACAAGATTGATTAGAGAAATGAATGTAAAGTATGAGGATGATAACACACCTTTCCTTACAAGGGAAGAAACTGAACGTATAAGAGAAATGTTCAAAGGATTGTTGTTGTATATTATTCATGGATGTAATTTTCAGGGAAATATCAACACAAGATATTGTATAAATAAAATAATGGATTATCTTGAAATTAAACCTGAACTTAGGATAAAATATAGAGTTTCTAAAAAAGCTAATAATAAATTAAATAACCTGTTTTTCAAATATATAAATGAATGATTTTTTACCTATTTGGGAAAATAAGATAAAATTTAACAACCATAAAAATCTCCCAAATTCATTAAGATGTCTCATAGTTGGTTCAAGTGGATGTGGAAAAACCTGCTTACTTTTAAAAATGCTCCTCACTCCCAAATTTTTAGATTATGATAATTTAATAATTTTCACAAAGTCGAGTTTTCAACCAGAGTATCAACTACTCTCACAAGGTTTTAATGCTGGTCTTCAAAAAGAAGATATAATAGGTTTATTTAAACGTCAAAAAAACCTAAATGATTATAACATTGAATATAGATTATAACATTTTGTGATACACAGAGATGTAAAAAGAAATCAAATCTTATAACTTGTATTCTTAGTGATAATACGGATGATATACCGTCTCCCCAAGATTTGGATAAATCAAAAAAGAACCTCGTTATCTTTGATGATTGTGTTAATGAGAGAAACCAAACGGTAATGGACAGCTACTACACAAGAGGGAGACATTCTTCTTGTAATTGTATTTATCTTAGTCAATCGTACTTTCAACTTCCTCGTCGTTCCATCAGAAACAATGCTAATACTTTTATTTTATTCAAGTTAAATTCAATAGATATCAATAATTTTTGGAGAGATAATTGTTCTACATTATGTAGTAAAAAGAAATTTGAGGATTACATGAAGCACACGACTGAAAAATATAAATATATTGTTGTGAAACAAGATGAGATATTAAGGGATATATTTTTTGTTTTATAAACAATTACATATATAAATGACAACTATTATTATAAATCTTGTGGGTAAATCTGCTTCTGGAAAAAACTTTCATAAATCAAGGTTCTTGTGTAGTACAAATGAGAATATTGTAAATTTACTTAAAAAACACCCCGTGATACGCATTGTATCAACAACAACTAGAGCAATAAGACCTGGAGAAGTAAAAGGTGAAGATTATCACTATATTTCAGTGGAGGAACATATGCGATTGAGGAATGAAGGACAAATATTTGAGGAGGTTTCTCTTGGTACAACAAAATATTCACATTGTAAGAGTGAGTTAAAGAAACTAAAATCTGGTGGTGTTGGGATATTAGAAACTAATCCAGAAGGAACGAGACAAATTATTAAATATCTGAGCGGAGTGAAGATTTTATCATTCGGTTTTGATGTTGATGAAGAAACTCAACGCAAACGTATGAAAAGCAGAGATGCAACGATTAGTGAAGAAGAAATTACAACTCGCATTAATGTTAATAAAGAATTTGATGAAATATTTAAAGAAAAGGATTTATTTGAACACATCTACTTGAATGATGAAGAAAAGGAAAATTTCCCTGTTGATCTTTACAATTCATTAAATGATATTTTACAATAAATAAATGGATACAAAAGAAAGAGCAAGAAGATTTAAGGAACATCAAGAGTTGGTTTCAAAAGTTGTAAAACAACAGGAAGACATAAAGAAGAAACGCAGACAGAAACTAACGGGCGAAGAAGCATTTGAAAAAAAACAAGAGAAATTTTTTAAACCACTTTTAAAAACTTCCCAAGAAAAATGAAACATGTTTCCACAGTTCCCACAGTAGAATATACTCCCTAGAAAGCTTCAAATGTTAAAAGATTTCAGTCAAAATGACGGAGGAAGAATTAGAGCATTTAGGAGAATTAGAATATGATGATGAAGGTTTATTTCAACAACTGGAAGAGATTAATCAACCCCTGATTATATTGTGAATGCTGTTCAAAACAATGAATATTCAGCGGATTCAAAAACCAAAGCAGGACTCATTCCAACAGAACAACCAGCAATATTTCATCTTGTTCAAGAAAAGGTATTGATATTTAATGATGAATTAAGGTTCTTAAGTTCTGCTCAACCCCTGTTAAACTAACTCCGAGATTAATGTTTCTTCTCACAAAAGATGGAAGACAAGGTTCAACTGTGAGGGATGAATCAAAGTATATTGATAAACCATTGGATATGGAAAATAATGATGATAGAGTATATATTGATTTGCTGAACACTCTAAATTATAAGGTTATTCTTTCTGGTAAAAGTAGGAAGAATGAGAAGGAGAAACACATTATTCAGGCTTTAAGTATCCTTGGTTCAGGTATTAGTTTTCTTCCAAATGACCCATCGCAATTAGTTAATAGACTGTTATTGTTGTTCGGCAGTAAGAAGGCTGGAAATAACAATTGTTTTAATGAAGCATCAGCCATTTTAGACCAGTTGATGAACATGAAAATAATTAATAAATCTCAATATAAAGACATTTTATCTCATATTAAATAAGATGAGAAGCACAATCCTGAGTTTTAATTTCACAACAAGCGACCACACATCTTCATTCCCATACCCACTACAACTTGACACAACAAAAAGAATATGAGGCATCTTTATTGTCCATGGAGACTTATAATACCTTATTTAATATAACCGAGAAAAATGACAAGTTTAGTTATAATCCGGGAAGTGGATACAAAACGATAACAGTCTCACCCGGAGCATACGAGATTTCTCAAATATCTTCCGAAATTGCTCGTCTTATGAAAGAACAGGGTGATGAACCAAAAAATATTGTTATAAACATTCAAAAACATACTTCAAAATCAACGATTAAAGATAAAAATAACTACAAGGTTGATTTCACAATTGATAATTCATTTAGAGAGTTATTAGGTTTCTCCTCAAAAAAGATTGAAACTAATGGGACGTTTTACAGTGATAATGTCATTCAAATATCCTCAGGAATAAATTCGGTGTTAATTCACTGTGATTTGATTGATGGTGCTTATAATGATGGATTAAAAACAAATACAATATTTTCATTCAGCGCATACTCAACCCCAATTGGTTATAAATTCAATATGGAACCTAAAAATTTGGTTTATCTACCTGTGTCAGGAAAAACCATACACAGAGTAAATTTTAGGATAACCGACCAAGATAATCGTGTGATTTCTTTTAATGGAGAAGTTATATCCATCAGAATTCACCTACGTGAGGTTTTTCAATAAATAAATACGATGGTTATTGTGAGGAAGCACGAGTTGGGAAAATATAAAATAATTACAGGGGATGGGATGTTCCTTTCCCCGTACTACAAGGGTGAAGGTATGTATCTTGGTAGAGGATACTATAAACCTAAGAGACAAAGGGGTGTTGGACATCAATTTAGAGGAGATGGGATAATTGATACTCTCATGGGTATTGGTTCAACTATTCTTAAACATAAAGACCTAATTGGTTCAACTGCTTCTGCTGTGGGAAATGTAGCAGGTGCTGTAAAGAGTATAAAAGATGCTCAGAAAGAATCTCATAAATTACAAGCAATAAAAGAAATTAAGAAAGGTAAAACTCAGTTGTCCCCCAAGAACGACAGAAAATAATTCAAATACTTGGATCAGGGTTTCAAAAGTTTTAACATCTTTTTTCCTAAATAAATACAAGTATGGAAGCAATTGATAGTATCTATGATTTGGATGATACTATTATTATCTCAAACTCCACTAAAAAAGAAGATTACTTCAAGGTAAATGCAATAACTGGAACAGACTGGAATACAAATGGTACAAAAAGTTTTGAAATAAATAATCAACAAACCTATTTGAATCTCTCCGAAAGTTTCTTGTTGTGTAAATTTAAATTCACTAAGGCTGGGAATAACACAAACGCTACACTTGTAAATGATTTCTTCTGGAAAATGTTTGATAGTGTGCGATTGTATATTGGAACACAAGAAGTTGAAGCGGTTGATTATGTCTCTGCTGTATCTGAAATGATGAAATTTACACTCTATACATTCAGTGATAGAATGGGAAAGGGGTCTGTCGAAGGTTTTATTCCTGATATGTCAACGGGAACAAACACAGACCCTGGATATATTCAAAGGAAAGGAATGTATAATGATGATACAAAAGCAGAAAATAGTTTTACTGTGGCAGTTCCTCTTAAAGGTATATTTGGATTTTGTGATTATGATAAAGTTCTGTATGGTCTTAAAATTAGATTTCAACTACAAAGGAATGATAATGAAAATAGATTGCTTTTTGGTGTTGGTAATGCTTTTGGTGATCAGAATAAATTTGTAATTGAGGAGATGAGTTGGTATATCAGTGAATATACTCCTAATCTTAAAACAGAAGAGATGTTGAATCGAAGACTTAACTCAAAGAAACCACTCAGTGTATCATACCTCAAAAGAAGATGTCAACACGTTAAACTCAATCAAACTACTTACACGTGGAATTTGGGTGTTCTGGAAGGAAAGCCACGATATCTGTGGATGATTTTTAAAAAGCCAGATGGTGATACTGCGACTGATAAGAATAATGCATTGAGTGATAATGCTAAGGTGAAACAACTTCGCGTTTCTCTAGATGGAACATTTTATCCACGAGATAGATTGGAAATTAATTGGGAAAAAAATGATTTTGCTGAAGCATACAAGTCTTACCAAAAGGTGTGTGAAAGTAATGGAAATAAAGAACCTATTTTGGATATGACAGCATTTAAAAGTTTGTATACAATCTATACGTTTGACCTGAGCGCTCAAAAGAAACTATAAAGTCTAATCGAGTGGATACTTCCCTATACATTGAAAGAGGAGAGAGTGAAGAAGTTGATACATATTGTTTGCTTTTGGAAGAAACAGAATTGCAGATTAATACAGATAATGGTGTGATGATTAGTCTCACATAATTTTTTGTTAAATAAATGAGTGGCAAAGTACCAACTGGGGTATATGTTAATCAAATCAATCTTCATAAACTATCATCTTGTGTTCAAAATCAAAAGCCTTGTACGATTAACGTTAATACAATTCAGAGAAAAGGAGCAGTAAGAATTGATGTTTTGCTCACAAGAGAACAGGTTAAAATCTTGAATGACACTGGCTCACTTAAAATTAAAATGACAAAACCAATGTTGAAAAAATATTCAATAAGAGAGACGAGTGGAGGATTTCTCCCATTTCTAATTCCTTTATTTGCTGGTTTAAGTGCGGTTGGAGCATTGACGGGTGGTATTTCAACAGCGGTCAAAACTGCCAACGAAAGGAAGGCTCAACTCAGGCTCAAAAAGAATTGGAAAGACATAACAAAGAGTTGGAGAAACAAATTAGTGGAAGTGGTGTAATTGTAGATTTTGCTGAAAAACTTGAAGGTCTGCCTGATAAAGCGAGATTGTTAGTTGGAGATATGCTTTCTTCTATAGCACAAGCAGGTGTAAAATTAACGAAAAGAGGTAATGGATTATATCTTTCTAATAAATAAATGAGCATTGATGAGTGGTTGAAAGAATTTGGAAAGAATACAACATCAAATTTACAACTTGCCAAATATTGTAAGAAATTAAAAATTCATAATGTGGTTATTTGTATGAGAGATGAATTAACAAATGTGTCGAAACATACAAAGAATATTATTATGAACTTAGAAGATAATGATGGGAACGGTTCTCATTGGGTTTGTATTTTTAATAGTCAAGACAAATATTATTTTGATAGTTTTGGTCTTCCACCACCTGTTGAAGTCATAAAATTCTTACAGAATGGTGTTTATCAAACATTTCAAGTCCAAGAATTAAATTCCAAGTGTTGTGGTCAATTATGTCTATATGTGTTATTTCAACTCAACAAAAATAAAAAATTTTATGATATTATTTTTAATCTAATATAAATGACTTATGTTGGTAAAGATGGTTCTATCTTTGGTGTATCTCAAGAACTGGATATTGATTTATCAAATTATTATACAAAGGCACAGGCTGAACGACATAAATATAATATAAACAAAAATATTAACATGAAAAATGCTTATAAATTAAAAAATTATCCAAGCCCAACTGACGCGAATGACTTGGTGAGATTAAGCGATTTATCACAATATATATACTTAAATAAAACGGCTGTGTATTCCAAAGATACAGAAGTGTTGATATTATCTCCAGGTCATACAGAATTCACAGTTCGAATTAAAATAAATTTTTTATAAAGAAGGGCGTATCGTTTGTATGAGAATAGAACAATGGGGGTATGATATGAATGATTTAGGGTATAATTGGTCATTTAAAATTAACCTCGAAGACCTGGAACAATTAAATCAGTCTCGTAAGGAAGAATATTATGCACTTGGTATCGAGAATGAGTTTTGTGGAGCCACGATTAGTAAACAACAAATAAAAGAATTTAATAAGGGTAAATATAATAATGGCTTTGCCCTTGTTTATCTCATGAAAACAGAAAAAACAGGATTATATATAATAAGTAAGGAAATACAAAATGATTTAACTATGGGAAGATGGGGAGGTGTTTCGTGCCATAATATTATTATAACATATATTTCTAATACATAAATGACAGCAAGAAGGCTTCAAGAAAATTATCATTTCTGTGTCCAAGCATACCTTCAAGAAAAGGGTATTCGGTATTTTAATAAATATGTTCTACAACATAAGAATGAGGTATTTTCAATAAAAGATTGGCATTATGCTGATGTTGATAAACCGACAACTTTAGATTTAATTAGAATGTTAAATAATGAAAAAATTATAAGGTTAAGAAAAGGTAAGGCTCTTTTAGAAATTCAAAAGAAATTTTATTGGTTTCCTGTTGTAAAAAAAATTATTTTGGATACAGGAATAACAAGAAATCCTGATGAATATATGTATAATATTCTATGGGGTGTAAACGATTCAAGGATAGTAAGGGATGAGGAAGGAGTTGAAGAAGAGAGGGAAGAGGAGGAAAAGGAGAAGAGAGAGAAGGAGGAAAGAGAGAATAGAGAGAGGGAGGAAAGAGAGAAGAGAGAGAGGGAGAAGAAAGAGAAGGAGGAAAAGGAGAAGAGAGAGAAGGAGGAAAGAGAGAAGAAAGAGGAGGCAAGAGAGAAGAGAGAGAAGGAGGAGAGGGAGAAGAGAAAGAGAAGGAGGAAAAAGAGAAGAGAGAGAGGGAGGAAAGAGAGAGAATAAATAAATATTATAGTATGGAAACCAGTGAGATTCAAAAAAGAATAGAGGTATTACAGAAAATAACTCAACCCACCGAGGAGGAATACAAAGAATTAACAAGTCTATTTGCAATACTTTCAACAAAACTATTAGCATCGTCAAGCTATTCATTTTAATTCAAGTTTTTTCTTAAATAAATGGAGGAGAGAGTGAAGGCATTTCTAAGGATTCTTTATGTTTTAAAAATTAAGATTCAAATGTGCATGTTGGAAACTAAAAAGGTTTTTGCACTCTGCAGGAATTTTTCTCATAAATAAATGAGTTATTGTCTCAAATGTAAAAAGAAAACTAATACTAAAAATATTTCATATATTAAAAGTAAAAATAACAGGGTTATACAAAAAGGTATATGTTCGGTGTGTGGTTCAAAAAAAATCAATTTATCTCCAAACACAAACTCGGAGGAGATATACAAAAGTTTTTATCAGGAAGTAAATTTACAACTACTGGAATACCAGGGGAATTACATCTTCCAGGGTATTCTTTCTGTGGTTCAGGCACAAACTTAGATAAAAGATTAGATGAGGCAGACAATCCTAAATCCTGGAGTAAACCAATCAATAGAGTTGATGAAGTGTGCATGAGACACGATATTGATTATGGGAATACCACAACGTTGGAAGAAAAGCATGAAGCCGATAGAGAAATGTTGTATAATTTGTCTCTGATACAAAATCCAACCTTGAGAGAAAAAGTTGATAGGTTCATCGTGAAGAAGATGATTAGTGCTAAATTGAAACTTGGACTTGGAAATTCAAAAAACTTATAGGCTCTAATGATGCCATTAAGACTGAAGAGCAATTAGCTGATGAATTACATAAACCAATATTCACAAAGTTTCAGAGAAGGAAAGTTTATTCCAAGGAAGTTGATTATATCTGGTCTGCTGATTTGATTGAACTCAATAATGATAAGGGTACAAGTATGCTTTAACCGTTATTGATTTGAGGAGTAGATATGCGTGGGTTGTCCCTTTAAAAACAAAACAGGTAATACTCTTATGTTAGCTTTTCAACAGATATTTAATAAAAGTAAGAGAAAACCTAAGAAATTGTGGACTGATGAGGGTAGAGAGTTTTATAACAAGACATTTATGAATTTTCTAAAAAATAACAGTATTACATTATACAGTACCTTTAATGAAGGAAGAGCAGTTGTTGTTGAACGTTTTAATCGTACCTTAAAAGAGAGACTATATAAAAAATTCACACAACTCGGTTCACAACAATGGTCATCTTTTATTCAGGATATTGTGGATAAGTATAATGACACGATTCACACGTCAACGAATATGAAGCCATCAGAAACATTTACAAAATTAAAATATGAAAAAGAGATTAATGTCAGAAAACCTAAGTTCAAAGTTGGTGATATCGTAAGAATATATAGGTGGAAATCTCATTTTGAAAAGGGTTTTACTGAACGATGGACGAAAGAACTTTTTAAAATTGTTGATGTAATAGATACAGTTCCTTGGACTTATAAAATATATGATTTGGAAGGGAAGAGATTTTAGGTTCATTTTATTCACAGGAATTACAAAAGACAAAACTAAGCAGATAATACACCTTTGTGGACACTCGAGGGCCAAGTCCGAGGTGTATAACAGTATATAATGTGTGTCAAGGGGTGGACGTTCTTACATCTGTGAACCCCAAACACAGAATCCTCAACTGAATAGTCAAGGCTTAACTTTTGTTTGTGTGTGTGTGTGTGTGTGCAATGGGAGCAATAGGTTGGCGCTTCACTCCCTCCTACTATACACCGTTGTGGACACTTTCGAGGGGCCAAGTCCGAGGTGTATAACAGTATATAATGTGTGTCAAGGGGTGGACGTTCTTACATCTGTGAACCCCAAACACAGAATCCTCAACTGAATAGTCAAGGCTTAACTTTTGTTTGTTGATGTGTATGTGTGTGTGTCCCAACCCTCACATTCAAAATCTCAACCCCAACCCTCACATTCAAAATCTCAACCCCAACTCAATCCTCGCCCAACACAATGTCTTTTTTCAAAATGAGATTTCCACCTATATATATATATTTTTACGTTTTTTTTTCTTCCAATTCTGTCTTTTAAGGCTTTCAGGTTTGATGACGTAGAAAGGGGGAGTAAGCCTGCACTTTCTTCCCAGAACGAACAATGTATATTTTTTGTTTTTTTCTCTTCTTCCAATTCTGTCTTTTAAGGCTTTCAGGTTTGATGACGTAAAAAGGGGGAGTAAGCCTGCACTTTCTTCCCAGAACTTTCTTGATCTTGCTCCCATCAAGCACCATCCAACAAAGAACTACATCGATAGGTTTAGATCCCAAAGAGTGATAGCAACTCCAAAAGTCTCCAAAATATAAATAAATAAAATAATAATAATAATAAATAAATAAATAAATAAATAAAAGCCCCCAAAAAAAGTTTCAAGTGTCCAACATAAACCCAACTTTCCAAGTCTTCAAGGTATAACCACATTCCCGTTGAGTTTCCAAGATATGTATCACATTGTGAGTTATCAATCCAGAACCCACATTTCAAGTATTCAAAGTAAAACCAACTTACAAAGTCTCTTAAGGATAACTCATTTACTGATTTTTTTTCAAAATTTGTGAGTCTCCAAGGTAGGACCCATATTTAGAACCATCTTGGCAGAACCCTTTTCCTGAGTCTCCAAGGTAGTTATTTAAACCATCAAGGCAGAACTCATTTACTGATTTTTTCAAAATTTGTGTCTCCAAGGTAGGCCCCATATTTAGAACCATCTTGGCAGAACCCTTTTCCTGAGTCTCCAAGGTAGTTATTTAAACCATCAAGGCAGAACTCATTTACTGATTTTTTCAAAATTTGTGAGTCTCCAAGGTAGGCCCCATATTTAGAACCATCTTGGCAG
>NC_140970.1:107830876-107950668 GCF_056783735.1 Eptatretus burgeri
GTCGGCAGATCAACGCAACCCAGAACACTTAGGGAGAGGAACTTTTGAGGGATACTGGTTGTGTCTAAAATGTGGGAGTGGGAGGAAAATGGGATTGCAAGTCAGTGACGTTCTTCTTTGTGCATCCACAGAAGACAGGATAGAGGGGTGTATAGAAAGAGAGGAGAATAGATGTGTGAGGAGAAAGATCCCTAACCCAGCCATGTAAAAGTCTGTATGTGCAGCCTGTACCTCTGTGGGACGCTCCTTCTGAGCATTCCCACCTCGTGATAAGGTGCGTTATCACCTGCTTAATTATTTGCTGGGTCTCGTGGCAATGTGCACTCTGCACTCATCCATCTGGCTGTGCAGGAGTGGCGTGATGTTGACTGCACAGCAAGGAGTCTGAAGGATGGCAGTCACCTCGGCTCAGGTCCTCGAAGAAGAAGAACCACGTTCTGCATGGCAATCGCACACCAATAATGTTCTGAAGAAGAGCAAGACAGTGACAGACTCTAACGGCTCCGCACTACCCCTTTTCTAAGCCCCGGGCGAAGAGTGGGGCGATGACCGGAAAGTGACGTGCTGTGGCCCAAATCCTACTCCTCTATTGAGCCACAAACGAGCCACACCTTGCAAGGCTCTGGGACTGGAGCTGGCTGAGATGCCGACTGGCTTCAGTACGGCTCAGAGCTAATGACTTAACATTGGGGGCATGCTCCCCGAGCTGGCACCCCAGCCCTGAACGTGCAGAGTGGTCTGAATGTCGGGTGGCAATGGACTTTCCCCGCCACCCACGTGCTCCCTCATAAGCCAAAATGCACACCCGGGACCTGAACCAGGTCAGGTATGGGAGCATGTGCCAGAACAGCGCGTCGCTGCGTCCACTTTCCGCCGGTACTCCAGGGGCCTCCGTCTGGCCATCCCCCAGGCAGATGCCAGGCCCATCCCCATCTCCTTGAGATGATGGTCAACCTGCTGCAACCATGAGGCACGTGGTCGGCCCACTGGCCTCCTCCACTCATGAGACTCCCTCGCTGAGAGAATCTGGTGAGCAGGATCAGCGTCAGGAAAACGAGCCACATGTCCATACAGCCGCAGCTGACGCTCACGGACTATGCAGGTAACAAATCTCATCCGAGTCTCTCTCAGCAACCGCTCGTTGGACACAAAATCCGACCAGCGATAGCCAAGGATTCTCCGAAGAGACCTGGTACCAAAGGAATTAAGTCTCCGTCTCAGATCCTTGGTCAAAGTCCAAGTCTCGCACCCATAGAGCAAGACTGGAAGTACCAAGGACCTGAAGACTCGGACTTTCGATCCTCCCGCACAGGTACCGGCAGCGCCACACCCCATGATCCAGTGAATCCATGACTCCCCAGGCCCGACCCAGACGTCTATTGACCTCCGGCTCACAACCTGCGGAGACATGAATATCACTGCCAAGGTAAGTGAATCTATCCACGACCTCAACATCCTCACCACAAACAGACACAGACAGGACAGCAGCATCCAAGATGTCACCGAAAGCCTGGATCTTTGTTTTGACCCAAGAAATCCGTAATCCCAACGGCTCCGACTCCTCATTCAGCACCTCGAGGGCCCCCAAGAGGATGTCTAAAGTCTCCGCAAAGATGACTGCATCATCTGCAAAATCAAGGTCCGAGATCTTGACATTGCCAAACGATGCACCGCAACTTGATCTCTCCGACATCCTCCCAAAAATCCAGTCCATACAAGTGTTGAAAAGTGTGGGGGCAAGTACACATCCCTGACGAACTCCAGTAACAACTGGAAATAAGTCAGAGGCGGTACCACCACACTTCACAGCACTCTCAGTACCAGAGTAGAGTTCAGACATCAGATCGATCAGTTTCGGTGGCACCCCACTAAGACCAAGAATCCTCCAGAGGACATCCCGATTCACTGAATCGAACGCTTTACAGAGATCAACATAGGCTGCAAGCAGCCCCTGCCGAAACTCTCGTCTGCGTTCAGTGAGGACACGAAGAGCAAGGATACGGTCAATCGTTGACCTCTTTGGTGTAAAGCCTGACTGCTCTGGACGCTGGTGCTCAAGCAGATGGTGGCGAACCCTATCAAGAATTATCCGAGCAAAGACCTTGCCCGGCACTGAGAGCAGCGTCACCCCCTCGGTAGTTGTTGCAGTCTTGGCGATCACCCTTCCCTTTCCAGAGAGGGACAACAAGGCCCCTCTTCCAGTCAGTTGGGATGATGCCTGTGTTCCAGGCAGAGCACAAAACTGCATGCAACGACGCGAGTGCAGCATTTCCACCAGCCTTGAGAAGTTCAGCATGGATGCCACAGATCCCTGGAGCTTTGCCCCGTTTCAACTGGTTCACCGCAGCCCGTGTTTCCACAAGCGATGGTGGACCATAGTTGATTCGAGGGGTCAGCAACAGGGATTGTAACACCCTGACGTCCAACTCGACAGCTGGGGGATCAGCCTGGTACAACCGCTCAAAGTAACCGGCCCAGCGGGCCTTCACTTCAGACTCCTCTGTCAAGAGCCTACCACTCTCTGCTCCGAACTGCAGTGCTCCGAGGGATGGGCTTGGATGAACGTAATGCGCGAATTCCCCTGTAAGCGGGACGAGAATCACCTGTCCACAGGTGATGCTCTACCCCCTCACAGATTCCTCGCACATAGGCCTCCTTGTCCACCCTCAGTGCACGTACAGTTTTACGCCTCAGCTCCCTGAACAGCTCAGCTCTGCCATTCAGCCTGGCCCTGCGACTCTGGTCAATGGTATCCAGTGTCCGTTGAGAGACAAAATTCTTCTTTGCCCTGCGGTGAACTCCAAGGCATCCACCGGCAACATCAAGGACGGTGGTCTTGAAGGTGCTCCACAACTCTTCAGGACCCCCCAAAGCACCCAGACCCCCCAAGTGTCCACTCAGCCTGTTCGCAAACTCCTCAGCTACTCTCTCATCCCTGAGCTTGGCAACATCCAGCCTAGGCTGGGATGGTACCATTCTCCAGGATTTAAGGTGCAGCTTTAGAGTTGCTACAACAAGCCTGTGGTCAGTATTGAGGAACTGAGCACTCCGGTAGACCCTGCAGTTCTGGATCATCCTCCAACGACCGTCAATGAGGACATGGTCAATCTCCTTTGCCACACCGCCAGCGTTGGAATACCAAGTCCAGCGATGAGCTTGCGGGCGCTGAAACCATGAACCAGCCACCCTAAGTCCATGACTTCTTGCAAAGTCAAGGAACTTAGTGCTATTCTGGTTCATAGTTCCTGACCCATGGGGACCAACACACACCTCATAACCATCCCTATCAGTTCCAGTCGATGCATTGAAATCCCCCAAGACTAGAAGTGTATCTCGTCTGGGGCACTGATCAACCACAGACTCGAGAGGTTTTCAAACCTGAACCAAACTCCCGGATCGCCCTTCTCGCAACCCCTCCTCGTTGTCCCCGGTCTTGCCATGGTCTGGCGACTGGATGAGGGCTGTATCAATTGCTGATGCTCACCTGGGACTTACCCGGTGAGATGCGGTGGAGGTATGAACGTCTGTTGCGTGGTCGAGCATCGCATGGTGCCGTGGACCATCCAACGCCATGCAGTGCTCCTCAAAATATCGTGGTGAATTGTGGCGATGCAGAGGCTTGAAGGGGTGTGGGAATATTTTTTAATGTGTGCAGGAGGCGTTTGTGGTCAAAGTGGTGCAATTTGGTGAGCAAGGTGCGGAATAAGGTGAGGTGCCGGTTGGGAATTGGCACGCAGATTTGAATGAAATAATGGCACGCGATTCC
Organism: Eptatretus burgeri; assembly: GCF_056783735.1. Lineage (NCBI taxonomy): Eukaryota > Metazoa > Chordata > Myxini > Myxiniformes > Myxinidae > Eptatretus > Eptatretus burgeri. The sequence continues at coordinate 107,834,643 of NC_140970.1, forward strand.
TGTTTGTGGGTTGTGTATTGTGGAGCGGGGATGTGCATGATCCGAGCCGCAGGAAGCATCGTGGGCTGCTTATAAACAATTGCCTATTGAATGGCGTGTGTGCTTGCATGCTTGTTATGTACTATGGCTAAAAGGACAGGGCGAGAGTAGGAATCAGAGACATTTATTAGACCTAACTACGAGACACACGCAATGCACCTCGTCCCGTTAACCCACAAGACATGAGGGGAGCTCTAACTACACGAATACTAATGAAATAACTGCCTGGGGATCACTATGTCGGATGCCATTGCCTTAGATGCATACGGTTTTGCAGAACCACAACACTAATATATATATATATATATATATATATATATATATATATATATATATATATATATATATATATATATATATGCCTCTCAACTCACTGTAAGACAAAATAAATACTGCTCATCACGGTGTGTTCTTTACTTGATAGACAATGATCATCCCTTAAAAACAAATGTGATTATTATTCGTTCAGGAAACATTTACCTGAAATGGTCTCAATACATGGGTTAACTTCTCCCTAACTGAGTAGGAACATGGGTGAGATGGATTGATAAAAGTCGAGGGAGCATGAATTTATGGAGGTGGTGTTAAAAAATAAGGCCGACCAACGTGGCTGTGATCAGAGAGCAGCAGGCTGTGTGCTTCAGATTATTTAGAGGAGATGTCAATCATACTTTTAGTTTTGCATTTACAGCTTCCATGAGAGGCAGGTGTGAAGAGGAAACAGTATTCTATTGAGGTTTTCAAACCAAAATGTTGCAATGCAAATCACATCACAAACTTAAATGATCAAAATGCAGAAGTATAACTTGGGCAGATTGTTTTAACTTTGTTTTATTTGGATATGAGAGACAGTTTAATCAACAGCAGAGATAAAAACTGCATCATAGTCAATGTACAACATCAAACAGTGAATCATGGCACCGAACCATGATGAAATACAGGCTCCATCTCAGCCATCACTGCCAGTGACCTGCACAAAGCTGATGGCACCATAGCTGCTTACAATTGCAGGCTCAGTAATGTGACTCAATGGGCAGGGATTAATTTTCCAGCAACATGGTGAACCCAAACGTGCAGACAACGTTGTGAAATAATATATTGAACATTGAAATAATATATCGGCCCATTGACTTCCTCCAATCACCAGACTCCCTCGTTGAGAAAATCTGATGAGCAGGATCAGTATCAGAAAAGACGAGCCGCATGACCATACAGCCACAGCTGGCGCTCAGGGATTATGCAAGTAACAAATCTCATTTGAGCCTCTCTCAGCAACCACTCGTTGGACACAAAGTCGACCAGTGAGAGCCAAGGATTCTACAAAGATACCTGGTACCAAAGGAATTAAGTCTCCATCTCAGATCCCTGGTCAGAGTCCAAGTCTCGCATCTGTAGAACAAGACTGCAAGCACAAGGGACCTGAAGACTCGGACTTTCGTCCTCCCGCACAGGTACCGGCAGCGCCACACCCCATGATCCAGTGAATCCATGACTCCCCAGGCCCAACCCAGACGTCTATTGACATCTGGCTCACAGCCAGCAGAGACATGAATATCACTGCAAAGGTAAGTGAATCTCTCAGTAACCTCAACATCCTCACCACAAACAGGTAAAGACAGGATAGCAACATCCAAGATGTCATTGAACGCCTGGATCTTAGTTTTGACTCAGGAAACTCAAAATCCCAGCGGCTCCGATTCCTCATTCAGCACTTCAAGGGCCCCCAAAAGGAGATCTAAAGTCTCCGCAAAGATGACTGTCATCTGCGAAATCAAGGTCAGAGATCTTGACATTTGCAAATGATGCACTGCAGCTTGATCTCTCCGACATCCTCCCTAGAATCCAGTCCATACAAGCCTGAAAAGTGTGGGGGCCAGTACACACCCCTGACGAACTCCAATAACAAATGAAAATAAGTCAGAGATGGTATTACCACATCTCACAGCACTCTGAGTACCAGAGTAGAGTTCAGAAATCAGATTGATCAGTTTTGGTGGCACCCCACGATGACCAAGAATCCTCCAGAGGACATTCCGATTCACTGAATCAAACACTTTGCAGAGATCAACATAGGCTGCAAGCAGCCCCTGCTGAAACTCTCGGCTACCTTCATTGAGGCCCCGAAGAGCAAGGATACCGTCAATCGTTGACCTCTTTGGTGTAAAGCCTGACTGCTCTGGATACTGGTGCTCAAGCAGATGGTGGTGAACCCTATCAATAATTACCTAAGCAAAGACCTTGCCCAGTACTGAGAGCAGCATCACGCCTCGGTAGTCGTTGCAGTGTTGGCGATCACCATTCCCTTTCCAGAGAGGGACAACAAGGCCTCTGTTCCAGTCAGTTGGGATGATGCCTGCATTCCAGGCAGAGCACATAACTGCATGCAATGACATGAGAACAGCATTTCAACAAGCCTTGAGAAGTTCAGGATGCCACAGATCCCTGGAGATTTACCCCCATTTCAACCGCTTCACCATAGCCTGTGTTTCCACAAACTAAGGTGGACTACAACTGATTGGAGGGTCAGCAATAGGGATAGTAACACCCCTGACATCCAACTCAACAGCTGGATCAGCCTGGTACAACCGCTCAAAGTACCTGGCCCAGTGGGCCTTCACTTCGGACTCCTCTGTCAAGAGCCTACCACTCTCTGCTCAAACTGCAGTACACTGAGGGATGGGCTTGGAGGAAGACAATACATAAATTCCCCTGAAAGCAGGATGAGAATCACTTGCCCAAAGCTGTTGCTCTTCCCCCTCACAGATTCCTCACACATAGGCCATCTTGTCCACTCTTAATGCATGTACAGTTCTGCACCTCATCTCCCTGAACAGTTCAGCTCTGCAACTCTGGTCAATGGTATCCAGTGTCTCTTACAAAACAAAATTCTTCTCCCTAATGCGAGTTCAAAAACATTAATTGGCAACATCAAGGATGGTGGTCTTGAAAGCAATCCACAACTCTTCAAGATTCCCCAAAGCACCAAGACCCCCCCAAATCCCCTCTCAGCCTGTTTGCAAACTCCCCAGCTATCCTCTCATCCTTGAGCATGCCAACATCCAGCTGAGGCTGGGATGGTACCATTCTCCCGGATTTTAGCTGCAACTTCAGAGTTGCTACAAGAAGCCTGTGTTCGGTATTGAGCACTCCGGTAAACCCTGCAGTTCTGGATCATCCTCCAGTTACCATCAACGAGCACATGGTCAATCCTCTTTGCCACACCACCTGCATTGAAATACCAAGTCCAGCGATGAGCTTGTGGGCAGTGAAACCATGAACCGGACACCCTCCGTCCGCAGACGTTTGGGTTTGTACATAATCTTTTCCGAACAATTGACAATCAAGCAACTTGGATAAATTGTGCAGTAATTCAATACATCCAAGACAAACTCCAGATGTGGCTTACTGATTTCTTTGAGGAGAGTAACTGGTGGACAGGATTAGAAGGCCACAAGGTGTATTGGTGTGATCGGAAGGAGAGAATAGGAGGAGTAGCAATCTGGGTAAAGGACAGCATTGCATCAAGAGAAAGGGGTGACATTAAGGAATAAATGTTGAGCATTCTGTGTGGGTAGAGATTAGAGATTGTAAAAAGAGTAAGATACTGGTAGGATGATTTTATAGGGCTCTGAGTGTGAAGGAAGAGGAGGAAGGAGGAGCACATGAAGAATTCAAAAGAGCATGTGGTCAGGGAAGAGTATTGATTTTGGGGGAATTTTACTTGCCAGGGATTGATTGGGTCCAGAAACAGGGAAAGGGAAGAGCAGATGAAGATTTCCTCGTTTTAGTCCAGGATTGCTTTTTAACCCAGTTTGTGGATAAGCCCACGAGGGGGAGTGCAGTGTGAGACCTCCTTTTCAGTAACGATCCCAATATGGTGGAAGAGGTGGAGGTAGGGGAGCATTTAGGAGCAAGTGACAATAATATTGTGTGTGCAAAGATTCTGTTCAGGGCTGGAGTTCAGGAAAGTAAGGTGAAGCTATTAGATTTCAGGAAGGCAAACTTTGAGGGTATGAGGAGAGATTTGGGTGATGCAGATTGGGAGAATCTAACAACAGGACAATCAGCATCAGAGAAATGGGAAACCTTCAAGGACCAAATGTGTAGAGTGTAGAGTAAGTACATTCCAATGAGGTGTAAAACTAGAATCAGAAAGAGGTCAAGGTGGTTGAGCAGTGAGATGAGGAACGTTATTAATTTGAAGCAGAAGGTATTTATTAGGTTTAAAATAACAGGACTGGAGTTAGACTTATATCACTATCGGAGTAAACAGAGGCAAGTGAAGAAAATAACTCGGCAAGCCAAAAGAGAGTATGAGAAGGACATGGCTAAGAATATTAAACGTAATAACAAGGCTTTCTTTCAGTATATCAGAGGGAAAGAACAGGTTCGGACCAGTGTAGGCGCGTTGAGGAATAGCACCGGGAGAGTGGTGAGTGATGAAAGTGGGATTGCAGGCTTATTAAACAGGGATTTTACTTCAACTTTTACACAAGAACAGTCAGGAGAATTGCCAATCGCTGAGAGTATCTATCAAGGAGGTGAGGAAGGGCTTTTACAGAAGATCCAGGTTGGAGTGGAGGAAGTAAAGGAAGAGCTTGGTAATCTAAGAGGAGATAAGGCTCCGGGTCCAGATAATGTGCAACCGAGAGTATTGATGGAGGTGGCTGAGCAGGGAAGAGATATTAACGGATATTTTCAAGTTCACTGGAGTCAGGACAGGTACCAGAGGATTGGAGAGTTGCAAATGTAACACCATTACTTAAGAAAGGATCCAGAGAAGAATTGGGAAACTATCGACCAGTTTGTTTGGCTTCAGTTGTGGGGAAGGTGTTGAAGACATTACTTAAGGACCAGATGAGGAACCATTTAAACAAATACAAACCAATTAAAGGTAGTCAACACGGGTTTACCAAAGCTAGTTCCTGTTAAACAAATAATTTAGAGTTATATGAAGCAGTGTCTGATTGGGTGGATGAGGGAAAGGCAGTGGACACAGTATATGTAGACTTTAAGAAGGTATTTGATAAGGTACCACATCGGAGGTTGTTTGCCAAAGTGAGGGCTTGTGGAATTGTTAGTCAGGTAGATAATTGGATTGTAAACTGGCTTAAAGGTACGAAGCAAAGAGTGGCTGTGAGTGGGAGGATGTCTTGCTGGGAGGATGTAAGTCGCGGGGTACCTCAGGTATCAGTACTCGGACCATTACTATTCATTATTTACATCAATGATTTGGATAGTGGGGTAAAGAGTAAGCTTTTCAAATTTGCAGATGACATAAAGCTTGGAGGTGAGGTGGATAGCAGAGGGGGTGGTGATCAGATACAGGAAAGTGTTGATACTTGTATAGATTGGGCAAAAGATTGGCAGATGTTGTTTAACCTGAACAGGTGTAAGGTGTTGGGGATGGGAAAGAACAATGAAAATAGAGATTACATGATGTAAGGGGTAATTTTGGAGCGTGTCACACAGGAGAAGGATCTGGGGGTGTAATAGATATAGGAGGTAAGCAGGCAGCACCAGGCAGCTGTAGGGAAAGCAAGTGGGGTTTTAGGTTGTATTCGGAGGGGGATCAATTATAAATCAAAAGAGGTGGTGTTAACATTGTACAGGATTTTAGTGAGAGCCGCATCTAGAATATTGTGTGCAGTTCTGGTCACCGCAACTCAGGAAGGACATAGATGCCAGAGAGAGGGTTCACCAATCACAGCTGGGTTCCCCATGTGTAAATCCCCAGTTATGAAGGTAAAATAAATTAAATTGAAGATCAAATTCAAAGAATGAGTAACATAGCGAGAGGATTAGAATGAGGAAAGCAACGGTTCAAGTGAACTCCATGTTGAAGAGAGAATTGGAAAATGTTTTCAGTGGCTACAAAGCAATGCTTGCTGAAAATAATGAAGAAAGCAGTGCAGAAGACTTTCTTTAGCTTCTTCCAGAAGGTTGAAAGGCCTTGAGCTGATGAAGCTACAGCATCAACATCCTCAACATCAACACCCATTCCATCACCAAGAAGAAGTGCAAAGAAGAAACCAGCACGTCCTCTTGTGGAGTTGTCAGACATGGAGCAAGGGGCAGAGAACCATGACCCTGTCTGACTAATTACCTACACCATGCATCCCCACATCATGGCAGTATGGCCAAGAGGTACAGACACTCTCTCAAAGCTGTCTTGCCTGGGTTAGAATCTCAAACCAGCATTAAACTGTCATTTCAGTGTTACACAGGCAGGGTGATAAATCAATGTGTGTGCCATCCCCCAGTTGGACATTAAACTGGACGTCACATCTGCGGGAATTAGTTGGTGGACATTAAAGATCCTGTTGCGACGTCCTTTGTGAAGAGTAGGAGAGCTATCGCCGACATCCTGGCCCAATTATAAATTCCTGCTCTAACCTACAGGGGCACTGCATCAGCAGGATTGCCATGTCCTCAGTCAAAGATGCTCCTTTTAGCCTTGCGACTAGACCCTTATATAGAGTATTATATTTTAATAACATTTAATTCATTTACTCCGAAAAATTTCCACTCAATTATTTTTTCTGTCAGGAACACATTCCCCTTCCATACATTCAGTCACTTGGATCTTGAAGTTTGATTTACATTTCTTTGACATAAACAATGTTTTTACATGAACGCATCGATTACTTAAATAGGGAAGTGTCTGTATGTGTATATGTATACATATATATATATATATATATATATATATATATATATATATATATATATATATATACACAGTATATGCGTTTGTATGTATCATAGACTCCTATAGAGATGGACTGGAACCTCACGATCTCGGGGTTTGTAACTTGAGTCTGAAGGATTTACTTGAGTCCAGGGCTAAAATGACTTCTAGAAGGGCTAGAGACACGATCTCAGGATCCATTTAGGGGTTTTTGAGGACGGCGAGTTCAATAGTATCATTTTCAACACCACCTGAGGTCATCTTCAAGGTCAAAAGGTCATATTTCAAGGTCAAATTACTGAATTTTGGTATTTTAGCCCGTTTTTGTGTCGAACTCATCGAGGAAAACTTTTGTAAAGTCGATGACAAAACATGACATTGTGCACCTACTGCACCTACTTGCTGATTTCTATCATTGTTAACTAATGTATGTTTTGTTTGTTTCTCTTTCAGAAACTGTCCAGCTGGTGATCTCACAGGATCTTTGTGTTGTTTCCTGCTTTGGTGACAATATGCCACGTCGTTGCAGCTGCTTTGGTTGTAGAGGAAACTATGATGGGACGCCTTATGTAAAGGTCATATCCTTCCCAAAAGATCCTGAGGAGAGGGAGAGATGGATATTGGCAATGCCAAATGAGAAAAAGCTTGGGGTACTTAAAGGAGATTTATATTTGTGAGACACATTTCAATTGTGATTGGGTGTCAGTTATGGGTGGCAAACGACCCAAAGAACCCCCATCAATATTTCCTGGAGTACCGAAATCAGCTTTGAAGCAGGTGACCTCAGCCCCACGCCCAACATCATCTTCTACGTCAGAATCAAGAGCTAAGAAGATGCAGGCAGCTGATGAGGCTGCAGACAATATCAAAGATTTCGAACCCTTCTGTGCTAAAATCAGCTCCTATTTTCCTGGCTTTAACGTCATAAAAGACCAGGAAAACCTTTACCTATCAAGAACTGATGCTACTGGACAAACTGTCAAGCAGTTCTTTCATTTCCAACAAGTTCACTCACCTTTTGGATTTCTATTCTTGAATAGAGTTGAGAAAGATGACATTGAGGTGCACAAACGACTTTTTCCTTTGCAGAAGAACAGCCTGCTCTCAAAATGGTCCCAGATTAGATCCATAACTGACCAGGTAAACATCTATGAATAAACAAGCAAGGAAATTCTTCAGCTTGTAATAAGCCAGCTCTGTTGGATGACTGAGGCACACGAGCTTCCTCATTTCACCTTCCTTCTGTCGCAGCTGCATCTTATGTTCAAACCTCTTGATCATCGCCGATTTGATACTGATACGATGATTTTCACAATGTAGCTTCACAACATATCACCCAGTGCATACAAAATGATTCGTCGATTCGGCTTAATCATTCTACCATCAACAAAAAAGGTAAAACAGATGCTTGCTAGTAGTGAGCAGGACTCCAACCTCAAAACCTTGTTCGACCAGCTTAAACCACAGCAGCGTTTGGTCAATTTAATGTTTGACGAGGTAAAGCTGGTCGAGACATTGCGATTTTCTGGAGGGCATGTTGTAGGATATGCTCAAAATGCAGCAGCGGGTGGTGAACACGAAATGCTTGCTTCACATGCTATGGTTGTTGAAGTTGCCTGCCATTTCGGTGGTCCACGCTATATTCTACGCATTTTGCCCTGCAAAAAACTAACTGCCGATCAGCTGAAGGAACTCCTTATCGAAGCTGCATCAGCTGTAGTTGGTGCTGGCGGTACTGTGATTTCTTTGATATGTGACAATTGCAATACCAACCGCAGTGTTTATTCAAAACTTGGAGGACCAGGAAGTTGCCAAGTGCTGTCAATTCAAGAGCAATCTATGTTCTTAGTGTACGACTACGTGCACATCTTCAAAAATGTTCGCAACAACTGAATTACTGTTGATGGCAAGACACTCTCATTTGTCGTAGATGGTAATGAGTACAAAGCTTACTGGAGTGATATTCAGAAGGTTTATGAGATCGATCGGGCTACTCCTATTCGCTTAACCAAGCTGATGCACACCACTGTTTTCCCCAAGCCCCTTCAACGCCAGAGCATACCATTGTTATGCCAAGTGTTCAATGACAAGACTGTCGCTGCTTTAAAGACCTTCAAGGATTCACTGGGCATCAGCGAAGGCCCAATCATCCTCACCCAGATAAGGAGTGAGTGGTTCAAGATGATGAACGGGAAAGACCGTTTCTCAGCTATCCATCTGCGCGACAAATCCAGACAGCCTTGGACAGCAGACTGTACAAGTTTCACTCGGCTGGAGCAGGCCTGCCAAATTATATCTACCTGCGCATGGCAAGGAGGTGGTGCTCGTAAGCTGAAGCTAACTCAGCAAACTGCCGAAGCCTTCACTGTGTCCACACGTAATAATGTGGATGCTGCCAAATTGCTTCTGGCAGAGAAAGACTTTGACTACGTTCTTCCTGCTATATTTGCAGATGAATCCTTGGAAAAGTTTTTCGGCCAAGCCAGGCAAAGAAGCGGTGGAAACTTCTACATTGACGAAGTTGACATTATGGCTGCAGCTAAAATTGTAAATTTGCAAACACTCATTAAGCATGACATTATGCCCGAATCTAGTTCTCGTGTGATTGATTGCGACAAGAACTGTACAACTTCCATAAATCCAGATGAGCGAAGTGAACTCATTGACGAGATTACTCCTCAAGACACTCAGGATCTCTTGGGGTCTGACGATGCCCTTAAGCATAAAGTACTTTATTTGGCCGGACACCTTGTTCATAAATATGGCGATAGCACTAGTATGGATGAGATCATTGATGATGAAGATGGCAACGAGGTGTCATCTGAGTTTCTAGATAATTTGAATAGAGGTGGATTGAGTGTGCCGACTATGTCAACCGTCTTTTTTGTACATAATGCCTATAATTTGTATGACAAGACTAAAATGTGTTGCCGATTTCATTTTGCTGAGCTGTTACCCTCTGTAGATGCACCTTTAGCTCGTAGTAATGCTGCATGTACTACTTTAGCTAACATTCTATTCAAAGCTCATGTCCTCAATGTAAGTGACAAATAAAAAGCTTTGGGATGCCTCAGGAGGCAAGAAAAGCTCTCCAATTAGTGATAGACATAGACATAGTTGTAATAGGCATAGTGTTGTGACATGCATATAATGTTTATGTAATACGATATATGACAATAAATATCAAAGTTTGACAGCTCTACACACTTGCATCTTATTACAATCAGCCATCTCTCACCGTTTATGAGTTAGACACAAAAACGGGCAAAAAATACCAAAATTCAGTAATTTGACCTTTTGACCTTGAAGATGACCTCAGGTGGTGTTGAAAATGACACTATTGAACTAAATACCCTAAATACCGTCCTCAAACACCCCGGTATGGATCCCGAGATCGTGTCTCTAGCCCTTCTGGAAGTCATTTTAGCCCTGGACTCAAGTTAATCCTTCACACTCAAGTTACAAACCCTGAGCATAGGAGATTCCAGTCCTTCTCAATAGGAGTCTATGGTATGTATAGATTTATGTGTGTGTGGTCATAAAGCATAACATAACATTGTCTTTGCTAACTTCCCCTCCACCCCCCTTACCTTTCTCTGTCTTTTTATTCCCCACTCTCCTCCCCCCCCCCGTCTCCTCCTCACTCTCCTCTCCTAATAAAGTGCAGCACTCTCCTTTCACATCTCTCTATTTTCCCCCTCCCTCTCTCTTTCTCTCGCTCTCATCCCTCTCCTCGCACCCCTCCATCCCAGAGTGAATAGTGATGTGTGGTGAGGCATTCCTTCCAGCCCCCTTCCTCACCCCCCCCTCCTTACTTGCCTACTCCTCCTCTCTCCACACCCTGTCCTTAGGACAGTGTATGATAAGGAAGAATTGATTCGATTTTGGTGACGACCCGAATTCGGATCTGGCTACTCTCATGTTAACTGATTTTTCACCACTGAATGATCGAGCTAAAAGCGATAAATAGCACGATATCTCAAAATGTTGTGGACGGATTCGGACAAAACCTGGTGGACAGCTCGGGTGTGTGACAACTGACAAGGACAAGTTTATTCGATTTTGGTGAAGATCCTGATCCGGATAAGAGAAATTCTAATTTTTAAAGCGATTCTTCAGCATTGAGAGATGGAGCCAAAAACGATATCTGGTATAGCATGATATTTCAAAACAGGAGCTATGACAAAACTTGGTGGATGAGTTGGTAAGGTGACAAGAACAATCCAATTATATATATTTTTTTTTCGTTCAGGTCTGGATACAGATCCAGCTCATCATTGTGATAGTATACTTTGAAGAGAGCTTAACTATGTATAACTACTGGATCTCTGCCACCAAAGGTAAATGGAGGTTATGTTTTCACCCCTCTGCTTTTTGTGAACAGGATATCTCAAAAATGTATAGATGGATTCGGACGGAACTTGGTGGACAGGATGGGTGTGTGACAAGGAAGAATAGATTAGATTTTGGTGAAGATCCGGATCCGGATCCGGATATGAGAGCTTAATGTTTTTGAGCGATTCTTTGAACACCATTGAGAGAGGCAGTCAAAAACGACGCACAGCATGATATCTCAAAAAGTTATGGATGGGTTACAACAAAACTTGGTGGATAAGTTGGGGAGGTGACAAAAACAAGCCGATTTGATTTGGGTTCAGGTCCTGATCCAGATCTGTCCTATCAGTGGGATCGAAAACAAACTGTTCAGCCTGGCAGAGGTATGTGCTCTACTTCATGACATTCTCGTTTAATTTTGCTTTTATGATAGTTTTCATTTTTTGTTTGAAAGGACAATTGAGCCTTTTCTCCACTTGGGTGGAAATTCCATTCGAAGTGCATTCCTACCCTGTTCTTGTTCGTGATTAATGAATGCTTGAATCACTGTCCCTGCTAAACCCTTTTGTGCAGGTCGCATTGAGACAAGCGAGCAAGATCTCGAGGAAGGTGGGAAACTCAGCATTCAAGAAGCTGAACCACTCTGCCATTCCATTAACCTGTCTGGGCCACGTCATTTCACCGGATCGTATAATTTTATCGCAGGCCCTCTCCCTCGCCGCAGTCTACATGGCTTTTAGTCAATAAAATTTATTTCAGATTTTTCGCCTTACTGTGGTAGTGTGTGGGCAGTATGCTGTTAACGGGCACAGCAAACAGTGGCATGGTGGCCAGGCATGTAACATATATATATATATATATATATATATATATATATATATATATATATATATATATATATATATATATATATATATATATATATATATATATATATCTATATATCAAACTGTACCGTGCACAAAATGGCTTTACCTGAATCAGAACGAGCAAGATACAAAGGTATAAAGTGACTTCGTGTGATTGTATCTGCCTTGTTCACCAGCCCATATGCAGAGGTATAACGCATACATGACATGAGGTGTGAATCATTTTGGTATGATCACCAACTCCTTTGTCGAGGTATACAGATACATGATGTCAGGTGTGATTTAATTTGAGTCTGTCACCAGCTCCTATATGCAGGCATATAAAGGTACATAATACCTGGTGCGATTTCATCTGGCTGTCACCATGAGGCTGTGCATGCATACGAACGAACCTTTGCATATAACAATGTCATATCGTTGATCATGGCATAATTTTGTCTTATGTAATTGGAAGAAAATATATCAAGTCTCTAAAGGGGACGAGCTTTCCTTTGTGGCTTCAATGAAGCAATCAAATGGGATCGGATTTGATTTATTAAACCGATAAAATAAAGCATGTGCAGTGTTTTGTTCACGTTGCATGTTACATGTTTAGAGAAAATCTGGGCAAAGAGAGAAAAGAAAAAGACGTTACTTTCGAGAGAATCTGGGGAAAGACTTTATAGTTAGTGTCTAGATTCCAATGTACTTGTGCAGCATCGAGATTGCATTTTGATGGATGTATTTACAGCTAGGCTGCCTCGCTGAAGGTATTGCGACCGTGAGCGACACAGCATGGCATGTGACTTGTCGTGACAGCAAAATCTTTTGTCGTGAAGAATCATGTTCGTATTCATCTGATGTTCTTTAAAAACGGTGTGTGTTGTGTGTCATGTGTTATCTATGTCAAAATACGAGAGTGATGAATATGTGATGATACATTAAATCCTATAGTAAGAAAGATTTTAATAGTGACAATTGCTTCGACTAACTGTCTGGACACAACTGCGTTTGTAGATCCATTGATGTAGACAATCAATCTACCGATGTGGATCCATGGCCACGGTTGTAGGCCCGCTATTTGGAGAGGTTCTGGGTTGGAATTATGAAAAAAAATTTGAGGAAGACTGATGAGCAGATCTGGGCAGTTGGGAAATCGATGAATTGCTTACAGGTTAAGATTCTTACTTGACGTGAAGGAACTATGTTTTGAGGTTTTAAGATTTTTTTGAAATTAACTTCATTTACAGCAATCCTTAAAATTATAACAATATTAAAGGAATAGCCATCTACTGTGCAGGATGTCCAATAATGAATATACCAAAAAGGACTTTGAATAGTTTTATAGTTATTCGACATATTGACAAATTTCATATGAATATATATAATGGGGCAACTTAGCTAAATATAGCATAACAATTGTGCATTTTGTGAGGAAAGCACCAAATTTGGCACACTAGTAGCCTAACATAGTGTTGTGGTTGACGAAATTCACAAACCACCATTCAGGTCCCTTAGGTGAGATATCTCTGTAAGTATATGTGTAGTTAGGCCCAAACCCGTTGTTTAGAGGGAATAAATGTCATTCATGCGGGCTGCGACCCTTTTAGATAGCCGTTTTTCTTTTACTATCTTTATTTTGGACCAGCCGCCATTACTACCACCACCAACCACGTCTCAACAGCCATCACACAACAACCACCAACTACAACGCCGCTTCACAACAACAACCACAACGCCGCTTCACAACAACAGCCACGACCTTTACCGTCACAACTCGCCACCATCGCATCACCACCATTCTTGCACCACTTGTGGGCACCGATACTGGACTCGTGCAGGGCGCGCACCGAGCAGCGTGTTCAGAAACATCACAGACTTTCCGAGGAAAACGGATCAAAAATGACTCGCGCCCACTTCTGTTCCGTCCTATCGGTGAGCGTGGGGCGATTTGGCCCCGCCTCCAGGGCGTTGGAGTGTGGTCGCTATATGCAAATTCATGGATCAAAAAGCATTCACGCCCACTTTTCCTCGGTCCAATGGGGAGCCAGTTAGAGGTGAAGGGTCGGAGGTAAAGGGTCAAAGGTGAAGGAGCGAGGCCACGGGGGATATAAGGGGCCGCGTTCGGCAGTTCGCAGTTGGGAGTTCGCAGTTGGAAGTTGTCGGTGGAGCTGGGAAGAAGTGGTAGTAGCCAGAGTTGGGAGTTCGCGGAGCCAGTGAAGAGTTGGGACGAGTCAAGAGAGGAGACGGAGAGGGCGATCGGACGAAGCTGTGGAGAGGCGGCGGCGGCGAAGTCGGTTGAGGGGGTGCTCGCGTCGGATTCGGGGAACTGCGGAGGGAGAGGCCGGCGGAGCGACCGAGGTCGTGGTGGAGACGCTCGTCGCGGGACCCGAGACAGGGAGATATCCTCCATCCCCCGAGCATCAACAACCCCCTCCTGTTTCCTCCCCGCGCTGAGATAGTGCGACAAGGGGGCCCCTTTCCCACCCCCCTACCAGACACCGTCCGCGAGGCCCGCGGAGTTGGGGCGCCACCGCCACTTTGCGTCTCATCATCAGACGGGTAGGCCCGACGCGGTCTCGGCCCCAGGCCCGCCTACCCCCCTCATCCTTGAGGGTGGTCCTTTTCTTTTGCTTTGGGTATATGTGTTGTCGGCGCCGTCTGTGAAGTAAAATTGTATAAGTGTTGCCGTGTGCTCGGTAGTCGGATAGCTCTGCATTGTCTTCTTCTTTTATATTTGCTTTTTGTGTAATATTGTGTTTCTTCTTCTTTTACATGTGCTTTTGGTGTAATTGTATATGTGTGCTTTCCGTTCATCGCGAAATAAATGTGAATTATGTTGAACTGTTTTCCCATTTCGCTTCGTCTTTTCTTTCATTGAATCTCCATCTTACTTCACGTAAAGGGTTGGTAGTGGGCTGAATACGCCCGGTAATTAATCGAACCGTCGAGGCCGACGATAACACCGCTCGGTTATCCCGATAGTACGGAACGTGTCGCTTAAAGTGGCCCGTGTCCGAAGTCGACCTGCGGCGAGGTGCGATCGCCCGGTCTACCCTCCGTGTGGGTACTTAGGTAGGTCGAATTTGGCGAGCAACCCTATCCCACGCGGGGGGCCGATTGGCACGATCGTGGTGAGGCCGAAAGGTCCACCCGTGACTGGTTCCCGGCGTTAGTCCGAGAGGGTCACGACTGGATTGTCCGTCCGGTGGGCGACGTGCCGCGATTCGAGTTACGTGGCCGTTCGCACGCTGGCGGGCGCGAATCCGCAACAATATTATGAACAGATTTGGATATTGGGCCATCTCAAATTCAGCCACTGATGGCTGTGGCAGCCATTTTCCACTGCCATCAAAAATTTTGAGATGGTCCAATATCCAAATCTGTTCATAATATGATAGGCTACTAGTGTGCCAAATTTGGTGCTTTCCTCACAAAATGCACAATTGTTATGCTAAGTTGCCCCACTAATATGTTCCATTGGAACTTTGAGTTTGTTGTAAACATTAATTGTTACTTACTTTTTGTTTCAGGATAAACCTCATTTTCTGATATAATGACAAGAACTCAAGATAAAGCAATAATTGTGAGATTTGTGCATGAATGTGGTGAAATCATTCAAGGCCAAAGGGGTTTCAGAGTGAGATGACCAAACTAGGGCCTGAAAGACACTTCATACGAAGTTGGGTGGATCAGTGTGGGGGTACAGGATATGTCCTGAAGGCCAAGAAAGTCAAATGAAAGGACGAATGCTGTTATGGAGGCATTTACCAACAGCCCGAAAAAGTCAATTATGGGAGCATCACTTGACTTAAACATTCCGAAAAGCTCTGTTCATGATATCCTTCAGAAAAAAATTGATGTTTAAATGTTATAAAATGCGAACAGTTCATAAACTTTTACGAGGATTATGAAACAAGAGTAAATGTTTGTTATTAATTAATTGAAAGGATATAATCGGTCGAACATTCTTTATCAACCCTCATTTTTAGTGATGAGGCTACATGTCACGAATCAGGCAAAGTTTATCATCACAAGTGCAGGATATGGAGAGAAGAAAATCCGCTTGAATTGCATGAACATGAAAGGGATTCGCCTTAAGAAAACTTCTGGTACGTCATGTCACGTTCTCACATCTATGGACCCTATTTCTTGGACATCACCAGCATTTCGTACCTCAACATGCTACCACAACTCCAAGAAAATCCAAAATTGTTACAAGTAGCTATCATTCAACATGATGGAGCACCACCTCATTTTGATGAAATTGTGAAGGTGTTTTTAAATCCAACTTTGCCAGAGCGTTGGATTGGTCAAGGAGGATATATGAAATGGCCCATGGGTTCACCCGACTTAACACCTTTAGTTTTTATCATCTCTGGGTTTTAAAAAAAGAGTAAACTCTACACTATCAAACCAAAGGGACTTTGAAGAAATTAAACATCGTATTGTTATCTCCGCCACCCAAGGTGAAGGAGGTTATGTTTTCACCCCTGTGTTTGTTTGTTTGTGTACAGGATATCTCAAAAAGTTGTGGATGATCCAGATTAAATTTTGTGGACAGCTTCGATGAGTGACAAGGACGAACTAGTTAGATTTTGGTGAACATCCGCATCCGGAGAATTTTTGAAGTGATTCTTCACCATTGAGAGATAGGGACAAAATTATATACAGCACAATATCTAAAAAAGTTAGACGGATTCGGACGAAACTTGGTGGACAGGTTTTGGGTGTGACCACGACAAAATGATTCAATTTTGGTGACGATCCGAATCCGGATCTGGATTCAAGATTTGTTTAATTTTTAAAGTGATTCTTCACCATTGAAAGATAGGGCCAAAAACGATATAGTACTGTATAGCATGATTTTTTCAAAAATGTATTGGGCCCGATATGTTCTTGTGGATCATGGTGGAGGTATACGCTCTACCGAGTGACCTTCTTATTGATTCTGTGGCATCCATCCCTGCAACTGTGTTGGAAAATGTTTTCTCAGAATTTGAACACTGAATTAGATTGATTATAGTGAACAATGGATGACATGTAGAAGTTTATTAATAATTTGAGAAAATCTAAACAATACCATAAACAAGTAGAGGTACATTCAAGGTACACTGCCCCATGCCAAATAAATAAATAACAAATCCTCGACATCGGGGAGGTGCCTGGAGACACCGCCTTGCAGCACCTTGATTGATTAATTGCATCATTAAAATATATAGTAATCATAAAATAATTAATTTCTTAATCAATGGGCAGATAGAATACCTAAACCACCACTGTTTCATCTGAATCTGTAACATTTTGAAAATTAAGCAATTAATCGAAAAATTAATAATTAATTGATTAATCAATAAAATAAAAAATACCCTTTGTAGCCAAATCACTAGTTCACTGTTGTGTCCAAATATCAGCTTTCTAGCTCAAAAGGTGCCTGAGACAGTGCCCAGATGAGAAACAAAATAAATAAGTAATTAATAAATCGATCATTAAGTAATTAATTAATTAAAAAATAAAAGCACTTCTTCAAAACTTTTTTCAAAAGCACTTCTTCACCTTTGTCCCCAAATTTCAGCTTCCTAGCTCAAAGGATGACTGAGATATCGCCCGGACAAACAAACAAATGGAGTGAAAAGTGAGTATTCCAATCCTTTGGCACCTGGCAATGACATCATGCATCGCCTGGATAAGGCATTGGGAAGGGGTGGTGTTCTGTACTTGTTCAACCTTCTTTTTTGTGTTTTCATTTTTGGACACCCTGCAAAATGAGTATAATTGTGAGAAACAGAGGTGAACTATGGTGGTGAAATCTCTCTCAATGCCTGTCTGTCTGTCTGTCTCTCTCAATGGTGAGAGAGAACAATCTCTCAATGCCTGTCTGTCTGTCTGTCTCTCTCAATGGTCAGGTCAGGTCAGGTATGGGAGCATGTGCCAGAACAGCATGTCAATGCTGAGCATTGACATGCTGTTCATGTCAATGGTAAGAGAGAACAATCTCTCAATGGTGAAAAATTACTTAGAATATTGAATAATTATCGTATCCAGATCCAAATTCGGATCTTCACCAATATCGAATCAATTTGTTGTTGTCACACACCCAGCCTGTCCAGCAAGTTTCATCCAAATCCATCCACAACGTTTTGAGATATCCGGCACGCAAACAAACAAACAGTCATAGACTGGTACTTACGAAATAGTCAACTTGACCTCTGACCTTGTCTAATAAAAGCTGTCTCTAGAGAAGGTAGCGACGCATACCAGAAGTTTATACGATGATTCTGTACCAAACCATCAAAAATCGTAACGTCGACCGAAGCAAAAATCTCCATTTCTCCACGCAATTATTTTATATTATTTTATCAAAGTCACAAAACCGTAATATTCGGCCATCCACAAACAACCTTAATATAATCCGACGGCTCAGCCAGTCAGGCATGCGACGATAACCTTTATTAGGATAAAAAAATGACTTTTAAACACCATCTATATCGAAAACACAGTCAGCGCGCACACGGAAAACCTTTACGTGACTCAACGACACCTCTGCTCAAGCGCGCTGCACCACGTGACGAGCTGTGATGCGGCGAGTGAAATTTTTTTTTATACAATCTTAAAACGTCTCCAAAACATCTGATTTTTATCAGAATTTCGACAACCCAGTGTTAAGCGTCCTAAGCGATCGCAAAAACCGAAGACAAAATTAAAATCGAAGTTAAAACGAACTCGTAACGTCGAGCGAAGCAAAAATACTCCATTTCTCCACTTGAATTTATGGAATTATGTTTGACCTCACTGTGACCTTGACCTTTGACCGATTTTCACCAAAATCTAATCAGCGCTAGCCATCACCCTCCCGAATCACGTGGTGTAATTTGACCTTGGTAGCTTCTTCCGTTCGAGTTATCGTGCATACAAACAAACACACAATCACACACACACACACACACACACACACACACACACACACACACACACACACACACACACACACACACACACACACACACACACACACACACACACACACACACACACACACAAACAAACAAACACACAGAGGACGGAAGTCATCAATATACTTACGAAATCTTTAGATTTCGTAAGTAACAAACAGACAGACAGACAGAAAGGGGTGAAAACATAACCTCCTTCACCTTCGGTGGTGGAGGTAATTAGTGAAATACAATATGAATATTAAAAATATTATTAATGACATATTTATGAAATCATTTTCATTGGTTGTGAGGAGACAGTGCAGCACATATAAATCCATTATATTTATATAACCGTTTGAATATTTGAATAACAGTTTCATTCAAAGGTAAGTGGGGCATTTGTTTTTTGGTGGACATGATATATTTAAGGAAAGATGTGCATGATTTAATGTATTATCATATCATGAAATGTGTGATGGGAGTTATAAATATGTGATAATACATTAAATCCTCCAGCGAGAAAAGTTTGAATCATGATATTGTTTTGATGGATTGACCGACTGCCTGAACACAACTGAAGTTGTGGATCAACTGATGTGGTAGATCCGTGACCAAGTTTGTGGATCCACTGTTTGGAGAGATTCTTGGTTGAAAGGATCAAAACCTTGAAAAAGAACGGTGCTAACCTGATTGTGTGGTTGGGAAACCTGTCAATTTCTTATCGCTTAAAGTTCTTTCTTTCAGCAAGGGAACCATGTTTTGAGGTTAACAATTTAAATGAAGTTGAATACAGTGTCTGATGTTGTGAAATTAGCATCATTCACAGCAATCCTTATTTCCCCGTGCATGTGAAGCGAAAAGCGGGGTTAAGCAATTGGTTCATAATCCGTTTGTCTGTCTGACTGCCTTATCAGTTTATGAGCGAGGAACAACTTTTTAAAATTCAATGTTATATTTTGAACGCGAATCAGAACATGAATAGGAATACGTCTTTCGTTCTACCGTGCCTCAGCTCAGAATTTGTCCTGATTGCAAACGCGCAGAGTATGAGATAATATTTTTATAATATTATTTCCCTGCCTGCCTGCCCATCAGTCAAATAAAATAAAAAAATCATTCCAAACAGGAAACTTACTATTTTAAAGGATGTCACAATAGGCACGAAAAACTAAAACAACGTGTTGGATAAGGAAGTGTAATCTACACTACTGGTCTAAAGTTTTAGAACACCCCCATTTTTCCAGTTTTTACTGAAAGTTAAGCAGTTCAATGTCTCAATGTACTCTGAAATTAAAGCAGAGAATAAATAACAATTGCAGATAAAAAATAAATCATGGAATCGTTTTGTTGAACAAAATGTAATCCAAGTTTTTGACTCAAAGTAGCCACCTTTTGCAGATGTAACAGCTGAACATACTCGTGGCATTCTTTCTACAATGGAAATCAAATATTGTTCGGAAAGTTCTTCCCAACATTGCGGCAGAAGTTCCCAAAAATGTGTTGCACTTGTAGGTTGCTTTGCTTTCACCCTTCTGTCCAGTTCATCCCAAACCAGCTCGATGGGGTTCAGTCTGGAGACTGTGCTGGCCATTCCATGATTTGAAGCCTACCATCTTGTTCTTTGCTTCTAAGCTAGTTCTGATATAGCCTGGAGGTATGTTTTGGGTTATTATCTTGCTGTGGGATGAACCCCTGACCAACTTGGCGTAGACCAGAGGGTATTCCACGGCACTGCAAAATGCTGTGGTCGCTCTTTTGATTCGGGGTGCCAGTCACTCTGTGCAAGTTACCGACTCTGGATCCAGCAAAAGAGCCCGAGCTCATCACGTTTCCTCCTCCATGTTTGCCAGTTGGTGTCACACACTGAGGAACCATCCTTTCGCCTACTCAGCGGCATTCACACACAGAGTTGATTCAGGCCCTGAAAATTGCTTTTGGAGATTGCCCTGAAAAGGGCCTGAATCAACTCTGGAATTTACATTATTTTTCAGTTTTTGGTAGCCTAAACCTTTTTTTTAACCTCTGGCAGTTTACCACTTAGCTTTGTACCATTTCAGGTTATTCACTGGACTTGAACTGCTTAAATTTCAGTAAAAAACTGGAAAAATGGGGGTGTTCTAAAACTTTTGACCAGTAGTGTACACTGTGGAAAATGGTGGTGTGAATAAAGGTTCAATGGGGGTAGTGTATCAGGGTGGTGTTCAGGACTGCTTCTGGACCACTTCAGTAACACTATCCTTCCTCTCAGATATATATATATATATATATATATATATATATATATATATATATTTTTTTTTTTTTAAACGATCATTAAAATAATTATCTTATTGAAATTTAAGTAACACTGCATGTGGTATCGTGTTCAATGAACTCTCCAGTTTCCCTTGCCAGATGAGAGGGTATTGTACTTTGGTCCGTTTTTTACTTGGAAAATTTTTTTTTGCCAAGTATAATATGTTGATCTGTTCAGTTAGTTTGTTTGTTTGTTTGCTTGACTGTGCATTCACTTACAGCCTAACCACTCAGCCAATCGTTCGTAAACTTTTGGAGATTGCAGGTACCATCCAGGACGGTCGCTCGATGGTCAACGAGAGGTCAACATCAGCCAAAAGGTCAACATACAAGTCAGATTTCTAAAATTGTAAATTTTCATCCGATTAACTTAAAATTCGAAGAGGATTTGCATATCAGGTCAGTGAATTCAACCACCTATTATTTTTATGAACAACATCGGCCAAAATGTCAACATACGTAAAAGGTCAACAACTTCAGTGGGATTTCTAAAATCCTCAATTTATATCGGATTCATTTGAAATTAGAACAGGATTTTGCATATCAAGTCACTGAAAGCAACCACGTATTAGTTTTGAGGTCAAAAGGTGAACATAGGCCTAATTTCTAAAATTGAAAGAGAGGACCAAAAAGGATATATATCATGATATCTGCAAAAGTTTGTGGACGAGTCATGAAAAACGAGGTGGATGAGTTCGTTAGGTGAGAAGAACATGCCGATTCGATTTTGGTTCAGATCCAGCCCATCAGTGTGATACAAAACGTAAGCCGTTCAGCCTGGCAGAGGTATGCGCTCTACCGAGTGCGGCACTACTTTGTTCTGTTTTGCCAAGTGTTGCTATACGAGTGATTTTTCATTTATCTGTTTTTCTGTTTGTTCACAGAAAATGTGAGTGTGCATATTAATTACATTAGATCTTTAGAAACCTAAAACCCTTTTGGACCCCGAGGACCGTCCTTTAAGATCCAGAATACTCTTTAAGATGATACACCGTTTAAGACCAAGAACCGAAGACCCTATTCACCATCTTTTCTTCAACCTTTCTCTTTTACCCCTCTCTTAACTCTTAAAAAATAAAAATAAAAACACCCAGTGCTTTCAAATGTTTCAACTTCCTTTTTTTCCAGTGTGAATTTCTCTATTCTATCATAATACACAGTTCTTCTTCTTCTTCTTCTTCTTCTTCTTCTTCTAGAAAAGGCTGAGTTCAATTCAATCTTTCCGACATTCTGTCGAATGATTCCAATTCGAACAGCCTTACCTTTCTCCACTTTCTTAACTCGACAATATTCCACTAACACCTTATCGTTTTTAAATATATCTCTGACTTGGAAAACTCAAGAAACACAATTTGAAAAACATGCTCATATTCCAACAATCGTTCTTTTCGTCCAACTTCAATATCAATTCACCCCACCTCCTTAAATCTACCTCCTCCCTACTCTTCCCCAGTTATACTCCCTCCTTTCTCCTCCCATCTTGCCCCCCCCCCATCCTTCCTCCTCCTCTCTTCACACCTCCACACTATACTAACAACGCCTCCGCTGATATCCCAAACTGTGGAGTGTTCAAACATTTGTGAGCTCTGTTCCAACCTAACAAATATCTCAATATCTATATCATTACTCTCCTCAACATCTCGTTCATGCTCATTCTTTCTTTTAATCACACCTCCCACACTTCCCACTCTCTCAAATCTTATTCCTCCCCCACCCGCTCCCATCTTCACCAAACCACAACTCAGCCTCATGCTCCCTCTCTCCCTCCTCCCCTATAGCCATTCCATCTCTCATCGTCCCCCTCCCTCTTAAAGCTTTCCTCTCAGATGAGCCACCACTCTCTTCCTCAAAGCAAACTTCACTTTCTTAACCCTCCAAGTTTCCCCCTGACTTTTCTCGAAAGCTTCACCCACACCTTTCTTCCTCAATTCTCCCCCCTCACTCGTCCATATTAAATCCCCCCCTCTCCAATATACCATTCAGCCTTCTCAAGGCTACCACTCTCACATCTACAAAGCTGCCTCCTTCCCCCACCCTCTCTCTTCCAAATCATTCCTTCACCTCCTCCAATCTTCTACTTCCCTTTTCCCCCTCTCTTATTACACCCTACTGAGACTCATCCCTTCATCACCAAAAACTCTGCCCTCCTCCCCATCTGACCATCTCCCCTAGCGCTTCTGCAATCTCCTACACACTGTCAATAACTCGCATACCTCTATCTCTCCTCTCTTAACTATCCTCCCCCTCCCCTCTCTTGTACCCAAAGCCTCCTCCCCTCCCTCTTCCCTAATGGTGTCAACGTCAAACATCCGAGACCTTCGCTCTCACCTGACAGATCTCTCTATACAGGTTGCCATTGACAAACCAGACATAATGTGTTAAACAGAAACATTCCTCCTGAAGACGTCTCTGACTCCTTAGTTTATCTCCCCGATTACTCCCTCCTCTGGTATGGTAGACCTGAGCCTCATCCTGGTGGTGGAGTTGCTCTCAATCAAAAACCCTATTTTTCACTCTCCATGTACTGCCCTCACTCCACCACATCCCAGGAGTACCTCTGGCTATGGCTTCCCCTCCATTCCCACCACTTATTCATATGTGCATTATACCGTCCACCAAACAAAGATGATTGCATTTACATCTCACTCGCTGACAACATGGAACAACTTCTATCCACTCATCCCAAATTTGTCTTCCTCATATGTGGCGATTTCAATTGTTGTCATGCCAGTTGGCTGGGTGTGGGTACCTGAAATGTCCTATCCCAGAGAGAATGATCAACTGTCTCTGCTATCATCTGAGATCCAGTGCTTGAACATTGGTATTGCAGCACTCTGAGGTTTGGAGACCGGATAGTGGCGAGATCATGGCGGGTGGTTACACCTATTACTGGTCTGATCGCTCTGATGGTCACAATGCCAAATGAGTTGCTGTAGCTGTGTACAATAAGTTGAACCCCAAGACAATTGAGGTAACAGGAATAAGAGGGTAGCTGAGGAGTTTGCACACATCAGTCAACGAGCGTATTACGAGACTGAGGATTCATCACTCCTTGTGTGTCATTTCCCTGGTCTCGAAAATGCTTCCAGTCTTGCTGTACGGATGAGAGACCTGGATTCTGTCAAAGGATCTGAGACAAAGACACAACTCCTTTGGTACAAGGTCTCTTCGGAGAATTCTTAGCTATTGCTGGTCAGACTTTGTGTCCAATGAGCAGTTTCTGAGAGAGACTCAAATGGGATTTGTTACCTGTGTAGTTGATGAGTGTCAGCTGCGGCTGCATGGACATGTGGCTCGTTTTCATGACGCTGATCCTGCTCAGCAGATTCTCCAAGCGAGGTTGCCTTGTGAGGGGAGAAGGCCAATGGGATGACCACGTGCCTCGTGTTTGCAACAGGTGGATTGGTATCTCAAGGAGATGGGGATGGTCCAGGCATCTGCTTAGAAGATGGCCAGACAGAGGCCCCTAGAATACTGACGGAAAGTGGATGCAGTGGCGCGCTTCTCCAGCGCATGCTCCCATACCTAACCTACCTAATATAATTTCCCTGCTAATATCTACTGTTCTTCTTTTGCTCCAACTGGGTCATCTGACCATATGCTTGTTAAAGTGGACATCTCTCTGGCCGTTCTTGGTGAGCAACCTCAGCGTCGACAAGTCTGGCATTTCATTCAAGCCAACTGGCAGGGACATCAAGCAGCCATAAAACATCCAGACTGGTCTCGCATTTCTTATGTCTCTGACATCAACTCATCCTGGGAATATTTTCAAAGAAACTGCTGTCTCTCATGCACAGATTTATCCCCTCTTTTCTTCAGTTGTGATGCCGTTCCTCACGCCCATGGTACACTGAAGCTTGTGGTGAGGCAGTTGCCCTGAAACAGTTTGCCTTCTCCTCATGGATGGCAAATTCAATTGAAGGCAATCTTAGTTCCTTCCACAAAGCTCAGAACAAGTGTGTGTCTATCCTCAGGAGAGCCAGGAAACAACATCTTTCTCATCTCAAGACTGAACTCTCAAACCTGTCTAACTTCTTCAAATCCTGGTGGTATCGAGGCAAGTCTGTTTCTGGTACATGTTCCCCCTCCATCCCCTCTCTTACCTCAATGGCTGCACAGCTGACACTGCCAGTGAAAAGGCTGAATATCTAAACTCCATGTTTGCTTCTAAATGTTGTGTCCAAAACCCATCGCTTTCAGTACCCAATTTACCCAGTCGCACCCAGCTGTTCCTGGACTCTGTGTCCATTTCTCCTGACAAGGTGGAGAGCTTGCTGTCAAACCTCGACTCAGATTCTGCAACCGTTCCAGACGGCATCAGCCCACGTGTCCTAAAAACCTGCCCCACTGCTCTTGCTCACCCTCTCTGTTCTATTCACCCTTGCATTTGCTCAAGGTCATACTCCCTAGACATATTGCGTGCTTTTACATACGGTCTGGCACCCTACGGATGGACACGCTGCTCTGGCACATGCTCCCATACTGTCATGACCTGGCACCCTGCCCTGCTCACCAAACTCTCTTCCTATTGTATCGAAGGCAATCTCCACTCATGGCTTGCAGACAATGTGTGGCCCTTAATGGAGTTCTCTCATCCCCTCTTCCTGTCCAGGTTGGAGTTCCACAAAGCAATGTTCTGGGCTGAGTGCCTTTTCTCATCTTCTTCAATGATCTCTCCATTTCGCTGGAAAATCCTCTATATCTTTTTGCTGATGATGCCACCCTCTGTCATACCGTCCGTACCATCTGTCATCCCTCAGATCGGCAAGCAACAGCCTCTTCACTCTCTGTAGACCTGGATAAAATCACAAGCTGGTCAAACTCTTGGAACGTGTCTTCTGACACTGACAACCCTGACAATCAATCCTGACAAATCTCACACTCTCACTACGTCTCTCCGAAAGGGCCATCTCGAACCCCCCCCCCCAACCTCCCCCATCTACTTTCTCAACAATCCTCTTGAAGAAGTGCTTTCATTCAAGCATTTGGGCCTCACTATCTGCCATGATCTTTCCTGGGAGAACCACATTTCCAAGCTGGCCTCCAAATCCAGTCGACGACGGGACATCCTCCATCATGCAAAGTCCTTCCTTGGCACGCCTGAGCCATAAAGCACATACAAAGCTTTCATCCACAGCTTGATGGGGTACTGCTCTCTCCTCTCGGCTGCTGCCTCACACCAAGCTCGCCTTCACACTGTAGAATCCAAGGCTTTTAGAATCATTGGTATCTACCGCGATGAAGGCAAGTCTTTGCGTCTTTCAATCTCTCACCACAGGCACGTCGGTGGTCTTTCTCTCTACTACAGACTCCTCTCCGGCCTTGCATTCCTGCTCTGTCTGTGTTTTGTCCCCTTAATATTTCCGCATGGTGCTCAAGGTACGCCAGCAACCCCCGTCTGGTGAAACTGCCTCAGTCAAGAATCACTATTCATCTTCACTCTTTCATTCCTCTTTTTTTTTCCCCGCCTCTGGAACAAACTCTCACATTCTCTTCAATCCCACACTTCCCTCCAGGTCATAAAAACAGTTGTTCACCACCATCTCTTATCTTTCCCCCATCCAAAAACATGATCTTTTCTCTCCCCACTAATCCACCCCAAACCCACCTCCTTCACATCCCCTGCTTTCCTTCCTGAAAGTCCCTGTTGTGTCCATCTTGTTTACCTCATGTACTCTACCCCCATCCCTCTCTCTTCCACAGATCTCCTGATGTCCTCGTTTCTTGCTGTTGTGCTTCCCTCTCCCACTCCTCCTGTCTCATGCACCCTTCGTTTCATGTTCTGCGTATTATATCTTATACGAGCCTCTTCAAAATATACAAAAAAGACCCCCAAAGACCCTTGAAACCTCAAAAACCCTCTCGATCCCCAAGACCTTTTCGACCCTCAAGACCCCTCATACCCTTTAGGTCTTCAAGACCCTTTAGATCCCTCAGGTCATTTAAGACCCCATGGACCCCGAAACATCCTTTAGACCCCTTTGACCACTTCAGACCATTTTCGACCCTTTGACGTTTACACGTATATAACGAGACGATTTCGAGGTTTCCTTTGCAATCAACGACCATTCATTTCGTACATCGTTCCATTTATTTGATCGCCACACAAAGCAAGTCCTGGCGCAATGGTCTGCACTCTTTGATTGCTCTTTCTTGTTGTTTATATTTTAGGAATAGCTGTGTGTGTGTGTGCGTGTGCGCGTGTGTGCGTAATAGAACTGAGGAGCAGAAATGAAAAAAACGAGTTTCTCCAGGCGCCTAAGTGCTGCCAAGGCAGTTTCTTGGCAAGGGTTATGGAGGGTGGTTTCCCATTGTCTTCCGGCAGTCGGTCAGGGTCGGCATTTTGGAAGTTGTTCAGGCGGCCGGCAATAACTCACGTACTCTTCGCCAACAGATGGGACACCCATTTTAACATCCATCTGAGGGACAGCATATCTCCACAGGGGGCTCACACACTGATGAGCCACCCTGCCTGTGAAACACCACGATGAGAGTTTATAGCTGGGTCAGGACTCAAACCCAGGTTAGACAGCTCAATCGGCCATCCCGCCAGCGTCATGTGTGTGTCAGCGCAACTCCCCCCCCCCAAAAAACAACAATAATAACAATAAAGTCTCCGCAGAAATAAAGGTTTCCTCGGTAACAGGTCCATTAGTTTAAAATATTTTCATCGACTTGATAATTCGCGTTTCCGCAGCGCGCCTGCAGACGCGCCGAACAGGACTTGATTAGTCAAAGTCCCGCAGATCAAACCTCAGCCCGCTTGTTTAGAGCTCAGCTACGCAAAAGTGTGGCTCGCATCGTTCCTAAATTGGCCATTCAGACATGAAGCAGACCCGAAAGAGCGGCCAATTAAACATTAAACTGAAGGCAGGGCCCAAGCGGCGAGGCGCGGCACTGTGCGGCGCACGGCACAAGCGACGGCGCTCAGCACGGAGTCTCCCGTTAACCGTGCAACTGTGGAACAGACGGGTGTCGCTAATGATTTTGCTCAAAATTTATTTCCTCTGTTTAATAAGAAGTGAAGTAGGTGAGGAGGAGGAAGAAGTATAAAAGTGCAGCAGAGGAGGCGGGGAAACAAGATAGAAGTTAGGGTGCAGCATCTTGCTTTCAAAATGCGCCCATCTCTTTTCAAATCAAGGGTCAATCGCAGGGTTTAAGGGGCTTGAAAAGACTGCCCCCCGCCGCCCGGGGGCTTTTAGACGCCTTATTACGGTCAGTACCCCACCGTGCTGACCGCGCCAGGTTGTGCGCGTCGGCCCATCTCGGGCCTCACCCAGCTTGATGCACCAAGAGGCAGTGGGAAAAAGGAGCTGCAGAGAGGGAAGGAAAATGGCCATATTGTCGCTTACCCATTTAGTGTGCACGGGGATGTGACAATTGGGTCTTCATGGTCAAGAGTGAACGCAAGACCTGAAATATGTCCGTTAACAGGGCGGTCTTCACCGTGTTGGAAGCGCAGGCCAGCTGTCGCTCTGTCCATGAGTCGCCCAGTAACCATGTACTCGCAAGGTGTGCGTCGGCACATCAGGGCACGTGTGACTAATTGCGCAGCAAACGTGCTCAAGATTCGACAAACCCTGCAAGAAGTGTGCTTTGGTGAAAACGTTATTTGTTTTCCCGATGAAGTACCTATCGAACAGTCTTTTGGCACCCTTTCCGATGTGGAACAGGCAGAGGGGAAACACGTGAAGCACAAGCAGAATGCGTGCTTTATCATCGTAACAAAACGACCACAATCGAAGTAAACAAACAAAGCAATAGATTGCGCTGTTGCACGGACGATTCAACCCGCGGTTGCTCTTTTGCGAAGCACGGCTCGTTACTCAATACAGAAGCGGCTGCGCACAATGAAGCAAAGTGACATCTAATTTCCCCTTATTGACTCGAGCTTCTGCCCAAAATCAATCACGTGCACGCACCGCACTCAGGCTCAAAATGAAGCCCCCCCTCCACCCCAACCCCCCCCCCCAGCCCTTCGGTCTCTCTCCAAAAACGCGTGCACCCAACCCGCGCCACTCTCAACACTTGCGAATTGGACCGGCTGGCGAGATCGTTGGACACTTGGACTTTGTCACTTTTCAGTGACCATTTTGCGTCCACATAATCACAGCAGTGGATGATAATAATAATAAAACAAATAATAATAATAATAATAATAATAATAATAATAATAACAGTGGAATCGCATGATGGGGTCCGTGAAATTTGACAACGATCTCGTCCGATAACGATCGAGTTCTGATGATTCGAGGCTCGTGTGCTATTTTCCATTGCCATCGCCAGCAAGTTCTAAAAAGGCCACTTATGAATAATTAAGAGCGCACGCCTCCCCCGTTCCGCTGCGGCACCAGCGCAGCCATATGGCCGCCTCCAGACGATGACATTTAGTAACCCGCTGGGCGCGCCCTGTCCATGCAGCTGCCTCACGCCTCCATTTAACTCCAATCAATACAATTAGCCCGAGCACACACACACACACACACACACACACACACACACACACACACACACACACACACACACACACACACACACACACACACACACACACACACACACACACACACACACACACACCGACCAGGACCCCCAAAGTGAAAAGTTGCTGGAAACCGCGAACTCTGAAATGCGAGTGGCGTGAACCTGTGGGAAACGTTAGTCCAAGAAGTGCACATATACATGTATTTAGCCACACTTACATCAGTATCGTGAGGATCACTGCAGGATAGATCAGAGGTTGTGGACTCGCCTCAAAGCTGGGGAGGCTGCGTTCGATTCCCGACCCGATGATAAAACTCATCATTCTTTGAGCTTCACAGGCAGCTTGGCTCATCACAATGTGTGCCGTCCTTCACAGATACGTTCCACTGAGTTTTCCGAGTTGTCGGAATTTATTGCTGGGGGTGTTGAAGATTGCAGTCTTTTGAGAAAAAGTAATAGCAGGGACCAAACATCCACGAAATGTAAAATGTCGCTTCAAGTCTTCAATTTCGCACCACCTCACAAACCCCAAGTCATCAACCCCCCCTCCCCCCCACCAAGTCCTCAACCTTCTCTTCCAAACCCAAAGGTTTCAATCCCCGCACCACTCCAAATCTTCAAGCCCCCTCCGCCAACACACTCTTCAACCCTCATACCCACCACAACTCCTCAACCCCCTCCCAACCAACCAAAAGACCTCAACTCCTCCCTCACCCTCAATGTCTCAACACTATCCCATCTTTGATCTCTCCCCTCCCCCACTCCTCCCACCCATAAAAGCAAAAGGGCATTCTTACATCCTTTGTTGTCTTTCATATGCAGCCTATGGCTGCTGGTTACATAATTTCCTGGAAGTACAGCTGTGCCCCTCCACCAGTACACTGGTACACTGGTACTCATTTCGCTGACCTTGGAAGGACGACAGGCTGAGTCAACCTACTTGGTGTTAATTCACCGATAGACAGGGTCTCAAACTCATTACCCTAAGATCTTTGGCTTGCCACCTTAACCGTTAAGCCAACACCAGGCTTCTTACATTGATCATAACTTAGCTAATGTCAGAAGAAAACATTTTATAAAAATGAAACAACATGTAGGGATGGAATCTCCCAAAGAACAACCAAAAAGGTAGGAAGGAATGACAAGGAAGAAATGACAAGGTAGGAATGACACCACAATACAACACCACAATCCTTTTACGAATTGCCATCACGACACCTTTTGACATTCTTCCGTCTCAATCCAACAACAAACAAAATTCACAATTACACCCACCCACACTACAAATCTACAACTACCTTTAACATAGACATCATACAATTGTTACTATTGCCACCTATCACAAAAATGTCAAAAGATGTCGTTATGGCAATCTGTAAAAGGGTTGTAGTGTTGTATTGTGGTGTCATTCCTACCTTGTCATTCCTTCCCCAACCCCCTCAGTGATATAGAGTATCTCATACAACTGTCTTCCCTAGTTCCCTCAATATCCCGTCCAATATTCCCATCCCTCCTGTCTACACTCAGACATTCTGCTACCCTGTGGCTCTTCACTTTTAGAGTCTTTTTTTATTTTGGATACAAACATCG
Organism: Eptatretus burgeri; assembly: GCF_056783735.1. Taxonomy (NCBI): domain Eukaryota; kingdom Metazoa; phylum Chordata; class Myxini; order Myxiniformes; family Myxinidae; genus Eptatretus; species Eptatretus burgeri. Next base: position 107,865,860 of record NC_140970.1, read on the forward strand.
CAGAATTTTTCTTTACCCACCCCACTCCGCCCACTCTTCTCTGCTCCTTCTCCAATATTCTATTCCCATACTTCCATATTCTCCCAAACTCTGCTCAGCTCCTTTCCTTCTCTTCCCATAATACATTCTCTTTTTTTTTTTTTTTTTTTTTTTTTTTTTTTTTTGTATACCTTGGTCGAGGCTCGTATGAGAGCTAACACACAACTCACAGCAAGGAGGCATGAGACAAGAGGGGTGGGAGTGGAAGGGACAAAACATTGGGGAACAGACACAGGTGAACTGTGGAAGGGAGAGGGATGGGGATGGGACGGGGAACATGGCGAGGAGAAGATGGACATTACAGGGACTTTCAGGAAGGAAAGCAGGAGAATTGAAGGAAGTGGGCATGGGTGGATTATCGGGGGTAGAAAAGATCGAGGATTTGGATGGGGGAAGATAAGAGGTGGTGGTGAACAGCTGTTTTGAAAGCCTGGAGGGAAGAATGGGAAAGAATAGAGTGAGGAAGTTTATTCCAAAGGCGGGAAAAAGAGGAATGAAAGAGTGAAGATGAGCAGTGATTCGTGATTTTGGTAGTTTTACCAGAAGGGGTTGTTGGCGGACCTTGAGCGCCCTGTGGAAATGTGGTTGGGACAAATCGCAGAGAGAGAGAGCAGGGGGGGCAAGGCTGGAGAGGAGTCGGTAGAAGACAGAAAGACCACCGACCAACCTGCGGTGATTGAGTGAGAGGCCCAAAGACTCAGCTTCATTGCGGGAGATGCCAATGATCTTAAATGCCTGGTTTCGACAGCGTGAAGTCGAGAAAGGTGGGAGGCAGGAGCACCAGCCCAGAGGGGAGAGCAGTACTCCATCAGGCTACGGACAAAAGCTTTGTAAGTGGTCAGGAGCTCAAGAGGGCCGAGGAAGGACTTTGCACGACGGAGGATTCCCAGTCGGCGACTGGCTTTTGAGGCAAGGTTGGAAATGTGACTTTCCCAGGAAAGGTCATGGCAGATAGTGAGACCCAGAAGCTTGAAAGAAAAGACTTCTTCCAGAGGATTGTTGAGAAAGTGGATGGGGGGGTTTTGTAAACGGTCCTTTCGAAGAGACATAGTGAGAGTGTGAGATTTGTGTGGATTGAAAGACATGTTCCACGTGTTGGACCAGTTTGTGATTTTATCCAGATCTGCAGTGAGCGAAGAAGCTGCTGCTTGCCGGTCTGAGGGATGACAGATGGTACGGCAGAGGGTGGAGTCGTCGGCAAAGAGAAATAGAGGATTTTCCAGAGAGTCCGAGAGATCATTGATGAAAACCAGAAAAAGAACAGGGCCCAGAACGCTACCTTGAGGAACTCCAGCCTGCACAGGAAGAGGGGATGAAAAGAACTCCATTTAGGGCCACACGTTGACTGCGACAGGAGAGGAAGTCTGCGAGCCATGAGTGGAGATGGCCTTGAATACCATGGGAAGAGAGTTTGGTGAGTAGGGCAGGGTGCCAGACTGTGTCAAAAGCACGTGATATGTCCAGGGATACGGCTCGGATTTCCTGTCTGGCATTGAGGACCTCCATCCATTGATGGGAGAGCAGTAGCAGCATATCCAGGGTAGAGTGACCTGGTCTGAAACCAAATTGATGATTGGAAATCAAGCCATTGGAGAAGAGGAAGGATTTTCATGTCTGAAGCAATGATGGATTCCATAACCTTGCTGATGATTGGGAGAAGGCTGATTGGTCTGTAGTTACAGGGATCTGTTTTTGCACCTTTTTATGCAGGGCAGTGATGTTAGCAGATTTCCAAGCAGATGGCAGATGACCTTGGGAAAATGAGAGGGTGAATAGAACAGAGAGAGGGTGAGCAAGAGCAGAAGAGCAGGCTTTGAGGACACGTGGGCTGATGCCGTCTGGACCGGTTGCAGAATCTGACTCGAGGTTTGAAAGCAAGCTCTCCACCTTGTCAGGAGAAAAGGATACAGAGTCCAGGGACAGTTGGGTGCGACTGGGTAAAGTGGGTAGAGATAGTGATGGGTTTGGGACACAAGATTTAGCTGCAAACACCGAGTTTAGACATTCAGCTTTATCACGTGTGGAATCAGCAGTGCGGCCATTTGAGGTAAGGGAGGGGATGGAGGGGGAACATACACACCAGAAACAGATTTGATTAAACGCCACCAGGATTTTGAGGAGGGAGAGAGGTCTGAGAGTTCAGACTTGAGATGAGAAAGATGTTGTTTTCTGGCTCTCCTGAGGGTAGATACACACTTGTTCCGAGCTTTGTGGAAAGAACTGAGATTGCCCTCAGTTGGGTTTGCTTTCCATGAGGCAAAGGCAAGTTGTTTCAGGACAACTGCCTCGCCACATGGCTTCAGTAAACCAAGGGCGGGAGGAAGGGTAAGACAACTGAACACGAGAGGGGATAAATCTGTGCATGAGGGAGAGCAAGTTTCTTTGAAAGAATTCCCAGGATGAGTTGATGTTTGAGAAAGTAGTGATAGGAGACCAGTCTGTAAGTTTGATGGCTGCTCGGAGACCCTGCCAGTCGGCTTGAGTGAAATGCCAGACTCGACGGCGGTGAGGTGGTTCTCTGATGACAGCCAGAGAGATGTCCACTTTAACAAGGACGTGGTCAGAAGAACCAATTGGAGCGAAGGAAGAGCAGCAGATATTGTCAGGGAAATTTGTCAAAATCAGATCCAGAAGAGATGGAGTACCATTGGTTGAGATCCGGGTCGGGAAGTTGACCGATTGAGTCAGTCCCAATGAGTCACAGAAAGCTTTTGCTGACGTCCCATGGCAGGTGAGAGAGTACCCACACCTAGCCAACTGGCGTGATGACAATTGGAAGTCGCCACATAAGAGGAAGAGAGAGTTTGGATGAGAAGATAGAAGATGGTCCATGTTTTCGGAGAGTGAGGTGTAGATGGAGTCATCACTGTTCGGTGGACGGTACAGTACACATATAAACATGAGGTCCGAGTGGAGGGAAGCCGAAGCCATAGGTATTCCTGGGGGTGTGGGGGAGTGAGAGCAGTGCAGGAAGAGTGAGGAATAGAGTCTTTGATGAAGAGAGCAACACCTCCACCAGGACGAGGCTCAGGTCTGTCATACCGTAAGAGGGAGTAACCAGGGAGAGATACTTGGGAGTCAGACACGTCTTGGGAGAGGAAAGTTTCTGTTAGGCAGATAATGTCTGGTTTGTCAGTGGCAACCTGCATGGAAAGATCTGAAAGGTTTGAGCGAAGGCCCGGATATTTGAGGTCCACACTTTTAATGAAGAGGTAGGGGAGGAGGCTTTGGGTGCAGGAGGTGGAGGGGGCGGGGGAGGGTAGGACGAGGGACGAGGGGGAGGTAAGGAGGGTTGCTGAAGGAGTGTGGGGTATTGCAGAATAGCGAGGGAGGGGGCCGAATGAGGAGGAGAAAAAGGCTCTGTGGTGCTGGGAGAGAGGGGGGACAAGAGACAAGGAAGATGGCAGTTGAGGATTTGAGGAGGTGGAGTGAAGAGATGGAGGTGAGAGGGCAGTGGAGGGAGGCAGGTTGGTGGATGAGAGGGGGGGCAACTTAGAGAAGGAAGAGTGAGGGGGATGAAAGGTGGGAGAAAGGTGAGGGGGGAATTTTTGAAAGAGGTGAGAGGGAGGCTTGGAGGGAGAAGAGTGGGATGGTTGCTTTGAGAGTGAGAGTGAGGGGTGAGGGGGGTGAGTTGGCACTGAAGTTGGAAAAAAAGAATTCTTTTCCTCAATTTACTCCCTACCTACACATACACAACTAGAAAGGCACTCGGTAGAGTGCATATCTCTGCCACGCAATGCCTGAACTACGAGAACATATCGGGCCCATTACATTTTTGAAATATCATTCTGTGTATCGTTTTTGGCCCCATCTCTCAATGGGGAAGAATCACTTTAAAAATTGAATAATTATCGTATCCGGATTTGGATTTTCACCAAAATTGAATCAATTCTTCCTTGTCACACACCCAACGTGTCCACAAAGTTTTGTCCGAATCCGTCCACAACTTTGAGACATCATGTTATATATCGGTTTAGCCCTATCTCTCAATGGTGAAGAATCACTATAAAAATTTGAGTAGGGGGATCCAGATCTTAACCAAAATCTCATCAGTTTGTCGTTGTCACAGACCCAACCTGTTCACCAAATTTCATCCGGATCCGTCAACAACGTTTTTGAGATATCTTGCACACAAACAGACAGAGAGGGGTGAAAACATAACCGTCTTTACCTTCAGTGGTGGAGGGAATAAAGAGATGCCTCCATTCCTATCCTCTTCCCTTCTGTTCCTTTACTCAATGTTGGCATTTCCAATTTCTTCCCTCCCGACCCTATGTAAGCAGAATGAGTAGATGTTTTACAAAGAGATCACATGATCACATCTATTTAAATGAGGAGGAGGTACTGCTGCACAATTTGCTTGAACAATAGCACGCATAAGGTATATGGAAAGGTGAATTTAGAATGCACTTAACAATAAATGTAACCACTCGACCCAGTAATTTCGCTGCAGGATAACTTTGAGGCCATGTTTGTTGATCACTGACGCTTCATCCACATCATGGCAATGAGGTGCTCACACCAACTCAGAAGGGAACCTCGAGTTCCCCTTACCCTTGAAGAAATGGTGGATTAATCTACCGAACAACTACTCTCAGGTCCAAAGTAGACTCAACAGCCTTCAAAAGCCCTGTGACAAAAATCGAAAATGATGTCAGACAACAACAATCTTGGAGAAAATATTTGCCAGAGGCCATGCCAGCCCGGTACCAGAAGACAAGCCGATTGTCTCACCAGGAATGGTGCGCTACCTTCTGCATTTTGCTGTTCAGCATCCCAAGAAACCGAACATCACAGTCGTTCTTTATACCAATGAGGTGTTCCATGGGACTTTAATCAAGTCACTTCTTCAGGGATCTGACCAGATGAACAGCCTACTGGGGATTCTACTCAGATTGAGATTGGGTGAAGTAGCTGTAATCTGAGATGTGGAACAGATGTATCAAAACTTCCACGTAAACTCAGAGCATCAAGACTTCCTACACTTCTTGTGGTTCAAAGATAATGACCAACGAAGTCCATCATTGAGTTTGGAATGAATGTGCACCTGTTTGGCAACATCTCGTCACCCGCTGGAGTGACATTTGGCCTGAGAATAGTCGCAGACAAATTCAGATTCACTCATGGCAATCAGCCTCATCAAAAGCACCAGGGACACTTTAGTCACAAATAAGCTACACTTCCAAAGATTGCCTCTAACAGCAGAGTTAATGTATGCTTTTCCAGATGAGGTGAGAGCAAAGTAAGGCCAAAAAAAAAAAATGTTGCATTGGCGTAACGGGTCACTGAAAAATAGGGTAGGTAGGTAGGGATTTTTTTTTTAAAATAAATCCCTCCCAAAATCTCCCTCGGCTCGAGTACCCCCCCTTTTTGTCGGCGACCCCCCCCCACTCAAAAAAAAAACTAGTACAGTGAACCTTGCCTAAATCGAACTTGCACAAGTCGAATAATCGCCTAAGTCAAAGATCTTATCAAGTTCTCTTCTCTTTATATTCTTTTGTTTTTACACCTTTAAATCTAAGCTATTTCTTCAGTCCTAACAGATTCGACTTAGACAAGGTTGACTGTAGTTTTTACAACAGCCAGTGGCGTACTGTCGTACATGGTAGACAAAGCATTGGAGGGGCAGAGCATTGTTCACGAACAACACTCTGCCCCTCCAATGCTTTGTCTACTGAGTACGACGGTACACCACTGACAACAGCTCTAAGATGTGTAAATTCTATCGTCAGATGCCAGGAAATCCCATATGAAGAAATCCCATATGAATCCCATAGCCTGTATAGACCTAGCTGTGAAATTAAATCCAGAGTCTTGAGTATTTACTTGGATCGCTACTTAATAATAAAGGTCTAAAGTTGAAATCTAACGCCTTTCACTTCAGTTTCATTCTTACCTTGACAATGAATTCAGATTCATTCTGATTTCCTGATTTGAACCAGACTGCTTCTTTGTCCAGCAATAGTATGATGCTATTGAACAATTGGTCCTTTGCATTTAGTCCCTGTGCCTGTGGCATGCCAGAACTACAATTCTTTTTCAGTCCCGAAAGATCAAATCTTCCTCGCCTTGCGCCTGCAGCCATGAGGATTTCAAAGGCATTCTTTGGCAGCTCAGCCTCAGACGTAGATGCCGAATCATCGCTGAGCCTGTGGCTGAAGTAACCCACGACGAAGCGATAACCGAAGTCGTCTAAGATAGACACCTTTTCCGCCGCCAAAACGTCCGAAAAGGACCCTCCATCACTGCTAGACGCTTGCACGGAGGAAAGTATTGGAGCAGTGTCACAATTTACGTCTGCAATTCCCTGAATGATATCTCCAAGCCTCGCATCTTTGTCGCATTTTCGTAAGACGCTGAACAGTTTTTTAGGCCCAAGCATGCCAGTAATCTTGATAGAGTACACGGCCATGTTGGAAACAACAGACGACGTACTGATCGAGCGAGGCGCAATATCTCTCCCTCGTACAGATGATATGCAGAGCCGTTTCGCGCGCACACACACACACACACACACACACACACACACACACACACACACACACACACACACACACACACACACACACACACACACACACACACACACACGAGGCTAGCTAAACTATGACATATGCATAGCGCAGCGTGCAGCGGGTTCTGTCCGAAACACTTCCGGGTTTTTGCAATCGCGATCGCAATCAACAAGATACTTGATATCGATAAAAAAAAAACCGTAGGGTCGGCGGAATTTTTAGGGTCGGGCGGGTTACGCCAATGCAACATTTTTTTTTTTTTGGCCTAACTGAAGAGCCTGGACCTCAACCATGAAGAGCTACCCACACAGGGATCCTTTGGGGTATACTGGTCTCTCGAACATGACAACTTCACCCTCCAAGTGAGCGTACAGGACAAACCTTTCTCACAGCAGGGAGTTCTGTCAGTTGCAAACTGAATTTACGACCCAATGTGCGTTGCAGGCCCCGTCATCATTGAGGGAAAAGTTATACTCTGTGTACTGGTGGCTGAGATGAGAAAGGAACCCTATGTCCCTGGCAACATATGGGACAGGCCACTCCCAGAATCATGCCTCCCCAAGATAGACTCACGACACGATCTTGAAAACATACACATTCATCGATGTTACCAGCCACTAAACTTCAGCCCAGTCAAGCAAAGGGAAGTCCATGTCTTCTCGGATGCCAGTAATCTCACTATTGGAGCTGTTGCTTACCTTTGACTAATCAAAGAGAATGAACAGCCACGCATGTCCCTTCTACTGGCCAAAGCCAGAGTAACACCTTCAAACGACATCTCATTACCTCATCGAGAATTATGCAGTTCGGTGCTCGCTGCAGTGTTGGTGCAAACAGTGGAGCACGAGCTGAAAGATCAAGTAACCTGAGACAGCACTACCCATTCCACAGATAGCAAGGTAGTCCGAGGCTACATTTCAAATGAGTCAAAACTCTCCCACTTGTACGTAGCAAATTGAGTTTGTAAGATACACAATGTGTCTACTCCTCGTCAGTGGCATCACATCCCCACAGATGAGAACCCTGCAGACTTTGTTTCATGCTCAATACCAGCCAGACAGCTCAGAAGAAACTTCTGTTTCACAGAGCGAGAGTTTCTTCAGCAGCCAGACTCCCTCTCTGATGCAGACTGGACTGTGGAGATATTTTCTAGTCAACAGTTTAAACTCGATGAAGAAGATCCAGAAGTGTGCAAACAATCCCTTTTCCTCTTCACAAAGGTCACCAGCAATGTAGACCACTCGATTAAGAGAGAAAGTGGGCAAGATTTAGGTTGTAAACACATCCCTCGCTTCTCCACCTCTCTCACAAGGGCAGTTGCAATGTTAATCATTAAGGGAAAGATCTTCAAGTTTGGAAGGGAGCATTCCACTGATCACAGTCAATCGGATAACCAAAATGAGGGAAAACCTTTCAGACGGGCAACAGTAGAAGAACTATGGAAAGCAGAGAAGATCCTTCTCCACGTTGTACAAAAGAAGTCTTTCAGCAAAACCAGATCAGAATATTGACCAAACCCCACATAACACTATGAAGAGGGTCCTGTTCTACAAATGTAGTCCATTCCTTGACAAAGACAAGATTATCCGAGTTGGAGGTCGACTTTGATGAGCTGACCTTGATCTTGGAGGTCATCATCTGGTACTCCATCTGAAAGACATTCACGTCTCCAAGCTGATCATTCAACACTTGCATCAGCAAGCACAACAGCTAGGATGACACATGACCATGGCAGTTGCATATGACTATGGCAGTTACATACTCCTGCCATGCTCTTGACCCTGAAAATCCAGCCCCTCGAAGCACCTTCTGGTGACTTCATTAAGGAAGACTTGCATGGATGATGACACTGGTGACATGTTCAGTTCCTTGCTGATCAGTTCTGATGGTGGTGAAAGGATTACCTCCAGAGCCTTCAATTTCACCAAAAGTGGACTCAGACATTGGGAGACACCACCAATCTATATATATATATATATATATATATATATATATATATATATATATATATGTGTGTATATATATATATATATATATATATATATATATATATATATATATATATATATATATATATATGTGTGTATATATATATATATATATATATATATATATGTGTGTATATATATATATATATATATATATATATATATATATATATATATATATATATATATATATATATATATATATATATATATATATATATATATATATATATATATATATATATATATATATATATATATATATATATATATATATATATATATATATATATATATATATATATATATATATATATATATATATATATATATATATATATATATATATATATATATATATACATATATTGTTGCGGATTCGCGCCCGCCAGCGTGCGGACGGCCACGTAACTCGAATCGCGGCACGTCGCCCACCGGATGGACAATCCAGTCGTGACCTTCTCGGACTAACGCCGGGAACCAGTCACGGGTGGACCTTTCGGTCTCACCACGATCGTGCCAATCGGCCCCCGCGTGGGATAGGGTTGCTCGCCAAATTCGACTTACCTAAGTACCCACACGGAGGGTAGACCGGGCGATTGCACCTCGCCGCAGGTCGACTTCGGACACGGGCCACTTTAAGCGACCCGTTCCGTACTATCGGGATAACCGAGCGGTGTTATTCATCGGCCTCGACGGTTCGATTAATTATCGGGCGTTTTAGGCCACGACCAACCCTTTACGTGAAGCAAGATGGAGATTCAATGAAAGAAAAGACGAAGCGAAGCGGGAAAACAGTTCAACATAATTTACATTTATTTCACGATGAACGGAAAGCACACATATACAATTCCACCAAAAGCACATGTAAAAGAAGAAGACAATGCAATATTACACAAAAAGCAAATATAAAAGAGGAAACACAATGCAGAGCTATCCGACTACCGAGCACACGGCAACACTTATACAATTTTACTTCACAGACGGCGCCGACAACACATATTCCCAAAGCAAAAGAAAAGAACCACCCTCAAGGATGAGGGGGTAGGCGGGCCTGGGGCCGAGACCGTGTCGGGCCTACCCGTCTGATGATGAGACGCGAAGTGGCGGTGGTGCCTCAACGCCGCGGGCCTCGCGGACAGTGTCTGGTAGGGGGTGGGAAAGGGGCCCCCTTTGTCGCACTATCTCAGCGCGGGGGGAAACAGGAGGGGGTTGCTGATGCTCGGGGGAAGGAGGATATCACCCTGTCTCGGGTCCCGCGGCGAGCGTCTCCTCCTCGACCTCGGTCGCGTTGCTGGCCTCTCCCTGTGCAGCTCCCGGCACCGACGCGAGCACCCCCTCGTCCGCCTTCGCCGCCGTCACCTCTCCACAGCTCCGTCTACTCGCCCTCTCCGTCTCCTCTCTTGGCTCGTCCCAACTCTTCACTCTTGACTTCTCCCACTTCTTTCCAGCTCCACCGACGACTCTCTTGAACTCCACACAACTGCAACTCCACTTTACTGACGAACGCAGCCGTTTATATAAGCCCCGTGGCTTCGCTCCTCCACCTTTGACCCTTTACCTCCAACCCTTCACCTCTCTAACTGGCTCCCCATTGGACCGAGGAAAAGTGGGCGTGAATGCTTTTTGATCCATGAATTTGCATATAGCGTCCTCACTCCAACGCCCTGGAGGCGGGGCCAAATCGCCCACGCTCTCCGATTGGACGGAACAAAAGTGGGCGTGAGTCGTTTTTGATCCGTTTTCTGCGGAAAGTCCGTGATGTTTTTGAATACGCTGCTCGGTGCGCGCCCTGCACGAGTCCAGTATCGGTGCCCACGAGTGGCGCGAGATGGTGTGGATGCGATGGTGGCGAGTGGTGACGGTAAAGGTCGTGGCGGTTGAGGTGAAGCGGCGTTGTGGTTGGTGGTTGTTGTGAAGCGGCGTTGTGGTTGGCGGTCGTTGTTGTGAAGCGGCGTTGTGGTTGGTGGTTGTTGTGAAGCGGCGTTGTGGTTGGTGGTTGTTGTTGTGAAGCGGCGTTGTGGTTGGTGGTTGTTGTTGTGATGGCTGTTGAGACGTGGTTGGTGGTGGTAATAATGGCGGCTGGTCCAAAATAAAGATAGTAAAAGAAAAACGGCTATCCTGAAGAGTCGCAGCCCGAGTGAATGACATTTATTCCCTCTAGACAACGGGTTTGGGCCTAACTACACATATACTTACAGAGATATCTCACCTAAGGGACCTGAATGGTGGTTTGTGAATTTCGTCAACCACAACACTACCCCCTCCCCTTTTTACAGACTCGTCCCGAGTCGTCAAATTTTCGTGTGCCATCATGTGTAGTTTTCCCCTAGTACATTTTACCTACGGATCCCTGAGTGCGTCATTCATGGTATTCGTGTCCCCAAAATAAATAACCTGAGGGCTGAGTAGCTACCGAAACAAACTCACTCACACGGACGACTGAAATAAAATTGCCGGCGCTAAGACAAACATGCCGGGGGCGCACTCATATTTACAGTACATCTTACCTTAACTTACAAATTTTACACTAAACCATGGCCCAGGATCATTGAACTCTGCAAAAAGAAAGCAGTTAGCAGGGAGCCAGGCTGCTCGCATGCAGTCTCTGACTCAAACAATGCAGGTGACAGGGAACGTGGCCGGCTGCTCACACGCAGTCCAAGGCCTTCCCTTTTGAACTGAACGCAGTGAACCACAAAGGTGCATGGGCTGCACAAATGCAGTCTCTGTGCCAGCTCAAGTGGCACACGCAATGAGCACAACGAATGGATGGATGAACACAAACACGGTGCACGGGCCGCCACTGCAGGCCCGTGTTGTAGCTGTCAACAGGGCAGTTCTCGCAGCTTGCAAACTGTTGCTTTTACGATCCTGGCGCACATGGCAATGAACAGGGGGGGGCAAAGCAAAAATTGAACGGGGCTGGTGAACAGGGGCAGTGGGCATGGCATGGCAAAGGTAGCAGGCAAACACAGCCCGCAGAAGAACTGGGCGGCACAGGCCTTGCAGAAAACAGCTGCAGACGATCCAGCCGGCACAGGCCTTGCAGCACAGCAGCTGCAGACGATCCAGCCGGCACAGGCCTTGCAGCAAAACAACAGCTGCCGATGAAGTGGGCCGGCCTTTGCCTTGCAGCAACGCAGCCAGCAGATGAAGCTGGCCAGCCGTTGCCGTTCAGTGGAGGTTGGTGGAGGGAGTGCGGTGGTGCTGGCCACTCGGAAGGCGGGCTCGGACCTACCTACCTGTCTCCCTCCCAACCTATCGCCTTTGCCTGTCACTGTACATACCCACTCCCTTATTTGTCAAACCCCAATTTAGCCCCAACTTATTTTTTTTTATTTTTATGTTTACTTCCCCTCTATAAATCGTCCCATAACCCCCTTTATCGTCTTTGTTCGGCTAACCTATTCTGTCACCTAGCCTACTCCCAACCCCTACGTTCCCTTCCCGGAGGGGAGTAAGGGAGAGCTAACGTCCTGTGTCGAGGCCCAACTCAAGCCTCAGAATGGCCTCCCCAGAGTTCAGCGATCTAACCCAAAGTGGGTCCAGCGGCCCACAACGAGAGCGAGGGGATGGATGGTGCGGAGGGGTACACTTCCTAATCTACCCTATCAATTTAACTGTTAAACTACCCCGGGGCTTTCAACAAGCGCCTCTCGCTTAAACTATTGGATCTAACAACCCAGATTCCCGTCGCCTGTGTTGGTGTCCTCACAATTTCGGGCCTCGCCCCCCAATTTTCTCTCCGTGCCCTCACACGGTCTCATGGCTGGGACACGTGGCTCCCTTTGGCAGGCACGACCCTCTGCCGAATCTTCCGCTATGGCACCCCCGGACACGACACTGCCTCCGAGCCTACCAGCTCCCTAACACCGGGGAGTGCCCCCCATGGCACCTCCCCTGAAACGCACACGTGGCAGGCTGGCTTCCCAGGCCCCTTTCCGAGGGTCACCCGTGCCCACAACTCTGCCCACGCGGCTAATGGCGCCCCGGGCCCCCGCACCAAGCAGGCGCACCCGTGCCCACTACGCTATCCCGGCCCCCTATGGGCCCTTTGCCTACCACGGCCGACTAGCCTGGTGCCCGGGGTACCCACTCAGCGATACTCACTTTTCGCAGCCACGCTCCCAGCCCGTCAGCAGGGCTCCTGCACCCCTCCAAACGGGTTTCGAGCCTACATTCACACCAACAACAAAACGACCTCCATTTTTCAAATTTGACTAACCCCCTAACTCACTCTGCACTGACCCCGGGGTCCCTTGGGCGGGAGTCACTCCTCCCCCCAATCACTCATCGCACCATGCATTCCCCATTCGCTCCATTCACACAGACCCGCTGGCCTCACTCACTCATCATGTACTCACCTCACAACTCTTCAACACACACACCGCTGAACTCTGCCATCCTCCTAACTACATCCCCTAACTAACTCGTGCTCCCACGTCGTCCCTTAAACTACAGCACGTTCCTTTTAACACTACGTAGCTAAACTACGTCCCCTCTACACACTCACAAGTCTGTCACTGTCTCCAAATCTCTAAAATAACTTTTATTTCCCCACCTAAAGCTCATCTAAATCCCTCTAACTTATCCATTCCACGGACTCCATGAGGACTTACCCCTGCCCCATGAAGTCGGTCTAACTAAGCTAACCCTTCCCCCTAACTAGTTTCCATCCTGTGCCCTGGTCAAGGGGGTCTTCCACCCCTTGCCCAGGAATCCTGTGCAACCGAAAGTGAGGCTTGCTTTTTTTTTTTTTTTCATGCGCAGCACCAGCGCGGCAACTCAGAGCTCGCGCACTTTGCACCTGCCCGTGACATCATGCAGCTGCACGTGCACCTCGTCCCTTCTTGGACGGTACCATCCGGCAGGGATACCCCTCCTGCCGGATTCCAACCCCAGGTGCAGCCATGACGTCACCATGCGCATAAAAAAACACAAGCCCCACGTCTCGAGGGGTTCCCCACGCGAACACATGTGCTTTGCCCGTTGGAGCTTAACACACACGATCGCGTGGAGAACCCATTCGGTCCAAATCCGTAATCCTGCCTAAACTTTGTCCGTCCGCGGGATCGGTAAATCCACCGCTGGCGTTTCCGGACCGGGACTTCACTCTCGCAAGCGAGCACGTGGGGGCCTCGTGCGTTGCACAGCACGGACCTCGTGCTCACTGCTGGGTGAACCCGGCACGGTCCCCGAAACAACTACAGCCGCTACCCGGCTTCCTTTCCTCACATGTCGCCGTCGTCGCCATTCCACACACGCACTCCCGCGTGTTACGACGCTCACACTCCATTCCATTACATTCACACCGGGAGACGCGGCTGCGGCTCCCGCATGCCAACCGACATCTCCCTCACATACCGCTCTCTCACACACACGGTCTCCCTTGCATAAACCATACCACTCACACGTGGTGCTCCATTCATACAAACCACTCCACTCACACCCGCGGGGGCACTCATCCGCGGTGCCTCATCCACACACCGTCCCTCACTCACACACGCGGGGGAACTCAACCGTGGTGCCTCATCCACACTGGCCGTTTCATCCACACACACGGCCTCTTCTACACACGGTGCCTCATCCACACACGGCGTGTTGGGAAGCACGTACTCTGGCACCATCACCACCACACCACTCACACACGGGGTCGCTTCCACACACGGGGACGCACTCACGCCTTGCACCACACACACAGGGACAACCACACTGGGGATTCGTGTCCCCACAAGGGTCTCCGGGGCCTCTATACCCCCCAAGCTCTCCGTGCACCCGTTCGCAGCACTCCTCCCCTCGAACTCGCAAAGCACGACCGAACTCACCTGGTCGTGACTCGCCTCAAGGGGGCATACTCCCTCCCCTCGTTCCTGGAGTAGGCTATCCCGCTGCTCGCACTGGGTCCCTACACGCTCCGCGAGCTCACCCCCATTATCCTCCACTACCTCCGTGTGTGTATGCGTCACTTACCCCGTCTTCATCGTGCAGTCTTCCCTCTATCGTTCCCATCTCCCGTGTCTCTGCCAACTCAGTCACCTCTTCACCCTTTACCTCCCTTGTCTCAACTATTATTATTTCCTTTGTCGTCACCTCGTGTCTCGTCTCACACGTTTTGGTCTCCCCATTTAATTTTTCCCTTTCGGTCATCGTCACGACCCTCGCCCAATACGTCCCCCGAATTATTTTTTCACCCGCCTCCACCGCGGGCCCGACAGTCGTTGCACCCCCTTCCAGCTCGTTCGCTCCCACACGTGGAGTCGCCATTTTTATCTCCCTGGTCACGGCCTTCATGCCCGCCTGCAGGCATCGGCCCATGTTCTGCGTCTCACCCCGCAGCTTTTTCGTTTCTTCCTTCATTTGCTGTGTATTCGCATCGATCTTTTCGTTCATGCTTTTTATTTCGTTTATAAATTCAGTTGTGTTTGCATCCATCTTTTCGATCATGCCTTTCATTTCGTTTTTCATTTCGTTTTTGATTTCATTTGTATTTGTATCCATCTTTTCGTTCATTCCTTTTATTTTGTTTTTCACTTCGTTTGTCATTGCCGCCAGCATGGCGCATAGCTGGGCCATGTCGGGTGCGCTTGGGTGAGCCGTTTCGGCAGGGGTTGGGGAAGGGTTTTGGTGGAGAGGGGGAGGGGAGGTGTCATACACCGCGGCCGCTGCCGCACCCATTTCGGGCTCTGGGTTCAGTTGGGCGAGTTCGTTTTCCTGTACAACCAACATTTCCTGCACGGGGATTTCATCCTGAGCCATGGATTCTACATTACTATTACACATACCTAATCCACCTGGCACCCGCTCGCCTTGAGACGCCATCTTGCTTCTCATAAAGCGTTAATTTAGCTCGCTCGTAATTTGGAGGGAATCGGGGGTCGCTCCTCTCACCCCTGGACCGATTCCCGTGAATTTAGCTGGAGACAGGAGAGCCCGTTTTCCCGTTCTCCGATACCAGTGCCGCGAGGAGGGCGATGAGTTTATATCCCACTCCTGACACCAGTGTTGCGGATTCGCGCCCGCCGGCGTGCGGACGGCCACGTAACTCGAATCGCGGCACGTCGCCCACCGGACGGACAATCCAGTCGTGACCCTCTCGGACTAACGCCGGGAACCAGTCACGGGTGGACCTTTCGGTCTCACCACGATCGTGCCAATCGGCCCCTGCGTGGGATAGGGTTGCTCGCCAAATTCGACCTACCTCAGTACCCACACGGAGGGTAGACCGGGCGATCGCACCTCGCCGCAGGTCGACTTCGGACACGGGCCACTTAAGCGACCCGTTCCGTACTATCGGGATAACCGAGCGGTGTTATTCATCGGCCTCGACGGTTCGATTAATTATCGGGCGTTTTAGCCCACGACCAACCCTTTACGTGAAGCAAGATGGAGATTCAATGAAAGAAAAGACGAAGCGAAGCGGGAAAACAGTTCAACATAATTTACATTTATTTCACGATGAACGGAAAGCACACATATACAATTCCACCAAAAGCACATGTAAAAGAAGAAGACAATGCAATATTACACAAAAAGCAAGTATAAAAGAGGAAACACAATGCAGAGCTATCCGACTACCGAGCACACGGCAACACTTATACAATTTTACTTCACAGACGGCGCCGACAACACATATTCCCAAAGCAAAAGAAAAGAACCACCCTCAAGGATGAGGGGGGTAGGCGGGCCTGGGGCCGAGACCGTGTCGGGCCTACCCGTCTGATGATGAGACGCGAAGTGGCGGTGGTGCCTCAACTCCGCGGGCCTCGCGGACAGTGTCTGGTAGGGGGTGGGAAAGGGGCCCCCTTTGTCGCACTATCTCAGCGCGGGGGGAAACAGGAGGGGGTTGCTGATGCTCGGGGGAAGGAGGATATCACCCTGTCTCGGGTCCCGCGGCGAGCGTCTCCTCCTCGACCTCGGTCGCGTTGCTGGCCTCTCCCTGTGCAGCTCCCGGCACCGACGTGAGCACCCCCTCGTCCGCCTTCGCCGCCGTCACCTCTCCACAGCTCCGTATACTCGCCCTCTCCGTCTCCTCTCTTGGCTCGTCCCAACTCTTCACTCTTGACTTCTCCCACTTCTTTCCAGCTCCACCGACGACTCTCTTGAACTCCACACAACTGCAACTCCACTTTACTGACGAACGCAGCCGTTTATATAAGCCCCGTGGCTTCGCTCCTCCACCTTTGACCCTTTACCTCCAACCCTTCACCTCTCTAATTGGCTCCCCATTGGACCGAGGAAAAGTGGGCGTGAATGCTTTTTGATCCATGAATTTGCATATAGCGTCCTCACTCCAACGCCCTGGAGGCGGGGCCAAATCGCCCACGCTCTCCGATTGGACGGAACAAAAGTCGGCGTGAGTCGTTTTTGATCCGTTTTCTGCGGAAAGTCCGTGATGTTTTTGAATACGCTGCTCGGTGCGCGCCCTGCACGAGTCCAGTATCGGTGCCCATGAGTGGCGCGAGATGGTTTGGATGCGATGGTGGCGAGTGGTGACGGTAAAGGTCGTGGCGGTTGTGGTGAAGCGGCGTTGTGGTTGGTGGTTGTTGTTGTGAAGCGGCGTTGTGGTTGGTGGTTGTTGTGAAGCGGCGTTGTGGTTGGTGGTTGTTGTTGTGAAGTGGTGTTGTGGTTGGTGGTTGTTGTTGTGATGGCTGTTGAGACGTGGTTGGTGGTGGTAATAATGGCGGCTGGTCCAAAATAAAGATAGTAAAAGAAAAACGGCTATCCTGAAGAGTCGCAGCCCGAGTGAATGACATTTATTCCCTCTAGACAACGGGTTTGGGCCTAACTACACATATACTTACAGAGATATCTCACCTAAGGGACCTGAATGGTGGTTTGTGAATTTCGTCAACCACAACAATATATATATATATATATATATATATATATATATATATATATATATATATATATATATATATATATATATATATATATATATATATATATATATATATATACATCTGTCTCTGTTTCTGTCTCTCTCCTTCATCATCGAAGCATGAAGGACTATTCCCAAGAGATACGGACACCTCTTCCGATTGCCATCCTCATCTCTTCTCATCGCCATCCTGCCACTCCAGCCCTGTGTGCCAGTAACCATCATTCCATCAACTCATGCCTGCACAAGTCCTCGCCTGCTGCTTTATTATTGTGTACGAGTCTGGTATTTTGGCACCATTAGGGGGTATATTTAGTTTTGTACAAAGGTTTGTATGTGCCATCATCCCCTATTTGTGTCTGTCAATCGCTTGGTTCATTCCATCTTATTTACAGTGCATTGTCTGGAATTATTCCAATATTTAATTGTTAAAAAAACAAAAAAACATTTCTAATCGTAAGAAATGTTTTCCTGTCCTTTGTCTTTTGCACTCGAACACCACCAGTTTGGGCTTTGTTTGAATTACCCTTGGGGAATGTAATTTGAATATTGAATGCAGTACCGTAACTTCAACATTGTTTGTCTTCATTCATCCAGCTCAGATAGTCTGTGTTAACGGACCCCCCCCCCTCCCGACGTGACAATACAAATAATATTCCCCCTCGCCCAGGGCGTTTTCCACCTTAGACAATGCTTTGTCAAGGTGTCTAGAAAGCAGCTTATTGGGGCGTTTTTCCTAGGCCGCTTCTAATAATATAATAGTAAATGGACGAGTAATCAAACATTGCAGACCCTCGCCAGAACTATGTGTGGTTTTATAGTACGGATTTTATAGGCATACTCACATTCCAATTATGCCGTACATACTTTCTAGATGTACTCGCATTGTAATTGTAATACCTTACATGGGTACTGTACATTGTTGAAAAATATACCAGGAACACATACCACTGGCTACCACTAAGTGGCACATTTGGCCTACCAAAGCACATTTTGTGCGGACAAACAGATAAACATACACAGACAGACAAACTGACTCAAATGCAATACCCTCTCCTCTGGCGAGGGTAATAACATGATGATGGCTTAATATTTGATTTTGATGCACCACACTCCTTATTTTTTGTATACAGTCAAAGTATACTTAACCAGCCTTGGTGGTGTAACATACAGTATGTTTTCTGAATACTTAACCAGCCACGTGGTGTAATGGTGAGTGTGTTGGAGTCAGGGATGTTGGTAGTCCAAACACCGGCTGAGTCATACCAAAGACTATAAATGGCACATGCTGCTTCCTTGCTTGACACTCAAGCATTTAAAAGGACAGAGCATGGACAAACAACCAGAGGTTGGTAATAATAGTGCAGGCTTTGATGAGTTTAATGGCCACCTCCTGTATAAAAGTTCCTCGTCAAGCAATATATTATTATTATTAGCCCCCAATGGACTTGGTCCGAAACAAGGGTTTATGGATTTGGTCTCGATTTTCATGTCCGTGTGTGCGTACGTGCGTCCGCAACCATATCACAGACATGTATCGACCAATTTTATTCGTACTTGGGCAAAAGACAACACATGATGGTAAACAAAAGTGTATAATTTAGTTTTGCAATGTGATCAAAGATGGTCGATTGGCAGCCATTTTAGTTGTTTAAAAAAAACCCCTAATGTTGAACATGTCCTCAACTATTTTCAGATATGCATTTACCGAAGTTGTTCAAACTTGGCAGACAGAAAATGAATGATGGCTTACAAATGCTCGTCATTTTTTTTTTTGAGATCAGATCCAAGATGGCTGACTGGCGGCCATTTTGTTACTTAATTTTGACCCAACAATTTATTGGACATGCATGGTCTGATTTTATTTAAACGTGGCACAAGCACAGTAAACGATGGTCTTCACTTGGACCTAACTTTATTTTGCGATATGATCAAACATCACCAACTGGTCGACTACCACGGTTAATTACCGTGGTAGTCGTTAACTGGTTAATTACCATTACCATGGCTCAAGCGCAGGACTACCACGACGTCGTGGTAGTGGCCATTTTCATTGTAAATACAGTAAATGTGGAATAGCCATTCAACTCCATTCAGTAAAATTCCTAAAACATCGGGGGCTATGACATTTTATATCTTTTTTCCCAGTTATCTATATAATATGCTTGTTGCTGCATGCGAGTTTTGGGAACAATTCTTCCAACCGATTGGTTGGACAACTGGCCTAATTCCATCCACAATTTTAACAACATATATCTGATGTCCCACTACTTGGATAAATGCACATACAAGATGATTCACAAAGAAGATAAATAATTTATGATCATTAATTCATACAATTAGGCTACCCATAATCACTTAAGAGTTAAAATGACCAACAAACCACTGACCGTAAAAATAAAACATGAACTGTCAGACATCTACTTCTTGTTTCAATTGCAATTTCCATGAAGTCAGTAATGGCATAAAGAGGTAAGAATACTCCAAGGAAGTGCATGACTGAAAATTGGGTGTTTGGGTTCATTAAAACATCCCTTTTGAAGGTAATTAATGGCCACACTTAATTATATCCTTTATCAGGCAATCCTCAGCCACATCACTCCCTTGAGTCTGAAGGCATATAGTGTTACCTAACTGGGGTCAGAAGCCAGCATGTTTTTTGACCTGCTCAACCATATCTTGACTTGAAACAGGCCATGCCGATTTCTTAACAAAAAAATTCTTTTTTCACTTTCCTCATTCATATTATTGAATGCCTGTTCATCATATCTATGAATGGCTGGGTACATTGCAATGCTTATAAACGCCCAAACGCACTAGCGATCGTGGCTTTTTTTCATTTCCGCAAATGCGATAACCTCGAGAATCTCTTAAACTAAGCTAAATCACAAAATGTATGCTCCAGAGTTGAATTTACCAGCATTTCCGAATCCTAAAAAAAAACATTCATTTGTCCAATTCGGATATTGTTTGGGCATTTCCAGCTGCATCGTTTTATCGATGGCAATTGGTAATCACTTGCCAAGCCAGGTGTTCTGTTGGAGGGCATGCTAGAGTGCAAATTTGATTTCTTTAAAATGCCAACAGGATTAGAACAGCACCAGGCAAACTCGGTACACATATCTATATATATATATATATATATATATATCTATATATATATATATATATATATATATATATATATATATATACATATATATACATACTACACACAATATGCTTGCTCCTGTGTGAACTGGGATTAATATATATATATATATATATATATATATATATATATATATATATATATATATATATATACATACATATATATATATATATATATTGTTACGAATTCTGGCCCGCTTGGCGTGCGATCAGCCGCGTACCTCTAATAGCAGCCGCGTCGCCCGCCGGACGGACAATTCAGTCATGACCCTCCTGGAACTACCGCCAGGAGCCAGTCACGGGTGGGAGTTTAACCTCACCACAACCCAGTCCGCATTCCACCCGCGCGAAATAGGGTGAATCGCCGAATGTCGATATACCTAAATACCCGTGCAGGTAACCTACCGAGGGGTTGCACCACGCCGCAAGTCAGCTTAGGACATGAACCGCTTAAGCGGTTCGTTCCGTGCTACAGGGATAACCGAGTGGTGTTATCGCCGACCTTGACGGTTCAGATTATTTATCAGGTGTTTAAAACCCACTACCAATCATTCCACGATTCAAGATGGCACTTTCAAAATAGGGGAAGGACGCAACGAACGGGATACGTTGCACACAAGGACATTTATTACAACGCACATATTGCACACACAACACAAGCAAGGAATCATGCATGTATTTACAAGCAAGGCAAATAAAAAGCAATACAACCGACTACAATGAGAATGTACATGTACTTAACAGGACACGGCACCACAGCATGCATACAAAAACAACAGGAAAACCCTCCTCATAGGCAGGGAGGTAGTCGGCATTCGTAAACATTTATGGTCGTGGGCCGTGGATGACCGAAAAGGCCCGCAAGACCGTGCTGGTTACCTGCCCCCTCGAGGTGTGACGGTGGGCAGGTCGCGACGCCTTGTTCCCATGGCAACTAGCATAGCCGCGCCTGCTCTCGGGCCTTTGCGATGATGTGGTTGGTGAGTTCTCTCCGGCGTCCCTCACCAGACGCGCAGATTCGCACCACACAGCCGGCAGGGCTGCGCCACCCGTCTGCGTCTCCAAGGCGTTGCCCGGACACACGAATTATCCCCTTTAAACAACGGCGGGGACCTATCTGCACATAAACTTAGCGTCATAACTGATCTAAGGACCCTTTATGGTGTATTGCGAATTTCCACAGCCGTAACAATATATATATATATATATATATATATATATATGTATATATATATATATATATATATATATATATATATATATATATATATATATATATATATATATATATATATACACACACACACACACACATATACACATATATACACACACGCGCGCACACCCACACACACACACACACACACACACACACACACACACACACACACACACACACACACACACACACACACACACACACACACACACACACACACACACACACACACACACACACACACACACACACACACACACACACACACACACACACCTCTCAACTGTGAATGGAGGGAACAGCCAATCAGTTCTCACCTGTGAACAGAGGGAACAGCCAATCAGCTCTCACAATATATCGACTACACCCAGGTGGCTGGGATTATATTGTTGCGGATTCGCGCCCGCCGGCGTGCGAACGGCCACGTAACTCGAATCGTGGCACGTCGCCCACCGGACGGACAATCCCGTCGTGACCCTCTCGGACTAACGCCGGGAACTGGTCACGGGTGGGCCTTTCGGCCTCACCACGATCGTGCCAATCGGCCCCCCGCGTGGGATAGGGTTGCTTGCCAAATTCGACCTACCTAAGTACCCACACGGAGGGTAGACCGGGCGATCGCACCTCGCCGCAGGTCGACTCCGGACACGGGCTACTTTAAGCGACCCGTTCCGTACTATCGGGATAACCGAGCGGTGTTATCGTCAACCTGGACGGTTCGATTAATTATTTATCGGGCGTTTTAGCCCACGACCAACCCTTTACGTGAAGTAAGATGGAGATTCACTAAAGGAAAAGACGAAGCGAAACGGGAAAAACAGTTCAACATAAAGCACATTTATTCCGCGGCAAACGGAAAGCACACATATACAATTATACACCAAAAGCAAATGTAAAAGAAGAAGAAACACACAATAATGCACAAAAAGCAAATGTAAAAGCAAAACACAATGCAGATATACCACCGACTACCGAGCACACGGCAACACTTATACAGTTTTACTTCACAGACGGCGCCGACAACACATATACTCAAAGCAAAAGAAAAAGGGACCACCCTCCACTATGAGGAGGCAGACGGCCTGGGGCCGAGACCGCGTCGAGCCTACCCGTCTGGTGATGAGCCGCAAAATGGCGGTGGCGCCCCGACTCCGCGGGCCTCGCGGACAGTGTCTGGAATGGGGTGGGAACGGGGCCCCCTTCTCGCACTATCTCAGCGCGGGGGGGAAACAGGAGGGGGTTGTTGATGCTCGGGGGAAGGAGGATATCTCGCTGGCTCGGGTCCCGCGACGAGCGTCTCCACCGCGACCTCGGTCGCGTTACCGGCCTCTCCTCTCCGCAGCTCCCCGACTCTGACACGAGCGCCCCCTCGACTGCCTTCACCGCCGCCACCTCTCCAACTCTCCACAGCTCCGTCCAACTGCTTTCTCCGACTCTTCTCTTCACTGAATTCCCAACTCAACTCTTCTTCTTCCCAACTCCACTTGACTTTCCAACTCCACTTCTCCGACTCTTCCCAACTCAACTGCCTTTTTGGCGAGCGAACGCGGCCCTTTATAGCCCCCGTGGCTTCGCTCCTTCACCTTCGACCCTTTACCTCTGGCTGGCTCCCCATTGGACAGAGGAAAAGTGGGCGTGAATGCTTTTTTATCCACGAATCTGCATATAGCGATATTACTCCGACGCACCTGGAGGCGGGGCCAAATCGCCCCATGCTCGCTGATAGGACGGAACAGAAGTGGGCGTGAGTCGTTTTTGATCCGATTTCTTCGGAAAGGCTGGTGTTTCTGCACCTGCTGCTCGGTGCGCGCCCTGCACGAGTCCAGTATCGGTGCCCACAAGCGGCGCGGGAATGACGGTGATGCGATGGTTGCGAGGGCGAGTTGTGACGGTAAAGGTTGTGGCTGTTGGCGTTGTTGTTGTTGTGAAGCGGCGTTGTGGTTGGTGGTTGTTGTGTGATGGCTGTTGAGACGTGGTTGGTGGTGGTAGTAATGGTAGTAATGGCGGCTGGTCCAAAATAAAGATAGTAAAAGAAAAACGGCTATCTAGAGGGGTCGCAGCCCGAATGAATGACATTTATTCCCTCTAAACAACGGGTTTGGGCCTAACTACACATATACTTACAGAGATATCTCACCTAAGGGACCTGAATGGTGGTTTGCGAATTTCGTCAACCACAACAATATAAATGATTGACCCCTCCCATGCTCCTCCAGTCAAAGTAGTTGCACAAAGAAACCCAAGAAGACTTATGCAAGGTAAGTGCCAAGCCCTGTTTCAAACCCCTCCCAGAGTTCCTCCACAACAATAAAGACGTTCACACATAGTACACACATTACAATCCCAAAACACACATGACAGGGGTGTAGTCGATTAGGTGAGAGCTGATTGGCTGTTCCCCCCATTCACAAGTGAGAGTTGTGGGTGGGTCTTTCTTTATTTACATATTGATTGTTTTTGACATTTACACGTGATACATGCTTGAGAGCCTCATTGGTATGCATTGCTGTCTATGCTATCGCTGATTATTCGCCAATAAGTGATGAAACCGGTCCGGTAGCTGAGAGGAGTATATAACTTTGGGATTGTTATGTATGTACTATGTGTGAACGTCTTTATAATTGTTGAGGAACTCTGGGAAAGAACTCTATAGTGTTGAGAAACTCTATAGTTGTTAAGGAGACTGCAAAAGCAGCACCAACGCTCTGCACAGAGTATGGTCCCAATCTCCTCTCCTTCTCCTCTGGAAAGGGTTTAAAACAGTGTTTAGCACTTACCCTTGGAAATTCTTCTTGGGTTGCTTTATGCAGCTACTTGGACTGGAGGAGTGTGGGAGGGGTCAATCATATATATATATATATATATAAATATATATATATATATATATATATATATATATATATATATATATATATATATATATATATATATATATATATATATATATATATATATATATATATATATATAAATATATAATAAATATTGTTGCGGCCACGGGTACAGAGACACCACCTTGTCACTCAGGGGGATTAATCGCCAGTTGTCCTCGGGAGAGCCGGACCTGGGGCCACCGCTCACAATTAAAGTTGTGGTACGGTGGGTTGTTTTAAAACCAGGAATGCCACCCAGTCAACCACGAGTTCCAGTTTCCGCCGTTTAATTATTCCATTTAACTAGAGGTCACGTGGTTACCTGAGCGGGGAGTGCACCCTCGGCAAAGCACCAATGTTATCTCGATTAGATTATAATTAGGGTGGGTGAGCGTTTTAACCGCTGGTGCGTGGTGACTATTTTTGGTCAAATCTGTGGTAATTACCTCCCAGTCTATCTCGGTTCGGACAATGCGAGACCAATGGAAGGAAAGGACAAACACGGACAGGTTGGAAATCGACAACTAATTTATTAATAATAAAATAAATAAACAAAAATAAATTTTTATTTGCAGAGGTAAAGAAAGCATAAATTTCAAAGCAAAATCAATAAAAATGCCAGGAAAAGGACAAAGAGCAGGTGCTTATGGGGGGTCGACTTACTTGCAGCTCAACACAGACATGGGAACCCAACGGATCATTCAAGGGGAAGGCGGGGGGGGGTGAAGAATGGTCTCGCTCACCAGAAAGTCGTCCGTGAAGTGAAAACATCCTGAAATGTGTGCATGCGTGTCACGTCCGTCGCCAGCTCCCAGCTTTGCCGTGCACCCTCTCGCACTTTGCCGTGCACCCTATTGTCCGCGGGGCAGCCTTGAACGCCAGTCGAAGTCTGGAGGGCGCCGAGATCGGCTGTCGCGGGTTTAGACCCTGGTGTTGGTGACCAACCCGTGCCTCACTTGTTGGCAGCACTGCTCGCACCCACACGCGCACCACATGCTCACTTGCCCAAGCACTGGGAAGGACGAATTGTCTCAACGGCGCTGGTCAGACATCCGCTTCTTGCTCGCTTCTCTTGGCCTTTGCTTTTTCCTCTATCCTTTAGCTTTCGCTTTTTCTCCTCACGATTTTCTCTCCTCACGCTTTTCTCTCCTCACGCTTTTCTCTTCAGAACGTACCTCTCGCTCGTTTTTATATCTCTGGGCCGTCTCCGCGGGGTGCCACCCCAAGCTCACCCGCCCCACTTGCGCACGGTTACCATGATGACCCATGTGCTCTCAAAAAAGGCAGGCGACGGAGCTCATGAAAGATTGTAGCTGAGGAAGAATGGGGGCGGGCTTCAGAGATCGTGAAAGAAATGTGTGCGAACGTGTCTGTCGTAAAGAAAAAAAGCTTCCCACAAGAGAGGGGATCTATCCTTTACCCTTCTCAATAAATCACATTTAAGATCCCATTAGACATGGGGATGGGGCTAATCTGAACATGCATTTCTGGAAATAACTGTCTGACGACCTGGATGTGTGGATGGATTCTGAAATCCATAACAATATATACATACATACGTACGTACACACACACACACACACACACACACACACACACACACACACACACACACACACACACACACACACACACACACACACACACACACACACACACACACACGGTGAATATACTGATTCTGGCTCACTTTTCCCCATGTAAGTGAATGGGGGATTTTCAGCGATTCATATATATTTTTCCCTAAAAAGTAAACCCCCTTTTTATCCCAAGGTATATTTATGTCTCCCCTTTTAAAATAACCAATGCAATAAGATAAAGATTTGTTTAAGTCGTAAAGTAGTAATGTGATTTGTTAAAGGTGATTCTAAAGAAATATCTGAAACATGTAAGCCTTGGGACACTCTTTTTCAAATAACCAATGCATATTGTTTTGCTCACTCATTGAACCTATAAAGATTTGTTCATTCTCAAATTCCTTCAATAGTTAAATTTTCTTTGCACAATAATCCCCCATCTAAAATATTTAAAAATAAAACATTTGAATCTTTATATTTTTAAGATACCCCTTTTTCTGCCATACAAATGTATAGGGAGAGCTCTCTGACTCGAGACCCATTCGAACAAAAAAAACCTCATACAAATTAATAGGGAGAACTCTCTGACTCTTACTCCACTCAAAGGTGAACCAACAAATGGGGGAAGGTTTTTAAGTGTTTTCAGTTCGTGCCGTGAAGATGAGGAAGTATTCTGTGAGAGACAAGGCCTCGTGGTTATATTTTAAGTCAGAACACTAACAGGCTAATAAACGTAAGTTTTATCAAAAATCATTTAAAGCATTTTCATTTTGTGTTAAAAATGGATAAGTGCTTGAGAATGAATCGCCCACGCATTTCCCATGCTGAGCTTTCTTGCCCGAAACGTCATTTCCCCGTGTGGACACACGCCCTGAAAAAATTCCAACATTACGCAATTTTACTTCCTCAAGTTGTTTTATAAACGAGTCGTCAGTCGTAAACTTTGTCTGAAAGCTTTATAATTTTTCTCATCTTGTCCTATTGAGAAACGATTGAAACATGATCTATCTTTCGTCTGAAGAAGAAGAGAATCCATTACAATATCGGAAAGTTTGTTTGTGTTCTTCCTCTGAGAATCACAGTGAAACAACTGATTACACTGGTCAACAACAAATTTGTTGTCTGCATTTTTTAAGCTGATTTAGGACGAATCTGACGCGCTGAATCCAAAACTCACATTAGTTTTGTTCAATCAGGTCAAGTTTTTGAGATATGGCCACATGTCGTTTTTTACATTTTTGTTCACATGTACGCATGTGTGGAGCATTTTAGAAGAAGTTGGTGGGGGTAAAATGTCATGTCAAATAATTGTTTTGATTGGAAATAATTATTTTAATGACAAGAAGTATTCAGGTATGATAGTTCTGGGTGATTATGTTGAAAAGGGATCAGTTTGAAGTCATAAAACCTCAAAATCTTCCAAAAATTGGTGAGGCAAAGCATAAATTGTGATGCAATTCCAGTGCCTATCTTCGGCGAACTTCCTGACATTAGTGACGAAGATGCCTCCAGTGTTGAAGGACATGAAGAAGAAGAAGTGGTTCTTGAAGATGATGCTCCACATCCATTTTCCCAAAAGGAGTTGAATGATCTAGTTCGCGACCTCAGCTTGTCAAAGGACTCTGCCGAACTGTTGGCATCCAGATTGAAGGAAAAATACCTCCTCTCTGACAGTGCTCGCATCAGCTTCTTCCGCAACAGGCATCAAGAGTACCTCCGTTTTTTCTCTGAAGAGAAGGACTTGGTGTACTGTGCTGATATTGCGCAGCTTCTGCTCAAGCTTGGAGTGACACAGTATGAACCCAAAGATTGGAGACTGTTCATTGACAGCAGCAAGCGATCACTGAAATGTGTTCTGCTACACAACGGCAACCAGTTTGCCTCTGTACCCATCGCTCACTCGACTACACTGAAGGAGAAGTATGAAGCGGTGAAGTACGTGCTGGAGAAAATTGGTTATGATCAGCATAAGTGGTTTATTTGTGTTGACCTGAAGATGGTGAACTTTTTGTTGGGACAACAGTCTGGCTTCACCAAGTACCCATGTTTTCTGTGCATGTGGGATAGTAGGGACCGTGCTCAGCATTACACGAAGAAGGACTGGCCTGTGCGGGAGGAATTGGTGCCATGCAAAGAAAGGAACGTCATCAACGACCCTCTGGTGGACAGAGACAGAATACTCTTCCCACCGCTGCACATCAAGCTCGGCTTAATCAAGCAGTTCACCAAGGCTCTGGACAAAGATGGTGACTACTTCACTTACTTGTGCCAGGCTTTTCCAGGATTGACCATGGAGAAGTTGAAAGCTGGCATCTTTGATGGTTCTCAGATCCGTCAGCTCATCAGAGATCCAGAGTTCAAAAACTCAATGAACGAAGTTGAACTGGAAGCGTGGAAGACATTTGTTTTGGTAGTGAAGAACTTTCTTGGCAACAATAAGGCCAGAAACTATGCAGAACTTGTCAACAACATGCTGACTGCTTTCAGAAACTGGGCTGCAACATGAGCATCAAGATGCACTACCTATTTTCACATATGAACCGGTTTCCTGAGAACCTGGGTTCAATAAGTGACGAGCAGGGGGAGAGATTCCATCAGGACATGAAGGAGATGGAGACCAGGTATCAGGGTCGCTGGGACGCAGTCATGATGGCTGACTACTGTTGGAATCTGAAGAGAGACCTCCCTGCCGCTGAACATTCCAGGAGTTCGAAGAAACGGAAGTTCAAGCCCTGAAGTTTGAACAGTGGTGACGCAACATGCAATTTACTTGTACTTACCTTTATCAATACCCACCATTCAGATGACAGTAATCGATGTTTCTATCATGTAATCAATAAATGTTGTTGGCAAAACATTTTTTTTCTTAAAAACATGTTTAGGATGATATGTGTTGACAAAAATCAGCTGATAATGCCACAAAAATGTAATTGATTTTGTCACAAGATCTGATTTTTTCAAATCAACTTAGCACAAAAACCTGACCTGATGGAGAGAAACGGATGCCATTTCCTGATTCAGCAGTGCCAGAATACCCTAATTCACTTGTAGAAATCTAGACAACATTCAGAAAGTAAAAAATTGTTGACCAGTGTTATTAATTAAATCACTGTATGACTAATAAATAGTTTTTTTTTTTCAACAGATTGTCTCCAATAACAACATCGTTGATCGCCGATGTTGAAAATGAATTATCCGAATTACACGATGTTTGGGCAGAGATGCTGATTTTGTACAAGAGATTCGGATTTTCAGGGGAGAAATGAGAGAAATAATTACCAACTGGAAGATTGTTGTTATCTCCTATAATCTTGAAAGATCCGACTTCAAGGTGAGAAACACACACATGCACGTGCATGTGTGAGTGTATGTATATCTGCTTGTCTCTGTGTTCATTTCTATATCTGTCTCTGTCTGTCAATATGTCTCCTGAGTTTTAACACATTATTTTTTTTATTTTTCAGTTTAAACACCTCTCTGGATGAACCAAGTGCACAATTTAATCGTCTGCAGGAATCTGACCTGGCACTCATGACATCTGAAGCAGACTGCTTGGATATATCATCTGTTTTTACAACTGAATATTTAATATTATCAATGTTGATTAATTATAAATGCTTTCCTTACAATTATCTGATTCTTAACTAGAAAAAGCGAATCAAGGATATTTAGGGGGGGAAGTGCGCCCCCCCCCAACGACCCATCACCCCTCATCCCACCCCCCTCTCCTCCCCGTGTGTGTGTGGGGAAGGGTGGGGAGTGGGATGAGGGAGGTGGGGGCGCACAGAGGGGATGAGGGGGGTCGGGCTTGTGTTGGAGGGGCTTCTGTGGGTGGGGTTTATGTGGGTGGGGCTTGTGTGGACGGGGCTTTGTGGGAGGGGCTTATATGGGGGGGGACTTCTGTGGGTAGGGTTTATATTGGAGGGGCTTGTGTGGGTGGGGACTTCTGTGGGTGGGGTTTATATGGGCAGGGTTTATGTGGATGGGTGAATAGATGGGTGGATGGGTGAATGTGCGGGTGGAACTTGTATGGATGGGTGGACAATTTTTTAAATGAAATAAACATGTTGTGTGTGGGGAACTAATTAACTAATTGACTAATCACTAATTATGTGAGTATGATGAATGTGTGGTGGGGTTTGTGTGGAGCTTGGGTGGGGTGGGGTTTGTGTGGATAGGGTTTATGTGGGTGGAGCTTGTGGGGGCGGAGTCCAAAAAATTTCAATTTGTCTTGTCATTCCTGTGAATAAAATGAACCTAAAATCTCTTCCCCTTCAAAATCATATATCTTATAAGTCCAAGGAACCGTATCTATTACATCAACAATTTTTAAAAGTTCGTTTGTCCATCGTTTAATATAACCCTTTTCAAAATGAGATTTCCATCTATATATTCTTATGATATCACCAACTTTGAACTGAGGTTTTCTGACATTAATCTCTTTTTCATATTTTAATTTTGTAAATGTTTCTGATCGTTTCATATTTGTTGACATGTGAATCATGTCATTATACTTATCCACAATATCCTGAATAAAAGATGCCCATTGTTGTGAACCGATTTGTGTGAATTTTTTATATAGTCTCTCTTTTAAGGTACGATTAAAACGTTCAACAACAAGGGCCTTCCCTTCATTAAAGGTACTGTATAATGTAATACTGTTATTTTTTAGAAAATTCATAAATTTCTTGTTATAAAACTCTCCACCCTTATCAGTCCACAATTTTTTTAGGTTTTCTCTTACTTTTATTAAATATCTGTTGAAAGGCTAACATAAGAGTATTACGTGTTTTGTTATTTAAAGGGACAACCCATGCGTATCTACTCCTCAAATCAATAATGGTTAAAGCATGCTTGTACCCCTTATCATTATTGAGTTCAATCAAATCAGCGGACCAGATATAATCAACTTCCTTGGAATAAACCTTCTCTGAAACTTTGTGAATATTTGTGAAACAACTTTGTGAAACAACTTTGTAAAACAACTTCCTTCCTTCTCTGAAACTTTGTGAATATTGGTTTATGTAATTCAACAGCTAATT
This sequence comes from Eptatretus burgeri, assembly GCF_056783735.1. Taxonomy (NCBI): domain Eukaryota; kingdom Metazoa; phylum Chordata; class Myxini; order Myxiniformes; family Myxinidae; genus Eptatretus; species Eptatretus burgeri. The sequence continues at coordinate 107,897,150 of NC_140970.1, forward strand.
GCTCTTCAATCTTAATGACATCATTAGAGCCTATAAGTTTTTTGGATTTTCAAGTCCAAGTTTCAATTTAGCACTGATCAACTTTTTCTCTCAAGGTTGGATTTTGTATCAGAGACAAATTATACAACATTTCTCTATCGGCTTCATGCTTTTCTTCCAAAGTTGTGGTATTCCCATAATCAATATCGTGTCTCATGCACACTTCATCAACTCTATTGATGGGCTCACTCCATGATTTGGGATTGTCTGCCTCATCTAATCTTTTATCTAAGTTTGTGCCTGGACCACAGAAAGAATACCCTGGTAGATGTAATTCCCCTGGTATTCCAGTCGTTGTAAATTTACTTCCTGATAAAAACTTTTTTTTATATCTCCTCCGAGTTTGTGTTTGGAGATAAATAGATTTATTTTTGAACCACACACCGAACATATAGCTTTTTGTACAACCCTGTTATTTTTACTTTTAAAATATGAAAATTTTTTAGTATTAGTTTTCTTTTTACATTTGAGACAATAACTCATTTATTTATGAGAAAAATTCCGACAGAGTGTGAAAACCTTTTTAGTTTCCAACATGCACATTTGAATCTTAATTTTTAAAACATAAAGAATCCTGAGAAATGCCTTCACTCTCTCCTCCATTTATTTAAGAAAAAAAATGAAAAACCTGAATTAAAATCAATATCTTGCCGATGACAATAGTCTTATCGAAAATATTGCAAATAGGCTTGTCAATTCTTTGTTTTCCTCCTCGGTGGGTTGAGTTATTTTCTGGAATACCTCCAATCTTATTTTCATCTCACTGGTTTCCATATTTCATATTTATTCATTCTCGCTCTTTCCTCCCTCTCTTCCCTCTCCTCCTTCTCTCTATCTCCTCTTTCTCCTCCTCTCTCTTCTCCCTCTCCTCCTTCTCCCTCTTCTCCCTCTCCTCCCTCTCCTCCTTCTCTCTCTTCTCCTTTTCCTCCTCTTCTCTCTCTTCAACTCTTTCCTCGTCCCTTACTATCCTTGAATCACTTACACCCCATAGAATATCATACATATATTCATCAGGATTTCTTGTTATTCCTGTATCAAAAATAATTTTTTTTTACAACAGGAAACCAATAAAATTTCTTTTGAATTTCTAAAAGAGCCTTATGTTTTCTTAACTTTATAATTTTTTCATTATTTAACATTCTACTTAAATCTAAAGTTGTCGGTTTATCAACATCAGCATAATGCCAATCTTTTATTGAAAATACCTCATTCTTATGTTGTAGAACATATTTATTAAAATACCGAAGACCCTTTTCTTGAAGGTATGCTTGGACACAGAAATGATAATTTTCTTGAAGCCTTCTTGCCATCATATATGTATTAGAAATATATGTAAGAATAATATTATGACACGAAACACCTCCCCAGAGTTAAATCATTTTGTATTTACCTACTTATTATATATAATCCTGTTTTTTTTCTGATTTCATGATATAAACTAGGGAAAACCATTAATATATTTACCCTTATTAAATTCTTTTATTTGTTGTTTACTAATTGTGGCTCCACAAAACTCATTCTCCATACCAAGTGGATAATATTCTTCCTTACGAGACTGATTTAATTGTTCCAGGTCTTTTAGGTCAATACTAAATGACCAATTATACCCTAAATCATTCATATCATACCCCCATTGTTCTATTCTCATACAAACGAAACGCCCTTCTTTATAAAAATTTATTTTAATTCGAACTGTGAATTCTGTATGAGCTGGAGATAAAATCAACACTTCTGTATCTTTGAAATACACGGCCGTTTTATTTAAGGATACATATATATATATATATATATATATATATATATATATATATATATATATATATATATATATATATATATATATATATATATATATATATATTGAGATAAATCGCTTAATCTCACCAAGTCATTCGCGTCAGTCGGGCTTGGATAATTTTTTAATTTATAAGCATTTTCATATTAATATTTTTGGTTATATTATATGTATGTCGTTCAGCCTGTGCCTTTGTGTAATAATTTGATAAATCAATATCCAGTTCTTGGGATACACCAAAGATAGAACCATCTTTACCAACATAAGTCATTTATATTAGATTAAAAATAATGTCATAAAAAAATGTATTTTTGTTGAGTTGAAATAACACATAGATATAATTGACCACAACACTTGAAATTTAATTATTGGACTTGAAATGTTTGATAAACACCATTCTGTAAGAATTTTATGACTTCAACAGGTGGTGGAAGACCAAAACTATAAAAATAATATTTGTCTTGACTATTAAAAATATAAACCCAATGAGAACCGTTCCCATTATTATCTTCTAAGTTAATAATAATATTCTTTGTATGTTTACGCACGTTTGTTAATTCATCTCTCATACAAATAACCACGTTATGAATTTTTAATGTCTTACAATATTTGACAAGTTGTAAATTTGATGTTGTATTCTTTCCAAATTCTTTAAACCACTCAACAATGCTCATTTATTTATTAGAAAGATATAATCCATTACCTCTTTTAGTTAATTTTACACCTGCTTGTGCGATCGAAGAAAGCATATCTCCAACTCACAATCTCGCTTTATTAGGCAGATCTTCAAGCTTTTCAGCAAAATCTGCAATTACACCACTTCCACTAATTTGTTTCTCCAACTCCTTGTTATGTCTTTCCAATTCTTTTTGAGCCCGGAGTTGAGCCTTCCTTTCGTTGGCAGTTTTCACCGCTGTTGAAATACCACCCGTCAATGCTCCAACCACACTTAAACCAGCAAATAAAGGAATTAGAAATGGGAGAAATCCTCCACTCGTCTCTCTGATTGAATATTTTTTCAACATTGGTTTTGTCATTTTAATTTTAAGCGAGCCAGTATCGTTCAAGATTTTAACCTGTTCTCTTGTGAGCAAAACATCAATTCTTACTGCTCCTTTTCTCTGAATTGTATTAACGTTAATCGTACAAGGCTTTTGATTTTGAACACAAGATGATAGTTTATGAAGATCGATTTGATTAACATATAGCCCAGTTGGTACTTTGCCACTCATTTATTTAACAAACAATTATTTTGGACTAATCATAACACCATTAATTGTATTAATCTGCAATTCTGTTTCTTCCAAAAGCAAACAATATGTATCAACTTCTTCACTCTCTCCTCTTTCAATGTATAGGGAAGTATCCACTCGATTAGAGTTTATAGTTTCCTTTTGAGCACTCAGGTCAAACGCATAGATTGTATACAAACTTTTAAATGCTGTCATATCCAAAATAGGTTCTTTATTTCCATTAATTTCACACACCTTTTGGTAAGACTTGTATGCTTCAGCAAAATCATTTTTTTCCCAATTAATTTCGAATCTATCTCGTGGATAAAATGTTCCATCGAGAGAAACACGAAGTTGTTTCACCTTAGCATTATCACTCAATGCATTATTCTTATCAGTCGCAGTATCGCCATCTGTTTTTTTTTTAATGATCCACAGATATCGTGGCTTTCCTTCCAGAACACCCAAATTCCACGTGTAAGTGGTTTGGTTTAGTTTAATGTGTCGACATCTTCTTTTGAAGTATGATACACTGAGTAGTTTCTTTGAGTTAAGTCTTCTATTCAACATCTCTTCTCTTTTAAGATTAGGAGTATATTCACTAATATACCAACTCATTTCATCAATTACAAATTTATTCTGATCACCAAAAGCACGAGGATCTCCAAAAAGTAATCTATTTTCATTATCATTCCTTTGTAGTTGAAATCTAATTTTAAGACCATACAGAACTTTATCATGATCACAAAATCCAAATATACCTTTAAGAGGAACTGCCACAGTAAAACTATTAACTGCTTTTGTATCATCAGTATACGTTCCTTTCCTTTGAGTATATCCAGGGTCTGTGGTTGTTCCCGTTGACATATCAGGAATAAAACCTTCGACAGCCCCCCTTTCCCATTCTATCACTGAATGTATATAATGTAAATATTGTAAATATAAATACAGTAGAGACATAATCAACCGCTTCAACTTCTTGTGGTCCAATGCACAAACGAACACTATCAAACATTTTTCAGAAGAAATCATTTACGAGTGTAGCGTTTGTGTTATTCCCAGCCTGAGTGAATGTAAATTTACACAACAAGAAACTTTCGGATCGATTCAAATAAGTTTGTTGATTATTTATTTCAACACTTTTTGTACCATTTGCGTCCCAGTCTGTTCCAGTGATTCCATTTACCTTGAAGTAATCTTCTTTATTAGTGGAGTTTGGGATGATAATAGTATCATCCAAATCATAGATACTATCAATTGCTTCCATACTTGTATTTATTTAGGAAAAAAGATGTTAACACTTTTGAAACCCTGACCCAAGTATTTGAATTATTTTCTGTCGTTCTTGGGGGGACAACTGAGTTTTGCCTTTCTTAATTTCTTTAATTGCTTGTAATTTATGAGATTCCTTTTGGGCATCTTTTATGCTCTTTACAGCAACTGCTACATTTCCCACAGCAGAAGCAGTTGAACCAATTAGGTCTTTATGTTTAAGAATAGTTGAAACGATACCCATTAGAGTATCAATTATACCATCTCCTCTAAATTGATATCCGACACCCCCTTTGTCTCTTAGGTTTATAGTATCCTCTACCAAGATACATACCTTCACCCTTGTGGTATGGGGAAAGGAACATCCCATCCCCTGTAATTATTATACGTTTTCCCAACTCGTGTTTCCTCACAATAACCATCATATTTATTTATTGGAAAACTTCACGGAGGTGATTTCTGATGGATATAACTTCCCCATTAAAAGAAATCATACGATGATCTTGGTCGGTTATCCTTAAATTTACTCTGTGCATGGTTTTTCCTGACACAGGGAGATAAACCAAATTTTTGGGTTCCATATTGAATTTATAACCAATTGGGGTTGAGTATGCACTGAATGAAAATATTGTATTTGTTTTTATTCCATCATTATAAGCACCATCAATCAAATCACAGTGAATTTATACCAAATTTATTCCTGAGGATATTTGAATGACATTATCACTGTAAAACGTCCCATTAGTTTCAATCTTTTTTGAGGTGAAACCCAATAACTCTCGAAATGAATTATCAATTGTGAAATCAACCTTGTAGTTATTTTTAAGTTTAATCGTTGATTTTGAAGTATGTTTTTGAATATCGATAACAATATTTTTTGGTTCATCACCCTGTTCTTTCATAACACGAGCAATTTCAGAAAATATTTGAGAAATCTCATATGCTCCGGGTGAGACTGTTATCGTTTTGCATGCACTTCCCGGATTATATCTAAACTTGTCATTTTTCTCAGTTATATTAAATAAGGTATTATCTGCCTGGGAATATTATCAAGCCTGGTGTTGGTGTAGTGGTTCGGGTAGTGGCTTGGGATCCAAAAGGTCCTGAGTTCAAGCCCGATTGGCCGCTTGAATTAATACACATCAGGAGGTTGATTCAGCCTGTCATCCTTCCGAGGTTGGCGAAGTGAGTACCAGTGTACTGGGCCCGGTGTATGCCCCGGTTAGAATAGGTGTACCATATCCCTGTGTCGTAAGAGGCGACCAGGGTTGCGTCAGGAAGGGCATCGGCGTAAAAACCTGTGCCAACTCATTATGCGGATCATAACGGATGATCCGCTGTGGCGACCCCTAACGGGAGCAGCCGAAAGAAGAAGAAGAAGAAGAAGATATTAAATAAGGTATTATAAGTTTCCATGGACAATAAATACGCCTCATATTCTTTTGTTAGGTCAAGTTGTAGTGGGTTTGGGAATCAAGATGTGTGGTCGCTTGTTGTGAAATTAAAACTCAGGATTGTGCTTCTCATCTTATTTAATACGAGATAAAATGTCTTTATATTGAGATTTATTAATTATTTTCATGTTCATCAACTGGTCTAAAATGGCTAATGCTTCATTAAAACAATTGTTATTTCCAGCCTTCTTACTACCTAACAACAATAACAGTCTATTAACTAATTGCGATGGATCATTTGGAAGAAAACTAATACCTGAACCAAGGATACTTAAAGCCTGAAGAATGTGTTTCTCCTTCTCATTCTTGCTACGTTTACCAGAAAGACTCACCCTATAATCAACAGAGTTCAGCAGATCAATATATACTCTATCATCATTATTTTTCATACCCAATGGTTTATCAAAATACTTTGATTCATTCCTCACAGTTGAAGCTTGTCTTCCATCTTTTGGGAGAAGAAACATTAATCTGGGTGTTAGCTTAACAGGGGTTTAAGCAGACCTCAAGAACCTTAATTCATCATTAAATATCAATTCCTTTTCTTGAACAAGATGAAATATTGCTGGTTGTTCTGTTGGAATGAGTCCTGCTTTGGTTTTTTGATTCCGCTGAATATTCATTGTTTTGAAGAGCATTCACAATATAAGCAGGGGGGTGATTAATCTCTTCCAGTTGTTGAAATAATCCTTCATCATCATATTGTAATTCCCTGATATGCTCTAATTCTTCCTCCGTCATTTGATCAAAATCTTTTAACATTTGAAGTTTTTTAGGAGTATATTCTACTGTGGGAACTGGGGAAACATCTGAAATTTTTTTTTGGAAGTTTTTAAAAGTGGTTTAAAAAATTTCTCGTTTTCTTTCAAATGCTTCTTCACCCGTTAGTTTATGTCTGCGTTTCTTCTTTATGTCTTTATGTCTTCTTTCTTTTACAACTTTTGAAACAAACTCTTGATAAACCTTAAATATTCTTGCTCTTTCTTTCGCATCCATTTATTTATTGGAAAATATCATGTAATAGCTCATCTTGTTTTACAACAATATATTTATATTTTTCAATCGTGTGCTTCATGTAATCCGCAAATTCTTTTTGACTGCATAATGAAGAACAACTGTCTCTCCAAAAATTGTTTATATCTATTGAATTTAACTTGAATAAAATAAAAGTATTAGCATTGTTTCTGATGGAACGTCGAGGAAGTTGAAAGTATGATTGACCAAGATAAATACAATTGCAGGAAGAATGTCTCCCTCTTGTGTAGTAGCTGTCCATTACCGTTTGGTTTCTCTCATTAACACAATCATCAAAGATAACGAGGTTCTTCTTTGATTTATCCAAATCTTGGGGAGACGGTATATCATCCGTATTATCACTAAGAATACAAGTTATCGGTTTTGATTTCTTTTTACATCTCTGTGTATCACAAAATAGTTGTATTATATCTTCAATGTTATCATCATTTTGGTTTTTTTGAAGTTTAAATAAACCGATTATATCTTCTTTTTGAAGACCAGAATTAAAACCTTGTGAGAGTAGTTGATACTCTGGTTGAAAACTCGACTGTGAAAATTATTAAATTATCATAATCTAAAAAGTTGGGAGTCAGGAGCATCTTCAAAAGTAAGCAGCTTTTTCCGCATCCGCTTGAACCAACTATGAGACATCTTAATATAATGAATTTGGGAGATTTTTATGGTTGTTAAATTTTATCATATTTTCCCAAGTGGGTAAAAAATCATCCACTTATATATTTGGAAAACAGGTTATTTAATTTATTATTGCCTTTTTTAGAAACTCTATATTTTATCCTAAGTTCAGGTTTAATTTCAAGATAATCCATTATTTTATTGATGCAATATCTTGTGTTGATATTTCCCTGAAAATCACATCCATGAATAATATTGTTACGGCTGTGGAAATTCGCAAACCACCATTCAGGACCCATTGGTGAGATATCTCTGAAGTGCATGTGTAGTTAGCCCAAACACGTTGTCTCGAGGGAATTTATGTGATTTATTCGGGCTGCGATCCTTTGAGATAGCCGTTTTTCTGTTCTATCTTTATTTTGAACCAACCACGTCTCAACCGCCATCACACAACAACCACCACGCCAGCCATCGTCACCAACTGCAACCATGCTCCAACCCTCAGACAACAACAACAACGCCAACAGCCACGACTTTACCTTCACAACTCGCTCCTACATCATTGTATCATGCCATTCCCAAACGGCACCATAACCATCAAGCCACCACCAAAAACCCTCCACCACCCTCACCTCTCTCCTACGGCCATTCCCGCACTACCTGTGAACACTGAGCATCGGGCTGTCTTGGGCTCGTTCAGCGATACGCACCGAGCCGCGAGCGCAAATAGCGGCCTTTCCGAGGAAAATTAGGATCAGGGGAGGTTCACGCCCACTTTTCCTCCGTCCACTTAGCGGGCGCGGGAAGGCTTGGCCCCGCCTCCAGGCGCGTCTGTGTGAAATTGGGATATGCAAATTCTAGGATCAGGGGAGGTTCACGCCCACTTTTCCTCCATCCAATTGGCGAGCGTGGCTCCGCCACCGAGGTCATCCTGATCCGGATATTTGCATATTGTTTTCTCTTGCGGCCTATAAGAAGGCGAGCGCAAGGCAGAGTCAGTCCGTTTTTTTGGTTGGAGAGCAGAGTCGAGTCGGGTGGTGAAGTCATCGGTGAGGCAGGAAGAGTTGGGTTCTGGAGTCGGCGGAGAAGAGTTGTGGGAAGAGGCCAAGGAGCTCGGGTCCGAGGCGAGAAGGACGGCGGTCGGCGACGAGGTCGCGGTGTGAGATCGCTCGTCATGGGACCCAAGCTAGCCAGCCATTCTCCCTCCCCCAGGGCATCAACAATTCCCCCTTTCCCCCGTGCTGAGATAGTGCAACAAGGGGGCCCCGTTCCCATCCCACTCCAAATGTCGTGCCAACGAAACCCGCCAATGAGCACGGAGTCGGGGCACAGCCACGCAGCCACATCTGCGGCTCGTCCGCCAACGAGTCACGAGGACGCGGATAGGACCCCCCCGGTCTCGCGGACCTGGCTGCTCCTTCAGGTCACGTGCACATATTGGCCTACAGGCCCGTCTGCACCCTTGTCTATGAGGGTGGCTTCTTTCCTTTGCTTTTGAGTAAATGTGTGTTGGCGCCGTCTGTAAAGTAGAACTGCATAAGCGTTGCCATGTGTGCGCATAGTCGGTAGTAACTCTGCGTCGTCGTTGCTTTGGTTTGGGTTGCTATAGGTGCATTCTGACTGTTTGACTGTATATGTGTGCTTTCCGTGTGCCGGGAAATAAATGTGCTTTGTGTGAACTGTTTTCCCGTTTCGCTTCATCTTTTCCCTAATTGAATCTCCATCTTTCTCCACGTAAAGGGTTCGTAGTGGGTGCAAAACGCCCGGTAAATAATCTGAACCGTCGAGGTCGACGATAACATCGCTCGGTTATCCCGATAGTATGGAACGGGTCGCCCAAGCGGCTCGTGTCCAGAGTCGACCTGCGCGAGGTACGATCACCCGGTTTACCATCCGTGTGAGTACTTAGGTCGGTCGAGTTTGGCGAACAACCCTATCCTACGTGGGTGGCCGATTGGCACGATCGTGGTGAGGTCGAAAGGCCCACCCGTGACGAGCTCCCGGCGTTTGTCCGAGAGGGTCACGACAGAATTGTCCGTCCAGTGGGCGACGTGCCGCGATTCGAGTTACGTGGCCGTCCACATGCCGGCGGGCGCGAATTCGCAACAATATATAACAACAATCCTTTGAACATTTCTCTAATACGTTCAGTTCCTACCCTTGTAAGGAAAGATGTGTTATCACCGTCATACTTTACATTCATTTCTATCATCAATCTTGTTAAGTAATTCATTTTTGGTGTAAATCTAAAATAATTATTTTCCTTTTTAAATTTTTTATTATCATTGATTTGAAGATAATCACAGAATATACATTGTTTATAGGCTTTTGACTGTGTTTAATCCCCATCTTTCACATGCAGGACAATTCTCAAATTTGTCATATGGAGAATCAGGGAAGTCTTGCATATTTATAAAGTAAAACTTTACTTAAACTGAAATTCATCTATACTTTCAGTTGCATATTGACTCTTATTTAATAATATTACCATCGATATCTATATACTTTTTTTCATTACCAGATTCAACTACAACATTTTTTGTATTAAAGGTAATTTTAAAATGATCCTTAATGACTATTAAACGAAATGTCATTTCACCTGATATATTAACATCCTTTATTTCATCAGGATTTACATCTTTAGGGTTGTTGAAAAAATACAAATTTCTCCTTGTATATTACAGATGGTCTTATCTTTTCTTTCTGAAGCTTCATCCATAAGGTTTTTATTTTTTGATACGTTTTCTTGTTTCATTGCTTTTTCTAGTTTTGAATATATTACCAGAAGGAGAGGAGACTCTTTTGTTAGAGATACTTTAATTGATGTTCTTCCAGGTTTTCCAAAAGCCCTTCCACTGAAGTAAATTGAAGAACTCATCATATCCACCATAATTCTTTTTATCCAATAGTTGTTATATTTATCTTTGTTCAATTTTACATACTTGACATATTTCTCAGTATCTTTTACAAATGAAGAGGTTGATTGAAACTTGTATGTGTCTTGAAACATTGTATTTATTAAGTGAAAAAAGTTGGAGGATAAAATGATTTTAAGCACAGATTCACCTATAAATTAAACGAAATTTTCATCAAGAAAATTTTAGTTTAAGCAAAGTTTTATTTTATAAATATGGTGAATACAACATACTGCGATGTTTGTAATCACGAATATAAATATTATAAAAAAACACCTTCAAACCAACAAACATACATTTAATCTATTTCATCAAATATCTCCTCTTGAGTTGGAAAGAAAACATTGTGATATCTGCTCAAAGGATGTTTTGAAGAGTAGTTATAATAGACATCTTCAATCACAAAAACACAAGAAAAATGAGTTTAAAGTAAAGGGAGACTATTATATTGAAAACACTGATGGGGCATTTAAAAATACGGATTTTTCAATTTGGAGAACCCGGTCCATCATCAATAGCTGAATCAATTGAAATAGTGAAACCTGATGTTGAAAAAGTTATTAAAAAGACATTAAAAGAAATGAAAACTTTAAAGTTTTATATGGGAGTGAAAATGAATATGAAAAGACAAGATGAAGAACAAACTCCTTACATGAGAACAGATCTTCATTTTATAACATCATTTCAAGATTTTTTGAATAGTGGGGTTTATGAAGAACTATCAAGACAAGAGGAGGATGTTGATAATACAGTGGTAGGAAGTGGATTTAATATTTAAAAAATCATCTTTTTAGATCTACACATTCTAAAATCAAACCCTCTTAAAACTTCTTCTTATATTGAATTAACAAAAGAAATAAAACTAAAGAAGGCAGATGTTAATATTAAGAACAATGATAATAAATGTTTTCTCTGGTCTGTTCTTGCTCACTTACATCCACCAAATTGTAATTCAGAAAGAGTAAAACAATATATGAAATATGAGACTACCTTGGACATTAAAGATTTTAAATTCCCAATGCCACAAACAGACATTCCTAAATTTGAGAAAAAGAATAATCTTTCTATTAATGTATATGGATTAACGGATACAAACAAAGTTCAAATATTAAAAATTTCAAACAACGATAAAAATGAAGAAACACACATTGATCTTATATATTTTAGTGTTGGAAAGAATTCACATTATACATACATCAATAATTTATCAAGATTAATCTCTTCTCAGGTATTCAGAACAGCAAACAAAATATATCCTTGTCAGCGATGTCTTAATTCATTTCATACAAAAGAACGATTAGAACAACATTCAAAATATTGTAGTAATCATAAATCAGCTGTAATTACAATGCCTAAACCTGGTGAAAATATTTATTTTGAAGATTATAATAAATCTATCATGCACCCATTTGTGATATACGGTGATTTTAAATATATCCTAAAAAAGATAAATACTGCTTCTCCGAATCCAAAAGAATCACATACAAATAAATATCAAAAACATATTCCTTGTGGTTTCTGTGATTATATCAAATCATCTGTTGGAGAAAAGTATAATAAACTTGAACATTATAGTGGAAAAAACTTCAAAAGAGTTTGTAAAACGATTAGAAAAGGATTGTATAAGACTAACTAAATTAATGAAAGAAACAAATAAACCGATGAAATTAACCGAAGAAGAAAAATTAGAATTTAGAAAGAACAATATCTGTCATATTTGTGAGGAAGAAATTGAGGAGTCTAAAGTTAGGGATCATTGCCATCTTACTGGTAAATATAGAGGTCCCGCTCATTCCTGTTGTAATCTTAATTATAAATTTCCTTCGTTTATTCCAGTCTTTCTTCACAACAGCGCCAACTATGATACACATCTATTTCTAAATGAACTTTCAAAAACACCAGGGAATATTTCTGCCATAACAAACACAAGTCAAAAGTATATTTCATTTACAAAAAATGATATTCACAAAACCTTTAACTCGTATTAGGTTTCTCGATTCTTACAAGTTTATGGGAACACCACGAGCCTACCAAGCATCAAATCTAAGCTCCACGGGGTCTTTTCCAAATCTTCATTCATTCTTTCCAAAAGAGGAAATTCTAACGAAAGAGGAAATTCAGATTAAAGATAGAATTCAAAGTAAAGAGGAAATTCTAATCAATGATGAAATTAATGAAGAAATTCTAATTATAAAGAAAATTCAAACAATGAATGAAATTCTCACTAAAGAGGAAATTCTGATTAAAGAGGAAATTCTAACTCGAGAGGAAATTCAAACAAGGAATGTAATTCAAAGTAAAGAGAAAATTCTTACAAGTAAGGGAATTTATCCTTATGATTATATGGATTCATTTATGAGATTTAAAGAAACACAACTTCCTTCAAAAGAAAGTTTCTATAATAACCTTTATGAAGAAGAGATAAGTGATAAGGAATATAAACACGCACAAGAAATATGGAAAATATTTCAGATAAAGAACCTTGGAGAATATCATGATTTGTATCTAAAAACAGATGTTTTATTGTTAGCTGTTGTGTTTGAAGCTTTTAGATCACTCTGTCATAATAAAAAATTGTTATGGATTAGATCCTGCCCACTATTTCACAGCTCCTGGTTTAGCTTGGAGTGCAATGCTGAAAATGACAAAACAAGATATAGATTTAATCAGTGATGTAGATATGCTTCTGATGATTGAGAAGTCTAAGAGAGGTGGAATATCACAAGTATGTTCAAAAAGATATGCTAAAGCAAATAACAAATATCTTCCAAATTATGATAGTGAAAAAGATCATAATTATTTGATGTATTTTGATGCTAATAATTTGCATGGATGGGCAATGTCTCAATCTCTGTCTTATGGTAAATTAGAGTGGGTGAAAGAAAAGGATTATGAAAAGGCTTTGATGTATATTGTTATTTCTTCTCAAGAGGAATTGAATGAGGAAGAAGAAGGTTATTATTTTGAAGTTGATTTGAGGTACCCGAGCGATCTTCATAATAAGCGTAAAGACCTTCCTTTTGCATGTGAGAAAGAAACCCCAAAGAAAGAATGGTTAAATGATTATCATAAAAGTTTTAATATTAAAGGCAAATCAACAGAAAAGTTATTAACAATATTCTATGATAAAGAGGGATATGTTTTGCATCAGAGAAGCTTGAAACAGTTTTTTAGAGAAGGATTGAGAGTAGCTAAAATTCATAGAGTTTTAAAGTTTAAACAAAGTCCTTGGATGAAAAAGTATATTAAATTCAATACAGATATGAGAACAAATACAAAAGTAAAATTTGAAGGGGAATTCTATAAATTGATGAATAATGCTGTCTTTGGAAAGACAATGGAAAATGTTAGAAACAGGCAAAACATTAGATTCGCAACATCTTGGAAAGGAGCTTCTTGATTGATAAATAAACCAAGTTTTAAGAGAGAAGAGGTTTTTTCAGAGAACTTTTCTGCTATTCATATGGAAAAGGAAAGTATTGTAATGGATAAACCAATTTATATTGGAACAGCAGTTCTTGATTTATCAAAGATATTGATGTATGATTATTTGTATAATGGCTTAAAGAAAGAGTATGGTGAAAATGTTTCATTGTTGTATATGGACACTGATAGTTTTATCCCAGATATAAAAACTGATGATGTTTATAAAGATATGAAGAAAAATATTGCAGTATATGATACAAGTAATTTTACTAAGAAGAGTGAGTTATTTTCCAAAAAGAATGAAAAGGTTATTGGTAAGTTTAAGGATGAGTTGGGTGGAAAAGTGAGTGAGTTTATTGGATTGAGAGCAAAGGCATATGCTTATAAGTATGGTGATCAGATTGATAAGAGGTTAAAGGGAATAAAGAAATATGTAATAAAGAAATCAATAACTTTTAGAAATTATTATTTTTACATAATGGAATAGATTGTGTTCCATATGGATATTATATGATAGTGTATAGAATAGATTGTGTGGGAAGATGGGTTAGGGTATTTAAGAGCTACCGCCGTGTTTTTTCACAATATACAAATGGTCAAACCAAGTATTAATCAAACTTAAAGAGTGGAGAAAATCTCAGTCTTGGTAGATAAATGGAAAACAATGAATGTGAAAAATATCAAATAAGTCTTATTGAAAAAATAACTCATACAAAGGTAAATAAAACAAATAAGCGAATCAATTTAAAAACTCAAAAGTTAGAGGATGGAAAGAAAAAAAAATATCCTTGAATGGACTGAAAACTTTGATGGTTGTCAATTGAACAATGAAAAAACAATTCACTACAATCTCAAAATGATATGTGGCTCAGGAGGTGGTCAAACAAGAGCATTAAGAGAAATTTATCATTTCGTAATGGCACAAAAGGGGTATCTTAAAAAATATAAAGATACAAATGTTTTATTTTTAAATATTTTAGATGGGGATTATTGTGCAAAGTAAATTAAACTATTGAAGGAATTTGAGAATGAACAAATCTTTATAGGTTCAATGAGTGAGCTAAAGAATATGCATTGGTTATTTGGAAAAGTGTCCTGAGGCTTAGATGTTTCAGATTTTTCTTTAGAATCACCTTTAACAAATCACATTACTACTTTACTACTTGAACAAATCTTTATCTTGTTGCATTGGTTATTTAAAAAAAAAAAGTGTCCCAAGGTTAAAAGGGGAGACAAATATACCTTGGGATAAAAAGGGGATTTACTTTTTAGGGGAAAAAAAATGAATCGCTGAAAATCCCCCATTCACTAACATGGGGAGAAGTGAGCCAGAATCAGTATATTTACTATATCTATATATATATATATATATATATATATATATATATATATATATATATATATATATATATATATATACATATATATCTTCTTCTTCTTTCGGCTGCTCCCGTCAGGGGTCGCCACAGCGGATCATCCGTTATGATCCGCAGAATGATTTGGCACAGGTTTTACACCGGATGCCTTTCCTGACGCAACCCTGGTCGCCTCTTACGACACAGGGATCTGGTGCACCTATTCTAACCGGGGTATACACCGGCCCCGTACACTGGTACTCACTTCGCCAACCTCGGAAGGATGACAGCCTGAGTCAACCCCCTGGTGTATTAATTCAGTGGCGCGACGGGGCTTGAACTCAGGACCTTTTGGATCCCAAGCCGCTGCCCTAACCACTGCGCCAACACCAGGATATATATATACACACACACACACACACACACACACACACACACACACACACACACACACACACACACACACACACACACACACACACACACACACGCCGGTAGGCGGCGATGGGTCGCCGAGCATGAGGTAAAGTATTCCATATATCACAAAAACCGGAATGTATTTGATAGAGCATCACCTGTAGATCATTCAAGCCAAATTTCATAACCCTACATGGGATAATGGCTTTCGGAATCTATTTCGCGTGAACGGTACCGATTTTGAAGGTTTTTCGGTTGTTGCGAGGGAACCAAAGCGTCCCTAGCAACCATCACAATTTCCAAAGCACGAGGTCAGAAGATGTACCTGCCACCCGAGTTTGGTCAAAATCAGCCCACGTTTACAACCAATTATGCTGATGACAAACGAACAAACATCCAAACAAACACAGAATTATTGACAATAAGGGTCACCTACTTCGGCGATCCAATATATACAAACACACACACACACACACAATACATATATATATATATACATATATATATATATATATATATATATATATATATATATATATATATATATATATATATATATATATATGTGCTTATACAAATATATTGTTGGCAGATTCGGCGGTGGCGGGATTCGGATGGTGGCGTCAATCACTGTCCGTAACCAGTTTGGGTTTTTGCACCCCACTCTCGACAGCCAAATATTACAGATTCGGCGCCACCCTAACCACCGCCGTCTCTGGGGATATAACGCCGGCTGGTTCGGCACAGGCCTCGGGTCACGTGTCTTGAATCGCGATACCAACGTACCCCTGGACCTTACCAGTTGGGAAATAGACCGCGGTTACAGACTAGTTTTGTCAGATACCGAGCGATTTCTGCCAGTCTGTAACCATTTCAGTTTTTATATCCAAATCGAACGGATCATTCCGAGGCACGGCACGAATTAATTCAAAGCGGCAACTTCATACGAATCAGCCAGATTTATTGGGGACCTCGGGGAACACGACACAAGCAAAGCATTCACGACAATGTTATAATTAATCTATAACCCATTCTTAACTAAGGAGCTACGGGTTTTGAAGGGGACCCTGACGAGATAAGCCTTAAACAACATGCAGACAAGACATGGACAGCATGCAGACAAGACACAGAGTACTTGGTGATGTTTCCTGGACAAGAGGAAAGTGTCAAAAGCATGAATGTGGCTCGTGACAAGCCAATGTCTACGCATTCGAGCGCCCAAGCTCAAACACGCCGTGTGGCAAAATGGCGCTCGTCCATGTGTCGCCACCCTCACGCACGCAGCCTCTGCGCGCTCTGACCCCGCGAGATCGACTGCACCAGAGCGGAAGATCGATGGTGGGTTTCAGCTGGTTTCTCCCAAGGTCCAGTATACAAGTCCAGGCCTGGTCTGTTAACCTGTTCTGTTCTGTTCTGTATATCTGTTCACCAGACCAGGCCAAATCGAGCTGTTGGGCTCCGCAGGCAGGGTCCATGGGATTCCAAGACGTCGTCGAGCCGTGAGGTGAGTAGGGACAGTCAGAGGCCCCATCACTGGACTACTGGTGAACCTGTTGATGTGCTCCTCACAAAAGCCGATCGCGTCCCACCTCAGTGCTCAGTTTCACCAATGCCGATCGCAGACTCGTCGTGCTCAGGTTCAGCTTCTCTCCCGGCAGATTCACACTGCCTTTCCTTTGTTCACTCGCCTCGAAGCCCACTCAGCCGTCCCATACACAGCAGATCACAACTCCCACCAGTCGTTTCTCATCCAGCCGAGGGGAGACAGACCTCATGCAGTCCTTTCCCTGCCTTTCCTTCGGCTTGCTCCTCACGAAAAACCCATCGTGCCAACTTTGCGCTCAGTTTCACCACCGCCTTCCCCGCGCTCCTCCAGTCTTTTCCTTCCTCAAAACCGACTGGCTCCTCCCTTCAGTTTCACTTCCTACTCGAGGCCACTCCCCCTCTCAGCACTGGGCGGGGACTATTGTCCGGAGAGAGGAAGGAAGAAGAAGAACCTCTCGGTCCACCACCAATGTACCAACGATGAACAGCCTCTTACACCTCCCGACACACATGTAGCATCCATTTACCGAACAACCTGGCTAATCATGCATTTAATGGGGGATCTGGGCTAATCCTATATTTAATAACACACGACGGGCCATTCCTACAACAATATATATATATATATATATATATATATATATATATATATATATATATATATATATATATGTTGCGGGGCCGGGCATCGGCCATGAGCATGACCGTCAGATGGAGCAGTAGGGTCGGCTCGACCGATCGCCCGGAATTTCGATCGTTCCTTTTCGGAAAACTCTGGAAAAGTACATGTCCCTTATCGGACTGTGAAGCTTCAATATTTCTGCCACGTGGTACAGGGTTATTCGCCAATTTTCAAAATACCTAGAGACCACATGGCGATTTACCGAGACTCCACACCCTCGATGGCACCCGTAAGGAGCAAGCCGATTAGCGTACTCGAACCGTGTGCGAATCGAGCGTTTGATCGCCGAGATCCATCGGTCCCAAATATCCCATTACAATGGCAACAGCCTGGCTAATTTCCCAACACGCAGCACGCTAAGCCAATGGAGGAAAGGACACGAATGAGATGAAACATTTAACAATCGGGGTATTTATTCATAATGGGGGAATGGGGGGAGGGAGCATATAAGGGCAGAGTTAAAAAGATTAAAAGAAATGCATGTATGTACAAGCAAATAGCACTTATATCATTCACTACTTAGAGAATGGCATCGCAAACACACACCCAAAATAATCGGACCAAAATGGTATTTATTGAGGCCTGTCTCAGACCTGTCTGCCTCGTGCAGTCTTCAAGGACCAGATCCTCGTGGCAAAACTGGACCCCCAGCACGATCCAGACGATCCAGACGCCCTCACGACCGGGCTCCAGGCGAACGAAATCGGCAGGGCGAAAGCTGGCAGAAGACCCTCCGTGGCACCGACCACTCCGTGCACAGACGCTTTTCCATTCCACCACCTTGCGCACAGATGTTCACTTCTTGCCAGAACTCTCAAAACCCTCAAACGCGCACAGCCGCACACCGCGCCTATAATTATACCGCCCTCTTCAGAGGGGGAGGGCTCCTCACGATCCTCCCTCTCTCACTGGCTTGTTTTGACATGCAAATCGCTCTTCATCTCTCACTGGCCAGTTTTGGCGTGCAAATCGCTCTTCGTCTCTCCCACCGGGCAAAACGGGCGGCAAGCTCCTTGATTGGCCTGGGGGCATGGTGACATCACGCGAAGCGCTTTCCTCCTGTCGCGGGATCTGATTGGCCGGGCGACGGTCACCTCATTCATTGCACGCTGATTGGTCGAGGGCCACCGCGCGGCTCCTCCTTGAACTCCGCCCACCATGACGTCGGCCAGAGCGAGGTGAAGGAAGTGAAGTGAAGGTGAGGGTGAGACGGTGTGGTTGGCGTTGATGTTGGTGGTGTAAAAATAAACGAAAAGAAAAGCTGACTATTAAAATAACTCCACAGTGCAGGAACATTTAATTACCCATTAGACTAGGGTTGGGACCCTAACTGGCAACATGTACTTACCGATATAACTGATCCATAGGACCTGCATGTTGTGTGCTCATGGCTTCCAGATTCCCCCAAAAAATATATCTGTGTGCGTGTGCGTGTGTATATATATATATATATATATATATATATATATATATATATATATATATATATATATATATATATATATATATATATATATATATATATATATATATATATATATATATATATATATATATATATATATATATATATATATATATATACACATTTAACCGGGCGTAGTGGCGTGCACCTGTAATCCGGCTACGCGGAGGCTTGGGTTGGAGGATCGATTGAGGACAGGAGCTCTGCACTGGACTGCGCTATAAGAGGGTGTAGAGCAGCCTGGAATCATGGCAAAACCCAATCCTTATCTCTGTGTCGTAAGAGGCGACCAGGGTTGCGTCAGTAAGGGCATCCGGCGTAAAACCTATGCCAAATCAGTATGCGGACCATAACGGATGATCTGCTGTGGCGACCCCTAACGGGAGCAGTCGAAAGACGAACAACATATATTTGTATATATATATATATATATATATATATATATATATATATATATATATATATATATATATACATATACATATATATATGTATATATATATGTATATATATGTATATATATATATGTATATATTTGTATATATATATATATATATATATATATATATATATATATATATATATATATATATATATACATATACATACACACACACATACATGCAGGTGTGCATGTTTGCCTTGTGCTGTTCTCATCCTGTTGGCATTTTTAAGAAATTAAAAAAAAATTCTACTTTGTGGGGAGGAAAATATCTCCCTACACCCACTGTGGAACGGGGTCAGGTATCATTGAATATCACCTTTCACATTGCTACAAAGGCTGAGGCACCAATGATCAATCGAAAAAAAAAAAGTCGAACATTTTTCAAAAATTCATTTTTTGCCGAAAACAATCCCCAACACTCACTGATAAACCTCTGAAAGTTTGACGAAGACCAGCCATCTCTGAGAAAAATCAGGACACAGATAAATATATATATATATATATATATATATATATATATATATATATATATATATATATATATATATATATATATATGCAAATATCGATATAGATAGAGATGTAGATTTCGGCTTGGTGTTAGCTTAATGGTTCGGGTGGTAGGCATGGGATCCTCGGGTCCCGAGTGAAAATCCTGCTTGTATGTCAAATCAATACCAGGTGGGGTTGACTGAGACTGTCATCCTTCTGAGGTCACCAAAATGAGTACCAGCTTGCTGGGATGATTGAGTCATTCAAGTATCCTGTGTCAGAGTGGTGACCTGTCCAGGATTGTGCCCAATAGCCCAGTAGACTTACAGCACTACGGCAGCACCAACACTCTGTGCGGAGTGTGGTCCCAATGAATTTGGATTTTGGTATGGCAGGTTAAAAGTTCCCGGACGAGTTGAAGCAAACCACTGAAAACTCGTACACAGTGCATGTGCGAAAAACCTCGTTAGGATTCATACATCATTTTGAAAGTCGTATTCTGCCAGGACTGTCTCTATCAGGATAAGGATCCACAATAAGAATCCATGTAAGCATTTATTTACCTGAGGGTCTCATGACGCTTGTGCCCCAGCTGTGTTTTGAGGTAAAACAATTAACGGAACTTTTCTTGCAAATGGAAACCCCAATAACAGGAAACACTGGACCTCCAGGCCAACATAAATAATTTTCTAAAGTGTGCGATGTGGCAGTATATCACATTGCAGGTTACCATTTATGAAGGCCTAATGGTCCTGGCACACCATTTATAAACAAGTGAAGGTCTCAATGAATCAATCATATTATTCATATTCAGAAGTAACTGAAGTAACATCTTGCAATTATATGGACTTGCCATTATATGGACTAATACAGAACAGACAAAATAATGGTCTTTTATCAAATAGAGCTATTCACTGTATACCAGCCCAACCTTGTCACAACACAACTGATTGGCACAAATGCATTAAGAAGGAAAGAAATTCCACAAATTAACTTCTTACAAGGTGCACCTGTTTATGGAAAAACATTCCAGGTGACGACCACATGAAGCTGGTTGAGAGAATGCCAAGAGTGTGCAAAGCTGTCATTAAGGCAAAGGGTGGCGACTTTGACGAATATAAAATATTAAATATATTTCGATTTGTTGAGCACATTTTTGGTTACGACATAAGTCCATGTGTGTTATTTCGTAGTTTTGATGTCTTCACTATAATTCTACAATATAGAAAATAGTAAAAATAAAGAAAAACCCTTGAATGAGTTGTGTCCAAACTTTTGACTGGTACTGTATGTAGAAATATATATATATATATATATATATATATATATATATATATATATATATATATATATATATATATATATATATATATATACACACATGTTTAAATTTCGGACCAGCTGTAACCTGCTGGCTGGTGTTTTGCATGCCGGGTGTGGCATCAATATGTGTGGACATTAAACTGGCTGTCCCATCTGGCAGCATTAGTTTGTGGATGTTCGAGATCCCATGATATCCGTGAAACATCGTTGAGTTTTTGCTGGCACCCTGAACAAATGACAAATTCCTGCTCTCACTTATTTCATCTAAGGTCAGGCTGGGCTCACTGGTTTGTGAATTACTTGGGCTAAAAAAAATCTGCCCACCCCACAAGAAGGTGTGATAATTATGATCATGAAAGAAAGACAACAATGGTTTGAGCAAATGTGCATTCATATAAATTCGTGAAAGGTTTCCAGTTAAAGTTTAATTCTTTTTCAACTGATGAAATGCATACCAAATATTTTGGTCCTGCGACAGAGGAGTAAAGGGTGTGAACTGTTTTTAATTTGCCTGGTAAATGCACTCGTTATCTGCAGTTTCTCATTGCACACCTTGATTAATTCTGTAACACCTTGCAAGTCGCAACGGCATCGTTTTTTTATCGGCGGATCAGTGCACAAACACCCCTTCGCTTGGAGCAAACTCAGCAGAAGCATCTGCTCGTCCGTCGGCATTTTGGCAAACTAATTAAGGCTGGAGGTCGATGGCTGTGCGTGGCCGAGCTGCTGACCGGTCCCTCGTCCATTTCCAGGTCCCGGCCAGCGACCCTTATCTGGCTGCTCACCTGGTGCACAATTAACAACATGTGAGTGAACTGGATTTGATTTCCCCTCGCCATTTAAGGGCATCGCGCAATTACCTTTCCTTTATCTGATCCATCAGCAAAGTGAGCGTTTTCCAATGTGCATGAACCAGAGTGGAAGGTCGATGTGCTCTTTCTTTATGCAATACGAATAAGACGATCGCATTTGCTTATTAGACGTAGAAAGACGAATAATGTCCAGGTGTTATTAACTACGTAATGCCTGCATGCTTATTATAGTCTTGTCCTGTGCACCATGCTCGATACAGAGCATCATTCGATCGAAGCAGTTTCTTGGCGCAGGTTACATTCGTGGATAGGGCACTTCATCGATGTTCCATACGAACAAGGAAATTTTAAACAAGAGGATCAAGCCTTTGCTACATCCACACTGTATCGATTCATGATCACAATATAGGACATGTAGGAAAAGGAAAAATCTCCAGGTGTTATTAACGAAGATATCATGAATGCATGCATGGAGGAAAATGTGCCACATACAAGAAGAGAAACTCACCAGGAGCCAAAATCGCTGCAGCCCAATTGAATAGTGCTACAGACACCTCCATCAGTGCGTCTCCACTCGCAGTAACTCAGGTGAGCCGGCCAGCGTTGCTCACTCTGCCGAACGAGCCCTTCAGGTATTCCGTAAAATGGGGTTTTCCAATCCGCTTTCACTCTCCTACAGTCCCAAGAATGCTGCCCGGCTGATGTGCGCACAAGCCTGGAATGACTTCTTTTATACCCGTTCTCCTATCTCTAATGTGCAACTAAAACTGAATGGAAAATTAGATTCTGGCTCAAGAGACCAACTTTCCTATTCCTAGTCATAATTAATTCAGCAACATTGATAATTTCAGTCTTTGTTTGCCTTATCAATAAGTAATAGGCCGAGATAGCTGGAGTGTCCAAGGACGGCAAAATGGAACGCAGCAAACATGCTCTGTGGCGTTTTAATCAGTATTGGAGTGTATTATTCATTCCTTCATAATAATCAGAATTGGAGTGTATTATTCATAATAATCAGTATTGGAGTGTATTATTCATTCCTTCATAATAATCAGTATTGGAGTGTATTATTCATTCTTTCATAATAATCAGTATTGGAGTGTATTATTCATTATTTCATAATAATCAGTATTGCGGTGTATTATTCATTCTTTCATAATAATCAGAATTTGAGTGTATTATTCATTCCTTCATAATAATCAGTATTGGAGTGTATTATTCATAATAATCAGTATTGGGGTGTATTATTCATTCCTTGATAAATCACCGGAAGGTAAATCACGACTGTGTAATCGGAATGTTGTGTAGTTGCATTATAAAAATGACACCTTGTAAAAAGAAGTTCATTGAAGTTATGATACATCTGATTTATCAACAACGTCACCCTAAACCTGGCAGACAGTGCGAGCAATATATATATATATATATATATATATATATATATATATATATATATATATATATATATATATATATATATATATATATATATATATATATATATATATATTTTGTTACAGGCTGGCGGTCGGCCGCCAACCGACCGCTCTGAACAGAGCCGCAAGTCGAGTTGGCCCGACCGATCGCCCGGAATATAGATCGCCTCCTGGATAACTCCGAGCGATGGGTCCTTGTACAAGAACCGAAATATGCCAATCGGCAGATCACGTGGGGTAGGGTCGATTGCCAATCTTCAAAGTACCCAAATACCCACGTGATCCATCCACCGGGGTATTCCACCCTCGACGGAACAAACCGCCGAGGTGAGTCTGTCCGTGCGCGATTCCGAGCGGCGTAATCGCCGAGAACCGTCGGTCCAAATGTCCCCCTATTACAGCAAACCAACGGCTTTCTAACTCCCAACACACGAAATGTTCAGTCAATGAGGGAATGGACGAAACGAGCAGGTTTACATTTACACAAGGACATTTATTATAATGAAACACGTATGCAATTAAATAAGGCAAAACACGTATGCAATTATACAAGCAACAAAAGCACGACAAAAGAACTACAACTGTCTATAAGCAATTATTAATGTACAGTCACTCACACAGTTTTACTTATGGGACTCGGCACCACAACATTCATTCGAAAGAAAAGCAGGAAAAAGACCCCATCAAAGGCAATGGGGTCAGACTGGACCTCTTGGGTCTTTATGGCGTGGGACTTAGCAAACCGAACAAGTCCCACGAGACCATTGCAGGTTACCTGCACCCTCGTGGTGTCTGGCTTGGGCGACCCGCGACGTCCCGTCCCCACAGCAGCTAGCGTAGCCGCGGTCGAGCTCGGGCCTTCCGTGTGGAAGGCGAGCTCTCTCCGGCTCTCTCCACACGAACGTGCTTGGGCGACCCACGATGCTCCTTCCCCACGGCAGCTAGTGTAGCCGCGGTCGAGCTCGGGCCTTCCGTGTGGCAGGCGAGCTCTCTCCGGCTCTCTCCACACGAACGCGTGGTTTGCGCGACACAGCAGGCAAAGCTGCGCCTCCAGCTCTCCTCTCCTTCGCGATGCCCGGACTTCCACGCAGCTCCTTGGCTTCTGGCTTCCTCCCGACTCCCCCAACTGCGGAAGCAAAAAGCTTACTCCTCCCACGGGACTCAGCACACGAACTCTGCCTGACCACGGGAGTCCCACAGGACTCTTTACTAACTCCTTTCACGGGACTCCCACGAACTCGGCCCACGAACTCAGCCCGACCACGGAACTCCCACGGGACTCTTTACGAACTCCTTTCACGGGACTCCCACGAACTCAGCCCATGAACTCTCCTTGAAAAAAGAAAAGATGTCCTCTTTATCCTTTGCACCCCCCTCCCCCGCACGCGGCGTGACTCATGCCCTTGTGATCCACCCCCCGCTCAACCACGGGTGGGAGGGAGTTGTTGACGTCACGGGATGGCAGGGTTCTTCTTCCTCTTCACAGAAGAGGGGGAGGGACGTCTCCATTGTTTCATTCCCTAACTATTAAATCGATCCGCAGCGCATCTAATCGATCTCTGAACATTTAAACAATGAAAGGTGAGCTATCTAGGGAACATGCACTTATCGACATAGCTGACTCAGGGAACCTGTATGTTGTGTGCAATTGAATTCGAAATTCGTAACTATAATATATATATATATATATATATATATATATATATATATATATATATATATATATATATATTTGTATTTACTGGTGCCAGTGATGATAGCCTCTATGTGGGTACAGAAGCAATGACCATGATGGAGGGCTCGGATAAATTTAGGGATTGAGAGCGACAATAGGGACTGTTTAGGTAGAGACAATGAACGTGTAGTGGGCACGTTGAGAGGTACAGAAGGTAGAGTTAAATGGGAACGTGCATAGTACTGTGTCTGCGGACGTCCTCCTGCAGTTGGGTTACTTTTTATTAGGAGGTTGGAGGCAGGATTTGCACTCTGGCCACCATAAAACCCTTCATTCAACAAAACACAAAAACGCAAAAAAATCTGAAAACCCACTCCGTGGGAATACCTCCTGTGCAGCTTCCCTTCACAGGGCAGTTCACCGGATGACGGGATTGGGGCAAAGCCTTCGGGACCCCCAATCTGTGATGATAGGAGGGAAACCACGGGGTAACATCCCTGGGTCAGATTGCAGGAGATTGTGTCGGAGTGGTGCTGAGGTGTCGTCCACCAGACGGCGGTCTCCTTGGGTTAACCTGAGGCGGTCCCTTCGGGTGGGTGCCTGGAATGTCCTATCCCTAAGAGAGGATGATCACCTGTCTCTGTTAGCATCTGAGCTCAAGCGTTTGGACATCGGTATTGCAGCACTCTCTGAGGTTCGGAGACCGGATTGCGGTGGGATAATGGTGGGCGTTTACACTTACTATTGGTCTGGTCCCTCTGATGGTTACCATACTCAAGGAGTTGCTGTAGCTGTGTCCAATAAGCTGACCCCAATGATAATTGAGGTAACACCGGTCAACGAACGTATAGTATTATGAGACTAAGGATTTGTCACTCCTTAGGTGTCATTTCCCTGGTCTCTCTCTATGCTCCGACTGAGGTGAGTGACCTCACCGTGAAGGACACATTCTGCGCCACACTCGAGTCTGTGGTTGATCAGTGCCCCAGACGAGATACACTTCTAGTCTTGGGGGATTTCAATGCATTGACTGGAACTGATAGGGATGGTGATGAGACATGCGTTGGTCCCCATGGGTCAGGAACTATGAACCAGAATAGCACTAAGTTCCTTGACTTTGCAAGAACTCATGGACTTAGGGTGGCTGGTTCATGGTTTCAGCGCCCACAAGCTCATCGATGGACTTGGTATTCCAACGCTGGCGGTGTGGCAAAGGAGATTGACCATGTCCTCGTTGATGGTCGCTGGAGGATGCTCTAGAACTGCAGGGTCTACCGGAGTGCTCAGTTACTCAATACTGACCACCAGCTTGTTGTAGCAACTCTAAAGCTGCACCTTAAATCCTGGAGAATGGTACCATCCCAGCCTAGGCTGGATGTTGGCAAGCTCAAGGATGAGAGAGTAGCTGAGGAGTTTGCGAACAGGCTGAGTGGACATTTGGGGTGTCTGGGTGCTTTGGGGGGTGCTGAAGAGTTGTGGAGTGCCTTCAAGACCACCGTCCTTGATGTTGCCGGTGGATGTCTTGGAACTCACCACAGGGCAAAGAAGAATTTTGTCTCTCAAGAGACACTGGATACCATTAACCAGTCGCAGGTCCAGGCTGAATGGCAGAGCTGAGCTGTTCAGGGAGCTGAGGCGTAAAACTGTATGTGCATTAAGGGTGGACAAGGAGGCCTATGTGCGAGGAATCTGTTAGGGGGTAGAGCATCACCTGTGGACATCAATCAATGAGATGCGAATCTGTCCACTTCTGAACTTCCGAGGTGAAAAAGGACTGCATTTTCGAACTCAGTGGGGTCGATTTACTCTAAAAAATGTTTAGACGGAGAACAAATTAATTATAGATTAGAAAATATGGAAATGAGTAGGATTAGTTACTCAACTCCAGTAATGATAAATCTTGTTTTAGGTCATATTTTCGAAATGGTAGTGAATTAAATGTCGGTGAAGTCATTTGATTGAGTAAATTGACTCCATGGAGTTCGAAAATGCACTCCATTTCCACCTCCGACATCCATAAGTACCCGTAATCGTACCTGACCATACCCTAATTTAACCAACTGGTGAAACTAAAAGTCGTCATGTGGAGCGACCTCGAAATTACATCCGATCAACTTAAAAATTTTGATGCGCGTTATTGAATCATAGTGGAATAATTTAAGGCTTGTGGAGACAACATCTGAATTTTTTTTTTGATGTTTTTGGACCACCCTCATATATATATATATATATATATATATATATATATATATATATATATATATATATATATATATATATATATATATATATATATATATATATATATATATATATATATATATATATATATATATATATATACAGTGGGGAGAACAAGTATTTGATACACTCTCGATTTTGCAGGTTTTCCCACTTAGAAAGCACGTAGAGGTCTGTAATTTTTATCATAGGTACACTTCAACTGTGAAAGACGGAATCTAAAACAAAAATCCTGAAAATCACATTGTATGATTTTTAAATAATTAATTTGCATTTCATTGCATGAAATAAGTATTTGATACATCAGATAAACAGAACTTAATATTTGGTACATAAACCTTTGTTTACAATGACAGAGATCAGACGTTTCCTATAGTTCTTAACTAGGTTTGCACACACTGCAACAGGAATTTTGGCACACTCCTCCATACAGATCTTCTCCAGATCCTTCAGGTTTCAGGGCTGTCGCTGGGCAACACAGACTTTCAGCTCCCTCCAAAGATTTTCTTTTGGGTTCAGGTCTGGAGACGAGCTAGGCCACTCCAAGACATTGAGATGCTTCTTACGGAGCCACTCCTTAGTTGCCCTGGCTGTGTGTTTCGGGTCGTTGTCATGCTGGAAGACCCAGCCACACCCCATCTTCAATGCTGTTGTTGTGGGAAGGAGGTTGTTGGCCAAGATCTCGCGATACATGGCCCCATCCATCCTCCCCTCAATATGGTGCAGTCGTCCTGTCCCCTTTGCAGAAAAGCATCCCCAAATAATAATGTTTCCACCTCCATGCTTCACGGTTGGGATGGTGTTCTTGGGGTTGTACTCATCCTTCTTCTTCCTCCAAACACGGCGAGTGGAGTTTCAACCAAAAAGCTCTATTTTGGTCTCATCACACCACATGACCTTCTCCCATTCCTCCTCTGGATCATCCAGATTGTCATTGGCAAACTTCAGATGGGCCTGGACATGCACTGGCTTGAGCAGAGGGACCTTGCGTGCGCTGCAGGATTTTAATCCATGACGGCGTAGTGTGTTACTTATGGTTTTCTTTGATAATGTGGTCCCAGCTCTCTTCAGGTCATTGACCAGGTCCTGCCGTGTAGTTCTGGGTTGATCCCTCACCTTTCTCATGATCATTGAGGCTCCACGAGGTGAGATCTTGCATGGAGCCCCAGACCGAGGGAGATTGACTGTTATCTTGAACTTCTTCCATTGTCTAATAATTTTGCCAACAGTTGTTGCCTTCTCACCAAGCTGCTTGCCTATTGTCCTGTAGCCCATTCCAGCCTTGTGCAAGTCTACAATTTTGTCCCTGATGTCCTCAGACAGCTCTCTGGTCTTGCCCATTGTGGAGAGGTTGGAGTCTGATTGATTGAGTGTGGACAACTGTCTTTTATGCAGATAACGAGTGCAAACAGGTGCAGTTAATACAGGTAATGAGTGGAGAATGGGAGGGCTTCTTAAAGACGAAACTAACAGGTCTTTGAGAGCCGGAATGCTTCCTGGTGGGGAGGTGATCAAATACTTATTTCATGCAATAAAATGCAAATTAATTATTTAAAAATCATACAATGTGATTTTCAGGATTTTTGTTTTAGATTCCGTCTTTCACAGTTGAAGTGTACCTATGATAAAAATTACAGACCTCTACGTGCTTTGTAAGTGGGAAACCTGCAAAATCGGCAGTGTATCAAATACTTGTTCTCCCCACTGTATACATATACAGAAAAATATCGATCCAGTGATTTGCAGAAATCAAGAAAATGACCAAGCACTAAGACCTCAAGAATGAAATTAATGGATCCTGGAACCAACAACACCAACGTTGTGCCAGTGATAGTTGTTGCAACAGGAATGATGACAAAGAACCTCACAGAGATCTGAAAAAAGAACATCCATGGGTATATTGGAACAAACGAACAGTTGGAAGCTGTCTGGGCTAAGTAACGATCGTGAAGGGAGCCCTCGGCACAGAACTTTGAGAAAGAAAACTTCACAGCTTGGTCCATGAATTGTGACCCTTGCAGAAATAATGGTGGATGCTTTCAGCCCACACTGGGAGGACTCCATTATACATTCTGAAACCCGCATATGTATATACCAATCAATAACACACTTACATGGAGGTGGATACTTTGAGACCTGGTAGGTCTCTGTTTCACCTCTTGATGAAACCCACCCTTATGTGGAGATTTCAGGCAACAATAGCAACTTGTGTATATGTACATACACATGCACGCACATGGATATGTTGAGACCTGGGGCAGGAGCATTTAAATAACCATGCTATCTACTTGATAAAGGCCTGCAGGTATGCATGCTCTTACACACAGTGATCGTTGAACCCCTCCTGTCGGCTCACTCCAAATCCGATTCGTACACGCTACAGTTCCAGCAACAGAAGGGTAGTGGCAGGGGAGGAGTGGGAGAGGAGAGAGAGGAGAGAGAGGAGAGAGGTAGGGGTTGTGAAGAGAGAGGGATAGGGGTGGGAGAGAGAGGGATAGGGGTGGGAGAGAGAGGAATGGGGTGGGAGAGAGATAGAGAGGGATAGCGGTGGGAGAGAGAGAGGGAAAGGGTGGAAGAGAGAGAGAGGGGGATAAGGGTGGGAGAGAGAGAGGGGGATAAGGGTGGGAGAGAGAGAGGGGGGATAAGGGTGGGAGAGAGAGAGGGGGATAAGGGTGGGAGAGAGAGAGAGGATAAGGGTGGGAAAGAGAGAGGGGGATAAGGGTGGGAGAGAGAGAGGGGGATAAGGGTGGGAGCGAGAGCGCGGGATAAGGGTGGGAGAGAGAGAGGGGGATAATGGTGGGAGTGAGAGGGGGATAATGGTGGGGGAGAGAGAGGGATAAGGGTGGGAGAGAGAGAGAGGGGGATAAGGGTGGGAGAGAGAGAGAGGGGGATAAGGGTGGGAGAGAGAGAGGGGGATAAGGGTGGGAGAGAGAGAGAGAGGGATAAGGCTGGGAGAGAGAGAGGGATAAGAGTGGGAGAGAGAGAGGTAGTGGAGTGGGCGTGAGGGATAATGGTGGGAGCGAGAGGGATAAGCTTGGGAGCGAGAGGGATAAGCGTGCGAGTGAGAGGGATAAGGGTGGGAGAGAGGGAGAGAGGGGTGGAGAGAGAGAGGGAGAGAGTGGGAGGGAGAGGGAGAGAAAGAGACAGACAGAGTGGTCGGAGAGATGGGGGTATGGTTGGGAGGGAGAGGGGTGGGATAGGGGTGAGAGAAGCAGAGTGGTGAGATAGGGGAGGGGAGAGGGTCAGAGGGGTGAGGGATTGAGAGGGTTAGGGAGGGAGAGGGGTTAGGGATTCCATCAGATTTGACACCCAGTTTAACGTACATCCGAGAGACGGCACACAAATTGATGAATCACCCTGCCTGTGAAACACCGGGATGACAGTTTATAGCTGCGTCACGATTCGAACTAAGGCGAGACAGCTCAGAACAATGGATGAATGAACAGGACAGTGATTGAGGTACGGCGTGTTGATTTCGTCCATTGTTCTACCCTTCTGCCGACACAGATCGACACGATAACCTTCAACAGAAAGATTGATTCTACATTCTATATTTTAGACAGCTCAGAGTTGAGTTTGCGTACTTCTCAGCTGTCCTGCCAGCCCTATACATTGCAATGATTGAACACATTATTGGTGCAGTTGTTTTAAAGTTCGTCCAATCGCAACAAAACAGGAAAGTTGGAAAGCAAAATTCAGGCAAGGCAATATTATTTTGCTGAAAATTTGTGGAGGCATCAATTTTTACCTTCAATAGAAAAAGGAAACATGGTGTTTGTAACAACACAGGAGAACATACAAACACAGCTTTTCCATTGAACCTCTCAATAGCTTGTTCCGTATGGTTAGTAGATGAAGCATATACACCAATACATATTGAAAGAACATGGCACGTGTAGCGTGTGCATACACACAAACACACACACACACACACACACACACACACACACACACACACACACACACACACACACACACACACACACACACACACACACACACACACACACACCACCCTTGTCTTTGCAAGCCTGTAATGTTCGAGAATAATGGAGAGTATCACATACATAATTGAACACTTAAAAACAGTTCCATGGGCAGAGGGTTCAGGAACACCAAACACTCTTGATGGTGAAGGAATGCATGGACATGCATCAGGGCAAAGGCACGTGACACTGTCAATAAAAGCTTTTCAAGCATCCCCAAGCATGTGGCTTTATGTGTCCAGAACAAGCAACACAATGTCAAAAAGTAATTTTCCTTTTTTAAAGTGGTGCTTTGAGTAAGCATGAACTGCAGTGTACAAATACATTTGAATTACAAGACAATTTTCAAGGAAGCATAATGCCATTTCACCAATATATTTGAGACAAAATAAGGAAAATGTACATGTTTGGAAATTTGCTTCAAAGTGTCTAATCTTCTCGACCTGGATACAAGCAAGACCTTATGTGCTTCTGTGCTGATGCCGGAGGCACAGCAAACTTCCAGCAGTTCTCCACATGGCATCTTCAGGCAGGCAGCCAGGATGGGCCAAATCGAGTATGCAGGAGGTAAAACTGCCATGAAAGGGAAGCTCCATGGAAATCCCAATACACCCGTAGGCATTGCCAAAGCAGATCTTAACATCCTTTGGCCACATGCAGTGTAGCAACAGCTCCAATTTTCAAATCTCACTTCCCTTGTCTCTCATGTCCTGTATATGGTGGCTACAAAGAGCTTCGGCTAAGAAGCAGTGCAAGTAAGTATACATGGCCTTCAAACATCTGAGGGCGACACCTTACATTTCAGCACACAATGGCTATACCATCGACTTGACTCCATGATAAGAGTCTGGGGTTTGAGGTTAAGGGAGTTAGTGTCAACCTAAAACCAGACAAAATCAGAAATGTTACACCTGGAAATATTTATCATGGTATTCACTGAACATCCTGTGTTTTCAAAATCTTCAGTGGGTATATTTCATACCATCCTTGGTGGTGAAATGGTTAATGCATCTACTGTAAGTCTGAGTGGTTGGTGGTTTGAAATGCACCTGTCATAGCAAAACTCAAAATATTGGCAATGTCTCTGTGTTCACCTGGTAAAACCAGGGAACCGCTGGTAGATGTGGATGACCGACAAAATATGTAAATTAGCTCACAGTTTGAACAAACTTGTGAAAGCATCATGGAATGATGATTCCTGCAGGTTGCATTTAAATTGGGTGAATATTTTTGAAAATAAGTCAAAAGTAGCAATCCTGGAATCATGACCTTTGACCCATCAATTGACTCAGAGACTTAATGTGCAATTTTAAATGGGATTTACAAGGCATCAGGAGGCCTTGGTCCTCAGAAGTTCCCCAAGGTTTGGCGAAAATAGGATGATTAGTTTTAGCATCATGAATGATGAAGGTTGTGGTGACGTTTCATCCCACTTGTGTGTGTAGTTTTGGAGATGTTCCGAATGTTTACATACTGACTCACTGACTGACTGACTGACTGACGGACACCGCACAATACCAATACCTCACCTGAACAATTTTTGTTCCAGATGGGATAAAAATGGTACGTTGCTGCTTCATTGCTTGATTGTCCATACTCTATCCTTTTAAAAATTCTGACCAACAACCATAAGTTGGCAACCATTGTGCAGGTTTGATGGACATAATGGCCTCAATTATTGTTACAGGAATCACGTGGTTCAAATGGCCGAGATGCTCTGAGCTGGATTAAGGGCCTATCTGCTCCAAGCTAGACCAATCTCAATTTGGAATGCCGACGGCTGATCAAGCAGTGAGGCCCACGGACGTTCAACCGAACCACTGGTGAAGTGAATTTAATAATGGTCATTGTCCCTGGTCCCTGGGAGGCCAAAACCTGAATATCCTCCGAAATGATTTAAAGCCAAGTTGGCTGAGAAGTCATCAATCATAATGGTCCAAATTACTCAGAGACCCAGTTAGTTCAATACGTATTTTTAAAACGGAGAGGGGAAACAACAGTCAGGCAACCATGAATTACAAGAATGCAGGCTTATGTAAAATAAATGTTTCATACAGACGAACGGAATATCTTATTATCCAATCTTAAGGCCTCAAGCACACAACAGGAGAAGACCAGCGAGAAAAAAAGCAAGACACAGAATACCCTTTTACGGCCTGTTCAGGTGCCGCAAGTCTGACGGGTTCTCTTCAGAGTGGTCAGAGGCAGGTTCCTGTGGGTTATCAAGAACTGCTCAAATGATATCACCATCAAATGATACCCCATCACCAACACTCCTGCCCCTTAGGGAGAGGGCCGGCCCTGCATCTTCCAGCCCAGAGTCTCTGAAAATGCTGCTGCTGGTTGCACTGAAGAAAAAAAGAGTAGCGGAAAGATGTACCTCCCTGTGACCTGGCTGGTGAAGCCAAGATGGTTGGAACAGTGGGTCATCTGACGGTCCCACTCTGCTAAAATTTTGGCAGCTGAGAGCATAGTTGACAGCGGTTTCCCCTGCAAATTTGTTGTGCTCTAGTTATTTGTCAATGGAGGTTCACAAGTGACCCCCAACAACAGTGGCCCATACCTTGGCAGGGTGCACAGAAACTTGTGATTTGCCAATCTTCCCAAACTCCTGGCATGGAGATAGGGGTGACGGAATTCTCAATCTACATGGTACGCCATCCTCTTCCATTGGGAATGCTGTAGATCATGTATGACGAGCTCCGTCGTCGTCATTTTACAGACGAGCACTGAGCTCTGTCTTCAGGAGTGACCTGTAGTCAGTCAGCCTCCATGGAAAGGGATTGGAGATATCCTTGATATGCCATCAGGTGCAAGCCGGCTCGAGCCAAAACTTAGGAGAACCTTCACTTTTAATGACTTTGAGTGCAAAGGGAGGGTGGAAACAGTTCTGACCCACTCCAATTCTTCTTACCAAATGTTCTAGTTCTGGAGAGGGATGGAGAATGACATAAAACTTGTCGTCATGTTCCGGTACAATGCGAAAAGCATGTTTCATCCTGGAATTGCCCTTTTTGAGTGGATGCTCGGTGCAAAGCAAATCATAATTCTCCTCATAACGATCACAAAGTCGGATTCCCCGGAATCTAATGACTAATGCTCTGGTGGCTCTTGACAGATCACACGGTGTGAAAACTGAGCTTCTGGTGTCTGTGGTGCTACATAATGGAGATAACGGAGCAACAAGGCTAATGGTGCCTCCCTTACCTGTACCACATGTGATCTGCTTCAGTAGAAAAGCAGATTCCTCTGGAGGGTAGGAAAAAGTAGAAACAAGTAGAGGCACATTCAAAGAACACAGACCCCATGCAAAATAAAAATAATAACAAATCCTCCAGAACGCAACATTACCGGGGTGCCTGGGTATGCCGCCGTGCAGCACATGGTGTCAGAATTGGGAGGGAGTGGTGTACAAGAATTGATTGATTAATTGCATAATTAAAATAAAGAAATAATAACCATAAATAATTAAATTTCTTAATCAATTGTCGAATAACCACCACCGTTTCAACCGAATCTGTAACTTTTTGAAAATCAATTAATTCATCGAAAAATGAATAACGAATTGATTAACTGACAAATCAATAAATCATAAAATACCCTTTATAACGAAATCACTTGCTCACTGTCGTGTCCAAATATGAGCTTCCTAGCTCAAAAGGTGCCTGAGATATTTCCCAGATGAGAAAGAAAATAATAAGTAAATAATAAATCGATATTAATTAATTGATTAGTTAATCAAAAAATTTAAAAATAAAATTTTTACCAATTTGACCTCAAAATAATTGGTGGTTGAAGTCAATGACCAAATGTGCAACTCCTCTTCAAATGTCAAGTCAATCGGATGAAAATTGACAATTTAAGAAATACAGCCTATGTTGACCTTTTGGCCTATGTTGACCTCAAAGATAATTGGTGGTTTAATTCAGTGACCTGATATACAAATCTTCCCAGGCCCAGACAATTTTTGAAATTTTTATACTGAAGAGCTCATGCATGTCAGCTCTCTTCTTCTCGAGGACCTTCATGTCACACTGTCTATCAATAGCTCGAGTCCCACTGGTCTGGAAGAGAGTTAATGTTTCAGCAATCCCCCAGCCCAACAAGTCGAAAAATGACCCAAAGAGCACGACTGCCTCATCTCACTCCTGTCGGTTACCTTCAAATTATTTGAAAGGGTCATCCTGAGCAGCATTGAGCCACTGCCACTGCTTGAGCAAGTTCTCCCTCATGAACAATCAGGTTTCTGGAAACACAGGAGCACAGAAGATCAGGTGCTGGCTGTCACAGAACATATTAAGGATGCTTTTGAGGCCAACAAGAAATGTGGTACACTCATGATTGATCTCTCATCTTCCTATGACACAGTATGGCACCATGGCCTGTTTCTCAAGCTATTTAATGCTCTTCAAGACAGATGTATGGTACAAGTCATCGATGAGATCATTTCTAACTGCTGTTTTCAGGTGCTGATAAATGGACTACCCAGCCAGACCAGGACCCTCAAGAATGGTGTCCCACAAGAATCTGTTCTTGCTCTGGTACTTTTCAACATCTACACAGCTGAATTGCCACACACTTCTGGTATGAAACTAGCCTATGCAGATGGCTTAGCTGGCCTAAAGAACGACGCCATTTTTCAGGGTTTAAAGCAGGCCTTGTCACATGATATTTACACAACACACACCTA
The DNA here is from genome assembly GCF_056783735.1 of Eptatretus burgeri. Classification (NCBI taxonomy): domain Eukaryota; kingdom Metazoa; phylum Chordata; class Myxini; order Myxiniformes; family Myxinidae; genus Eptatretus; species Eptatretus burgeri. The sequence goes on from NC_140970.1 coordinate 107,933,497, forward strand.
TTACCATTATTCGTGACTCTGTCTTAATGTTCAGAAGACCACCTGCTCAGCCTTTCATCTGAACAACAAGCATGTCAATGGACAACTCCAAGTTTGACTGAATGGTACTCCAATTCCTTCTACCAACACACCCGACCTATCTTGGTATCAAGTTGGACAGGGCCATTACTTCCACAACCTTGCTGTGGAGGTGGCTGGAAAAATGGCAGCAAGTGTCAACCTGCTAAGCAAACTAGCAGGCCGTAACTGAGAAGCAGATTTAATAACCATACACTTCACAACACCCTCCACAACACTGCCATTGGTGCATGCTCCAACAGAGTAGTGTTGCTGCTTGGGGTCGAAGCATTCACACAAGGAAAGTGGATGTCCAGTTCAATTCTGCCCTAAGTCATCAATGGCTGCCTCAGACCAACACCCACCCACCACCAACCTCTCCTCACTGGCATCCTGCTTCACCACCTAAGGTGAGACACAGCAACTAGACATACTGCACTTAAAACTTTTGACTCTGAAGTTCAGCCCCTCTACACCAAGATGCACGAACCACTGCAAACTCAATGACTCAAGCATTGGAAACCTTTCAGCAGGACAGCCCAATCTTACATTGAGACTGAAATATCAGAGAGCAGCAACTGTGGTTCCTCTCAGAGTGGAAAAGGAGGTGACCTGAAGGCAGACTGCAGCATCTGTAGCCCATTTCCACCTCTCCAGCTGGCTGCAGAATTCCAAGAAAGAAGTGGTGCTGCCTGAACAGACTGTGTACAGGCATTGGGCACTTTGAGGCCTGCATGAATACGTGGAACCTGGCTGACACAGTAAGCTGTGATTGTGGAGAGCCCCAGACTGCAGGAATACTTGGTGGAAGAGTGTCCCATCCACCAGTTGGTCAGAGGTTAGAACGCTCTTGCAAAGCAAGCCTGAGAATGGTTGAGATGTTTTTTTTGTATACATTGTCGAGGCTCGTATGAGAGCTAACACACAACGCACAATAATGTGGGCGGGAGATAAGAGGGGTGGGAGAGGGAAAGAGAAAACAGTGGAGAACAGAGACATTAGGAGATTTGTGGAAGGGAGAGAGATGGGTGGGGAACATGGGGTGTACAAGATGGATATTCCAGGGACTTTCAAGAAGGAAAGCAGGGAATTTGATGGAGGTGGGTTTGGGTGGATTAATGGGGGTAGAAAAGATCGAGGATTTGGATGGGGGATGATAAAAGGTGGTTGTGAACAGCTGTTTTGAAGACCTGGCGGGAAGAATGGGATTGAAGAGTGTGTGGGAGTTTATTCCAAAGGCGGGAAAAAAAGAGGAATGAAAGAGTGAAGGTGAGCAGTGATTCGTGATTTTGGTAGTTTTACCAGAAAGGGGTTGCTGGCAGACCTTGAGCTATGCGGAAATATGGTGGGGACATAAATCGGAGGGGGTGGGGGGGGGGGGTTGCGAGACCAGAGAGGAGACAGAAGAAGACAAAAAGACCACCGACCTGCCTGCGGTGAGAGTGTTTTTACATCTTGAATGGATGATCAGACAACACAAAATAATATGAAGCATCCGTGTTTGTGTGTTATATATCCAACCACGCGCACTTACTTGTATTATCGGGAAATGGTATAAGAGCAAAACTCCTCTTATCCACGGATATTTCTTATATATTCATATATTTCCATGAATCCGATTTGCATTCAGGAACAGAACAATTATGATTGAAATTTTCACTCTTTCATATAAATACTAACAATTATGTTTAAAAGATGATTTGAATTCCAAAATTTGTGCTCGCAATGGCAGGTTAAAAGTTCTGAGAGCAGAACCGAGTCATTGAGAACAAACACAAACACAGTGCATTCACAAGAGGCTTTGTGCGCATTCTTATGTCATTTTTAAAGTCTCGTAGAAGAGATAATTTGTAGAGGGAGGGGCTTTGTTTTTGGACTGAGTATATAATTGATAAAGTGGAGTGATGAGAAACATCAGTCATTTGCTTTGTTTTGCTTCACTTTGTGCCACGTTTTATCATTTCAATATGTTTGGATTAGACTTGACTGCTGGTTGGATAGAGATCGATCAGTCAACACTAGGTTTTGCGACAATACTCGTACAAGCTTTTCCATGAGCCATAGATAATGTATGTAAAAAATGATTTTTATTTTTGGAACACTTACAGAAGTACATTCATATATTGACATCCAGCTGGCAGAATAGCCTAGACCTAGAGGTATGCACACTCACTTCTGATCTGTCTCGCCTGGGTTCAAATTTGAACCCAGCTATAAGCTGCCATCCTGGTGTTTCTCAGGCATGGCGTTACATCAATGGGTGCACCCTACCTCAGATGAATGGTAAACTGGGTGACCAGTCTACTCGTGTCAGTCGGTGAATGTTAAAGATCCCACGGTGTCCTTCACGTAGATTAGTCGAGCTATCACCCGCACCCTGAACAAATGACAAATTCGTGCTCCAACCAACAGGGGGCTCTGCTTCAGTGGCCTCACCGCACCCATACTGGAACTGATGCAAAACCACAGCAACTTTCTACATACGAACGGACGCATATTGACCTTGTCAAAAATAACTTTCATTTTATTGGCCACACCAACACTTAAGCATTGTTGCCTCGTTATTTAGTTAAATTTTAACCCTTTGAATGCACTTTTCGACAAAAATATATGGACAGTTCAAAAACCCATCAGTAGAAGATATCCAACACCAGTGGTAATGGTAACCAGTCACCACAGTCCAACAATCGTCGTTTTTGTAAATTTGATTTTTAACTTCCAGGTGCCAGTGGTAATGATAGTTTTTGTTAATAATTATACGTCCTCGTACAATGAGAAACACTGAAACGTTGGCGCGTCTTGGACTATACATCGAGCGTCTTGTTTCAAGTATATTTTGAACACCAGACACATCACATATTCAGTCCCTAGTTGGACGGAACGAAGACATTTTAACATGTTTGTTTGCTTGACGGGTGTTCGGCGAAAATAAATTATATTGTCTGAAAACACATCTTTATTGATTGGCCATTACATGCATGGCAATACAATCCAAAGTTCAACACAAGAGGTCGTAATGTTATGTAATCAAACACATTTGTTATTGCCAAAATCCAACAAGCAGTAACTTAATGCTTACAGAAATTAAACACATACATTCCCCTTGACAAAGGGCGCAGCTTCCAGTGTGTTGTACTAAAGGGCGCGCGCCTTACTACGGGGAATTGCAACTGAAGTAAATCTGGCGATTTGCAGTGTTGATAAATCAAAGACTGCAAACATACAGCAAGTGGAAGAGGAACTGCCTTTAAGGTGTCTCCCTTGGCATTTGCAGACGTAGGTGCATTATTACTGGTGCGTTATAACATGGCTGCAGAAGCTGCTGGAGTCTTCAAAAGCTTCGTCATTAGTTCTGCAGTATTTGTTTACCTTAGCTTGTGGATGCATCAAATGATCAACACCGGTATAAAGGAACTACATTTAAAAGAACTTACTGGAGTCTTTGCAACAAAAATGTGCCCGAGGGATATAATTATCGTCCCGTTTGATTTTCGAAGCAATGCATTTTCACTGCATCATACGTACGATGATTACTCCTTATCTGGACAATAAGAACCACGGTTGCTGTGCTGAGATACACAACTATATCATTAGAAGTCAGGAATTCTTTCATCTTCATATTTACAGAGTTTACTTATTTGAATGCATTAATCTTTGTCTACATTTATAGACTTTAGCCAAGTCGGGCCATTCAAAATTTGAGAAATAAGATGCTCATAACATACCATGATTTGCCGAAAAAGGTTCAACAAGGTTGTGTGTGTGTTATTGGTTGTTATCTCCATGTGCAGGTTTCAGAAGGTGGAACAGAACCCTCCCATGTCTCAAAGTATCCCGCTCTGTTTCAGTAAGGAGAGTGGGGGTGGGTGTCACGATTCATCGACCAAGCTGTTAAGTTTTGTTGTTCTCAAAGTTTTGTTCCAAGGACTCTTTTGATGATCGTCACTAAGCCCCAGACTGCCTCCAATTGTAGTATATTTGTAGTACTATTCCCAGGGATGGTTGTTAAGATATCTGTAAGATGCTTCTTCATCATTTCCGTTGCTCCAATGATCACTGGTACAATTTTGGCGCTCTTCAGATCCCAGGATCTTTTCACTTCATTTGAGATCTTGGTGCTTGGTCATTTTCTTGATTTCTGCATTGTTGAGGCCAAAATCGCTGGGTAACGACACCTCAATTAGTATCCTGTTTTTCCTTTTCTATACCAAAGTACTATATCCGATCATAATGCTTTGTTTTCTATGTCCATGCTCGATGGAATCATCAGGTCGCATGTGAGCATGACTTCCTTGTTTTCAGTGATTGGTTTTGGTTCATGTTTCCAGGAGTTTTCTGGAACTGGGATATTGACATTTTTGCAGATGTGTTCATGGATTACTCTACATAACTTGTTGTGCCTTTGCATGTACAGCTGTTCTGACATGAGTTTTTTTACATCCCGATATAAGGTGGCTCATACTTTCTGTATCTAAGTTGCAGAACCTACACCTGTCCGATTGACTCAGTTCACCATGTTTTTTTAAAGCCATTCGTGTTGTGTCCCTGGTCTTGGGCATTAATAATGATTCGTTCTCCATCCCAGTTGAGCTAACCTCTTCTTAGCCATTCAAATGAGCTTTCTTTGTCTCTTCCCAATATGTCCAACTCTTTTTTTTTATATATCTTCCTGCTCTTGCCATTTTCCCAGTTGGCGGTGTACATCTGTTGATATTTTGCTTTATGTTTTTCTTTCGTCATTTTTCCTTCCATTGGGGCTGTATTGTTTTCTGTTTCATCCGTGACATCTTTCATTTGCACCTGTGTTTGGAAATTTTTTGCTCGGTGGGTTAGGGATACTTTCGTTGGCTTGCTGTCATGTTGACATACAAATTGTATTATGTAGTCTGTTGAATTTTTCACGTATTCAGTCAGTCTGACAGATGTCATTCTGTGAATTGGTTGAGTTCCATCAGGCAGCGACCTCCTTCTCGGGATGCACTGATTTTTGTAGAACATCTTGTGGATGGTGAGGAGTTTCCTTGTTCTGATATCGAGTTTATTGATTTCTGATTGTGGTGAATTTATTATTCCATAGCTGTGTTGGAATACTGGTATTTTGAGGTGGTTGGTGGCTTCGATTTTGTTTCTTGGGATAAGGTATGTTTTCAGGATCAGCCTCATTCTACGCAGGTATTCTTTGGCTTGGTGTGTGTGCGTGTGTGCATGTGTGTGTGTGTGTGCGTGTGTAAAGTATATATACAATCACATCTCTCACCGATAAATGGAGGAACACCGAATCAGCTCTCACCCAATAAATTATCCCCATATGGCAAGGATCTTTACAAAATTAATCCCCTTGATCTTCTTGCCAAAGAAAGCTGCCTAAGGCAACCAAGAAAAGCAACACAAGGTAAGCCCTTTTCTGCTTCAAATCCGTTCTGGATTCCTCCACGGGTGCTCGCATTCAAAAGTGCCTCCACAGCTCCTCGACCTCCGGAGATTTGTATGGTAGGTTGTGGAAGTGGGTTTGGGATGAGGATAGCGTGAGAGGCAGAGTGAGTGGGGTGGGGGAGGAAGGGAGAGGGGGGGAGAGAGGGAGGAAGGGAGGGGAGAGGGAGGAGAGAGAGGGGGGGAGGAGAGGGAGAGGCAACATGATTGGGGGGAGGGGAGGGAGAGGCAGCATGAGAGGAAGGGAAGGCAGTGTGAGGGCATTACAAAGGTGTTACAACGCTCACAAACGTTACAAATGTTATATTATTAACCACCGGTGTTCTATATAAAACTGGGCTGAGCATTTAAAAATTAAAACCAATGCTATCGATGTTGCAAAGTGCCCTTTTAGTTTATTTCTAATAATCATGAGTATATGTTCTTATTTATTGAAAGATCAAAGAAAGAGAAATGGTCGGTTGGTTTGTGTTTGACATTTCCAGCATATCACTCTTACAACTTCATGGATACCACCGTTATATAAAAACATGAATATTCATCTTTATCTAAATGTACAATCAAACTTGATATTATCTGATCTTTTCTCAAATAAATAATACAATATACAACATATGGTGCACTTATTGCTTTTATCCCTGAAGCCATCAACTCAGCAGAAGAGGCTAGTGATAAATAAGGGATATTTTCTTCACATATACGTTCTCTCTGCTCCGCTCATGCCAACTGGGAGGACATGCTCTGAGGCTTGGTTGAGGGGACCAAGACCAAAGAAATAGTAGGCCATCAACGATCAGCAAAGCATTGCTCCAATGTCCTGGTGCAGCAATGATGTGAAAACGAGGAAATTAAATAACCTCAACACACAATGACATTGCAAAGGGAAGGATAATAAAAAACTGTTTACGGGTCGGTTTATTTTGTTTATTTTTACACCTTTCGAGTACTATTGTGGAACACCTTAGGCTGTGCAGGTAATTGCCCATTGTGCATGAGGGCTCCGTTTGCAGTCCTCTGTGCATATTATCAGATCAGTCACAGCATTGTGGGACATTACCGTGAAGTGAAGCACAGCGGACACTGCTTTAATATAGAGAGCTGTCGATACCAGCCCCAAAACCGTTTAATCCCTCAACTCTCATCATTTGAGGTCACACAGAGGTCATGTGAGGGGAAAGGTGAAACCAAACATTTGCACATCTCTTGTGGACTCCAGACAGCAGCATTATTAGGAAGCATAAAAGCAAAAAAAGGAAAACACAGAAATCATAATCAAATCACCCACGATGGGGCGTTCAAAATGTTCTCGGAACGACATACGACATTCCAAGAAACATATATGTATAAATGTATGTATGTATGTATGTATGTATGTATGTATGTATGTATGTATGTATATATATGTTTTGCCTGGTGTTGGCTTAGTGGTTAGGGTGGTGGCTTGGGATCCCAGGGTCCTGAGTTCAAGCCCCGTTGGCTGCTGAATTAACACCAGGGGGTTGACTCAGCCTATCATCCTTCCGAGGTTGGCGAAATGAGTACCAGTGTACTGGTCCCGGTGTATGCCCCGGTTAGAATAGGTGTACCATATCCCTGTGTGTCGTAAGAGGCGACCAGGGTTGGTGTCAGGAAGGGCATCCGGCCATAAAACATTGCCTCAAGAAAAAGCCCAACCCCTGCACAGCAGGGAAAAATGGCTGTAAAAACGGTCATATATATATATATATATATATATATATATATATATATATATATATATATATATATATATATATATATATATATATATATATATATATATATATATATATATATATATATATATACATATATACATATATATACATATATACATATACATATATATTGTTGTGGTTACCAAATTCGCAAACCACCATTCAGGTCCCTTAGGTGAGGTATCTCGGTAAGTACATGTGTAGTTAGGCCCAAACCCGTTGTCTAGTGGGAATACATGTCATTTATGCGTGCTGCGACTCTTCAGGATAGCCGTTTTTCTTTTACTATCTTTAATTTGGACCAACCGCCATTGTTACCACCACCAGTCACAACATCAACCACCAACCACAACGCCGCTTCACCACAACCGCCACGACCGCCACGACCTTCACGTCACACCTCGCAACCGTCGCATCGCCACCGTTCTTGCGCCGCTTGTGGGTACCGGTGTTGGACTCGTGCAGGGCGCGCGCCGAACAGCGTGTACAAAATCACGGATTTTGTGCTTCAAAAACGGATCAAAAACGACACACGCCCACTTTTTGCCGTCCAATCGGTGAGCGAGGGGCGAATTGGCCCCGCCCCCAGGGCGTTGGAGAGCGATCGATATATGCAAATTTATGGATCAAAAAGCATTCACGCCCACTTTTCTCGGGCCAATGGGGAGCGAGGTGAAAGGTCGAAGGGAGGGGGTTAAAGATGAGAGGGCGAAGCCACGGGGCTTATAAAAGCGACCGTGTTCGTCAGTCCAGTGAGTAGTAGAGTCGAGAGGGAACAGAGAGTTAAGACTTCGCGGGCGGTGGAGTTGGCAAGAAGGAGCTGGTCGTCGTCGTGTGCGTTGGAGTCGGAGCGGAGGGGACGGAGCTGTGGAGAGGCGGCGAGGGCAGACGAGGGGGTGCTCGCGTCGTGCAGGGAGCTGCACCCCAGGGAGGCCGACAGCGCGACCTGGCCGAGGTGGAGACGCTCGTCGCGGGACTCGAGCCAGAGTAGGAATCCTCTATACCCCGAGCATCAGCAACCCCCTCCTGTTTCCCCCCGCGCTGAGATAGTGCGACCAAGGGGGCCCCTTTCCCACCCCCTACCAGACACTGTCCGCGAGGCCCGCGGAGTTGAGGCACCATCGCCGCTCCGCGTCTCATCACCAGACGGGTAGGCCCGACCTGGTCTCGGCCTCAGGCCCGCCTCATCCTTGAGGGTATTCTTTCCTTGGTTTTGGGTATGTGTTGTCGGCGCCGTCTGTGAAGTAAAATTGTATAAGTGTTGCCGTGTGCTCGCATAATCGGTATTAGATCTGCATTGTCGCATTTGCTTTTTGTGTAAATTGAATTGTGTTTTACTTTTCTGTGTGCTTTTGGTGGAATTGAATATGTGTGCTTTCCGTTCGTCGCGAATAAATGTGCTTTGTGTTGAACTGTTTCCCGCTTCGCTTCGTCATTTCTTTCATTGAATCCTCATGTTGCTTCACGTAAAGGGTTGGTAGTGGGCTGAATACGCCCGATAATTAATCGAACCGTCGAGGTCGACGATCACACCGCTCGGTTATCCCGATAGTACGGAACGGGTCGCTTAAGTGGCCCGTGTCCGAAGTCGACCTGCGGCGAGGTGCGATCGCCCGGTCTACCCTCCGCGTGGGTACTTAGGTAGGTCGAATATGGCGAGCAACCCTATCCCAAACGGGGGCTGATTGGCTCGATCGCGGTGAGACCGAAAGGTCCACCCGTGACTGGTTCCCGGCGTTAGTCCGAGAGGGTCACGACTGGATTGTCCGTCCGGTGGGCGACGTGCCGCGATTCGAGTTACGTGGCCGTCAGCACGCCGGCGGGCGCGAATACCGCAACACTGGTGTCAGGTCGTGCGATACAAATTCATCGCCCTCCTCGCGGCACTGGTATCGGAGAACAGGAAAACGGGCTCTCCTGTCTCCGGCTAAATTCACGGGAATCGGTCCAGGGGTGAGAGAAGCGACCCCCGATTCCCTCCAAATTACGAGCGAGCGAAATTAACCCTTCAAGAGAAGCAAGATGGCGTCTCAAGGCAAGCGGGAGCCGGGGGTATTAGAAATGGATGTAGAAGGTGTAGGATCCATGGCCCAGGATGGAATGCCCGTGCAGGAACATGAACTCGCCCAACTGAACCCAGAGCCCGAAATAGGTGCGGCAGCAGCCGCGGTGTATGACACCTCCCCCCCCTCTCCACCAAAACCCTTCCCCAACCCTTGCCGAAACGGCTCAGCTGAGTGCATCCGACATGGCCCAGTTATGCGCCATGCTGGCGGCAATGACAGAAAAGATGGATACAAATACAAATGAAATGAAAAACGAAATGAAAGGAATGAACGAAAAGATGGATGCGAATACACAAAAAATGGATGAAAAGATGGATACAAATACAAATGAAGTGAAAACGACGATGGATGCGAATACACAGCAAATGAGGGAAGAAATGAAAAAGCTGCGGGGTGAGACGCAGAACATGGGCCGATGCCTGCAGGCGGGCATGAAGGCCGTGACCAGGGAGCTGGGAATGGCGACTCCACGTGTGGGAGCAAACGAGCTGGAAGGGGGTGCAACGGCTGACAGGCCCGCGGTGGAGGCGGGTAAAAAAATAATTCGGGGGGCATGTTGGGCGAGGGTCGTGACAGAGGAAACGACGGTGACCAAAAGGGAAAAATTAAATGGGGAGACCAAAACGTGTGAGACGAGACACGAGGTGACGACAAAGGAAATAATAATAGTTGAGACAAGGGAGGTAAAGGGTGAAGAGTTGGCAGTGAAGGTAGCTGGGAAGGGAACGATAGAGGAGAGACTGCACGGTGAGGACGGGGTAAGTGACGCACACACACACACGGAGGTAGTGGAGGCCAATGGGGGTGAGCTCGCGGAGCGTGTAGAGACCCAGTGCGAGCACCTGGATGGCCTCCTCCAGGAACGAGGGGAGGGAGTATGCCCCCTTGAGGCGAGTCACGACCAGGTGAGTTTGGTCGTGCTTTGCGAGGTTGAGAGGAGGAGTGCTGTGGACAGGTGCACGGAGAGCTTGGGGGGTATAGAGGCCCCGGAGACCCTTGTGGGGACACAAATCCCCAGTGTGGTTGTCCCTGTGTGTGTGGAAGCGACCCCGTGTGTGAGTGGTGTGGTGGCGATGGTGCCAGAGTACGTGCTTCCCAGCACGCCGAGTGTGGATGGGGCACCGCGGGTGAGTTCCCCGCGTGTGTGGGTGAGGCACCGCGGGTGAGTGCCCCCGCGTGTGTGAGTGAGGCACGGAGTATGGATGAGACACCGCGGTTGAGTGCCCCCGCGTGTGTGGATGAGGCACCGCGGTTGAGTTCCCCCGCGTGTATGAGTGAGGCACGGTGTGTGGATGAGGCACCGCGGGTGAGTGCCCCCGCGTGTGTAAGTAGTATGGTTTGTGTGAGTAGTGAGGCACGGGTGAGTGAACGGCCGAATGCAAGGGAGACCGTGTGTGTGAGAGAGCGGTATGTGAGGGAGATGTCGGTTGGCATGCGGGAGCACGCAGCCACGTCTCCCGGTGTGAATGTGATGGAGTGGACTGTGTGCGTCGTAACACGCAGGTATGCGTGTGTGGAATGGAGACGGAGACGGCGACAGAGGAGAGAAAGCCGAGTAGCGGCTGTAGTTGTTTCGGGAACCGTGCCGGGTTCACCCAGCAGTGAGCACGCGGTCCGTGCTGTGCAACGCACGAGGCCACCACGTGCTCGCTTGCGAGAGTGAAGTCCCGGTCCGGAAACGCACGCGGTGGATTTGCCGATCCCGCGGACGGACAAAGTTTAGGCAGGTAAACGGATTTGGACCGGACGGGTTCTCCACGCGATCGTGTGTGTTAAGCTCCAACGGGCAAAGCACATGTGTTCGCGTGGGGAACCCCTCGAGACGTGGGGCTTGTGTTTTTTTTTATGCGCACGGTGACGTCATGGCTGCACGTGTGGTTGGAATCCGGCAGGAGGGGTATCTCTGCCGGATGGTACCGTCCAAGGAGGGACGAGGAACACGTGCAGCTGCATGACGTCACGGGCAGGTGCAAAGTGCGCGAGTTGCCGCGCAGGTGCTGCGCATGAAAAAAAAAAAAAAAAAGCAAGCCTCACTTTCGGGTGCACAGGATTCCTGGGCAAGGGGTGAAAGACCCCCTTACCCCGGGGCACAGGATGAAAACTAGTTAGGGGGAAGGGTTAGCTTAGCTAGACCGACTTCATGGGGCAGGGGTAAGTCCTCATGGAGTCCGTGGAATGGATTAGTTAGAGGGATGATAGCGAGATTTAGGTTGGGAAATAAAATGATTTATTTGGAGACCGTGACAGACTGGTGAATGTGTAGAGGGGACGTAGCTTAGCTACGTAGTGTTAAAAGGAACGTGCTATAGTATAAGGGACGACGTGGGAGCACGAGTTAGTTAGGGGAGGTAGTTAGAAGAATGGCAGAGTTCAGCGGTGTGTGTGTTGAAGAGTTGTGGGTTGTGAGGTGAGTACGTGTACATGTTGAGTGAGTGAGGCCAGCGGGTCTGTGTGTGTGGAGTGAATGGGGAATGCATGGTGCGATGAGTGATTGGGGGGAGGAGTGACTCCCGCCCAAGGGACCCCGGGGTCAGTGTAGAGTGAGTTAGCTGGGTTAGTCAAATTGAAATATGGAGGTCGTTTTGTTGTTGGTGGGAAAGTAGGCTCGAGACCCATTTGGAGGGGTGCAGGAGCCCTGTTGACGGGCTTGGGAGCGTGGCTGCGAAAGGTGAGTATCGCTGAGTGGGTACCCCGGGCACCAGGCTAGTCGGCCGCGGTAGGCCATGGGCCCATGGGGGGCCGGGATAGAATAGTGGGCACTGGTGCGCCTGCTTGGTGCGGGGGCCCGGGGCGCCATTAGCTGCGTGGGCAGTGTTGTGGGCACGGGTGACCCTCGGAAAGGGGCCCGGGAGGCCGGCCTGCCACGTGTGCGTTTCAGGGGAGGTGCCATGGGGGGCACTCCCCGGTGTTAGGGAGCTGGTAGGCTCGGAGGCAGTGTAGTGCCCGGGGGTGCCATAGCGGGAGAATCGGCAGAGGGTCGTGCCTGCCAAAGGGAGCCACGTGTCCCAGCCAGGAGACCGTGTGAGGGCACGGAGAGAAAGTTGGGGGGCGAGGCCCGAAATTGTGAGGACACCAACACAGGCGACGGGAATCTGGGTTGTTAGAACCAATAGTTTAAGCGAGAGGCGCTTGTTGAAAGCCCCGGGGTAGTTTAACAGTTAAATGGTTAGGGTAGATTAGGAGATGTACCCCTCCGCACCATCCATCCCCTCGCTGTCGTTGTGGGCCGCTGGACCCACTTGGGGTTAGATCGCCGAACTCTGGGGAGGCCATCCTGAGGCTTGAGTTGGGCCTCGACACAGGACGTTAGCTCTCCCTTATTCCCCTCCGTGAAGGGAATGTAGGGGTTGGGAGTAGGCGAGGTGACAGGATAGATTAGCCGAACAAAGACGATAAAGGGGGTTAGGGGACGATTTATAGTGGGGAAGTAAAAAAATAAAAAAAAATAAGTGGGGGCTAAATTGGTTTTTCACAAATTAAGGGAGTGGGTATGTACAGTGACAGGCAAAGGCGATCGGTTGGGAGGGAGACAGGTAGGTAGGTCCGAGCCCGCCTTCCAAGTGGCCAGCAACACCGCACTCCCTCCACCAACCTCCACTGAACGGCAAAGGCTGGCCAACTTCATCGGCTGGCCGTGTTTTTTTTTCAAGGCCTGTGCCGGCCAACTTCATCGGCAGCTGTTGTTTTGCTGCAAGGCCTGTGCCATCGGCTGGCCGTGTTTTTCTTCAAGGCCTGTGCCGGCCCACTTCATCGGCAGCTGTTGTGTTGCTGCAAGGCCTGTGAGTAGGGTAAGAATACTGGTTCTGGCTCACTTTTCCCCATGTAAATGAATGGGGGATTTTCAGCCATGAAATTTTTCTTTTTTTTCCCCGAAAAAAATAAATCCCCTTTTTAGCCCAAGGTATATTTATTTGTCTCCCCTTTTAACCTGGAGCCTGGTGTTGGCTTAGTGGTTAGGGTGGTAGCTTGGGATCCCAGGGTCCTGAGTTCAAATCCCGTTGGCTGCTGAATTAACACCAGGGGGTTGACTCAGCCTGCCATCCTTCCGAGGTCGGCGAAATGAGTGCCAGTGTACTGGTCCCGGTGTATGCCCCGGTTAGAATAGGTGTACCATATCCCTGTGTGTCGTAAGAGGCGACCAGGGTTGGTGTCAGGAAGGGCATCCGGCCATAAAACATTGCCTCAAGAAAAAGCCAAACCCCTGCACAGCAGGGAAAAATGGCTGTAAAAACGGTCATTTTTTTATTTCCCCTTTTAACCTAGGGGCTCTCTATTCAAATAGCCCATACAACAAGATAAAGATTTGTTAAAGGTGATTCTAAAGAAATATCTGAAACGTCTAAGCCCCGGGACACTCTTTATCAAATAACCCATACAACAAGATAAAGATTTGTTAAAGGTGATTCTAAAGAAATATCTGAAACGTCTAAGCCCCGGGACACTCTTTATCAAATAACCCATACAACAAGATAAAGATTTGTTAAAGGTGATTCTAAAGAAATATCTGAAACGTCTAAGCCTCGGGGCTCTCTTTATCAAATAACCAATACATATTGTTTAGCTCACTCATTGAACCTATAAACATTTGTTCATTCTCAAATTCCTTCAATAGTTTAATTTTCTTTGCACAATAATCCCCATCTAAAATATTGAAAAACAAAACATTTGAATCTTTATATTTTTTAAGATACCCCTTTTGTGCCATTACGAAATGATAAACTTCTCTTAATGATCTCATCTGACCACCTCCTGAGTTGCATATCATTTTGATATTGTAGTAAATTATTTTTCCATTGTTCAATTGATAACCATCAAATTTTTCAGTCCATTCAAACATATTTATTATTTTCTTTACATCCTCTAACTTATTGGTTTTTAAATTGATTCGCATATTTGTTTTATTTACCTTTGTTTTAGATATTTTTTCAATAAGACTTATTTGATATTTTTCACATTCATTATGTTTTCCATTTATATACCAAGACTGAGATTTTCTCCACTCTTTAGTTTTAGTCTTTAGACTAATACTTGGTTCGACCATTTATATATTGTGAAAAACGCGGCGGAAGCCCTTAAAAACCCTAACCCATCTTCCCATCGTTAAAACTTGTGTCCATATGGAACACAATCTATTCTATTCACTCTATCATACAATACCCATATGGAACACAATCTATTTTATACACTCTATCATACAATATCCATATGGAACACAATCTATTCCATTATCTAAAATAAATCTCTCATCATCAAAGGCTCCTAATGCCTTTTTATTTACTTCTTCACTATATATCTTATGTTTATAACTTCTTATTGTATTCATTTTCCTATATTCTTCTTTCTTATTCATCAAACAATTATAATAATTTCTAAAAGTTATTGATTTCTTTATTACATATTTCTTTATTCCCTTTAACCTTTTATCAATCTGATCACCATACTTATAAGCATATGCCTTTGCTCTCAATCCAATAAACTCACTCATTACTTTTCCACCCAACTCATCCTTAAACTTGCCAATAACCTTTTCATTCTTTTTTGAAAATAACTCACTCTTCTTACTAAAATTACTTGTATCATATACTCCAATGTTTTTCTTCATATCTTTATAAACATCGTCAGTTTTTATATCTAGAATAAAACTATCGGTGTCCATATACAACAATGAAGCATTTTCACCATACTCTTTCTTTAAATCATTATACAAATAATCATACATCAATATCTTTGATAAATCAAGAACTGCTGTTCCAATATAAATTGGTTTATCCATGACAATACTTTCCTTTTTCATATGAATAGCAGAAAAGTTCTCTGAAAAAACCTCTTCTCTCTCAAAACTTGGTTTATTTATCAATCTAGAAGCTTCTTTCCAAGATGTTGCAAATCTAATGTTTTGCCTGTTTCTAACATTCTCCATTGTCTTTCCAAAGACAGCATTATTCATCAATTTATAGAATTCCCCTTCAAATTTTACTTTTGTATTTGTTCTCATATCTGTATTGAATTTAATATACTTTTTCATCCAAGGACTTTGTTTAAATTTTAAAACTCTATGAATTTTAGCTACTCTCAACCCAGCAGATAAATATTGTCTCAAGTTCCTTTGATGCAAAACATATCCCTCTTTATCATAGAATGTTGTTAATAACTTTTCTGTTGATTTGCCTTTAATATTAAAACTTTTATGATAATCACTGAACCATTCTTTCTTTGGGGTTTCTTTCTCACATGCAAAAGGAAGGTCTTTATGCTTATTATGAAGATCACTCGGGTACTTCAAATCAACTTCAAAATAATAACCTTCTTCTTTGTCATTCAATTTCTCTTGAGAAGAAATAACAATATTCATCAAAGCCTTTTCATAATCCTTTTCTTCCACCCACTCTAATTTACCATAAGGCAGAGATTGAGACATTGCCCATCCATACAAATTATTAGCATCAAAGTACATCAAATAATTACTATCTTTTTCACTCTCATAATTTGGAAGATATTTATTATTTGCTTTAGCATATCTTTTTGAACATACTTGTGATATTCCACCTCTCTTAGACTTCTCAATCATCAAAAGCATATCTACATCACTGACTAAATCTATATCTTGTTTTGTCATTTTCAACATTGCACTCCAAGCTAAACCAGGAGCTGTGAAATAGTGGGCAGGATCTAATCCATAACAATTTTTATTATGACAGAGTGACCTAAAAGCTTCAAACACATCAGCCAACAATAAAACATCTGTTTTTAGATACAAATCATGATATTCTCCAAGGTTCTTTATCTTAAATATTTTCCAAATTTCTTGTGCGTGTTTATATTCCTTATCACTTATCTCTTCTTCATAAAGGTTATTATAGAAACTTTCTTTTGAAGGAAGTTGTGTTTCTTTAAATCTCATAAATGAATCCATATAACCATAAGGATAAATTCCCTTACTTGTAAGAATTTTCTCTTTACTTTGAATTTCATTCCTTGTTTCAATTTCCTCTCTAGTTAGAATTCCCTCTTTAATCAGAATTTCATCTATAATCAGAATTTCCTCTTTAGTTAGAATTTCATTCTTTGTTCGAATTTTCTGTATAATTAGAATTTCATCTTCAGTAAGAATTTCTTCATTCATTTCCTCATTAATTAGAATTTCCTCTTTACTTTGAATTCTCTCTTTAATCTGAATTTCCTCTTTAGTTAGAATTTCCTCTTTTGGAAAGAATGAATTAAGATTTGGAAAAGAGCCCGTGGAGCTTAGATTTGATGCGAGGTTGGCTAGTGGCGTTCCCATAAACTTGTAAGAATCAAGAAACCTTATACGAGTTATAGGTTTTGTGAATATCATTTTTGTAAATGAAATATACTTTTGACTTGTGTTTGTTATGGCAGAAATATTCCCTGGTGTTTTTGAAAGTTCATTTATAAATAGATGTGTATCATAGTTGGCGCTGTTGTGAAGAAAGACTGGAATAAAAGAAGGTAATTTATAATTAATATTACAACAGGAATGAGCGGGACCTCTATATTTACCAGTAAGATGACAATGATCCCTAACTTTAGACTCCTCAATTTCCTCCTCACAAATATGACAGATATTGTTCTTTCTAAATTCTAATTTTTCTTCTATGGTTAATTTCATCGGTTCATTTGTTTCTTTCATTAATTTAGTTAGTCTTATACAATCCTTTTCTAATCGTTTTACAAACTCTTGTGAAGCATTTTTTCCACTATACTGTTCAAGTTTATTATACTTTTCTCCAACAGATGATTTGATATAATAACAGAAACCACAAGGAATATGTTTTTGATATTTATTTGTATATGGTTCTTTTGGATTAGGAGAAGCAGTATTTATCTTTTTAAGGATACATTCAAAATCAGCGTATATCACA